>NC_051082.1:34194423-34513590 GCF_004664715.2 Peromyscus leucopus
TCTCACAGACATTTGAGAATAGAAAGTGAGATACTGACCCTCAGATGCATCCTCACAGCACAGGCCAGCAAGCACTGTGGGCGAAGAGTAGAGATATCCTAGGGGCCCCACATCTGAGGACCAGGGAAGGCTTTGAAGCCCCAGGATGGAGCCCCAGGATGAGGAGGTACAGCCAAGTGAAGACAGAGGATGTTGGGATATGTTCCAGGAAAAGAGAGTGAGATCAGAGACCCAAAGCCAAGGGCTGGGCCCAGTTCGAAGTGCTTAAGCAGTTGAAAGTGACTGTCTTTTACAGCTAAGGCCTGAGACTCTGCTGGAAAGGGTTAGGCACCTGCCACGGCATCCTTTTACTTTATGCCAAGCTACACTTTCTGACGAGAGGCCTCAGACAGACCAGGGCTGTGAAATTCTATTGTTCCACAGTGTGGTGAGGGTCCGTGGAATCGGAAATGCTGTGGATAAAAATAACCCGGAATGTAAATCATTTTCCCCGCCGCCATTACCAGTCTTCCACGCAGTCTAAATTCAGACCAAGAATGTTTTCAGTAGCTCTGGAAACATATGCAAATTTTATGCTTATTAAAAAGAATTTGATAATCACTGTTTTTGGATTTCCTTTTTATTACAGCAAGAATAAAGCGAGCTAAAGGACCAAGAAATGAATGTTACAGGGGATATCTGTGAAAATATCTGCCCCCCAAAGAGTGATTCATTTAGTTGTATTTTTAACATTTTTGTTTCTCTTCTAAGTTGAGTTTAAAGGGTTCTAAGCCACAATAGTTCAAATCACTGTGAGCAACCTAAGCAAAAGTAAACAAAAAATGCATTTTTGTTTCATGTGTTACATTTATTGAAGGGCCAAAACATAAAGAATAATGCTTCTGAGGCAATTATATTTATGACCAATTCTAAGATTCTGTTATTCATGTATATATATATGGAACTAAGACATGCACTATAATTACAGCAATACCTTAAGGATTATCAGTTCAGGAACTAAAAACAAAACTCTCTCTCTCTCTCTCTCTCTCTCTGTGTGTGTGTGTGTGTGTGTGTGTGTGTGTGTGTGTGTGTGTAAGAGAGAGTGAATGGGTGACTGAGAGAGAGAGAACACAAGAGTGTGTTTTTCATGCTCTAGAAGGGCAGTCTTGACAATCACGGTGGCCCACACCTGTAATTCCAGCACTCAGGAGGCAGAGACAAGCAGATGTCTGTGAGTTCGAGGCCACCCAGGGCTGCATACTGTGACCTTGTCTCAGGAGAGAATAAGAGAGAAGAAAAAAGACAAGCAGTCTTGTTTCCTGGTATTCCAGACCGGAATTTCCAGGCCTCACTCTTCATAAAGAACTTATACCTTTGAAATCCCTTTTTAGGGCTAATCAAACCCCAAGTCTTGATTTTAATTCTCAAACTTGAGAAGTTCAGCCACACACCCCTGAGCACACAGAGGAGGGTGCTTCTGGGAAACACCGGCGCCAGGCACCCTGGGAACAGCCACGCAGCTGATGCATCTCTGCCGACTTCCTGCCTGAGATGTAAAACTAGTGTGTTCTTCCCAACAGGTGTGAACTTGCTGGCCTTCCTCATCATCGTGTGTTCCTATGCCGCCATGTTCTGCTCCATTCAGAAAACAGCCCTCCAGACTTCAGAAGTGAGGAGCCACATTGGGAAGGAGGTGGCCGTGGCAAACCGTTTCTTCTTCATCGTGTTCTCAGATGCCATCTGCTGGATTCCAGTGTTTGTCGTTAAAATCCTGTCTCTCCTTCAAGTGGAGGTACCAGGTCAGTCCTTCCTCAGGAACACTGTACCTCATACAGGTCAGCCCTTCCTCATCCCAGGTACACTGTACCTCATACAGGTCAGCCCTTCCTCAGGTACACTGTACCTCATACAGGTCAGCCCTTCCTCAGGTACACTGTACCTCATGCAGGTCAGCCCTTCCTCAGGTACACTGTACCTCATGCAGGTCAGCCCTTCCTCGTCCCAGGTACACTGTACCTTCTGGGGCCCTTTGTTTGACAAGGCCAGAGTCTGGGAGAGTGCCTTCCATGTGGTAAATTCTCCATCAGTGCCTATGGCATCAATTTGAAGAATTAACACTCCCACCACAGTGTTTTATAATTAATATCCTATGGTGGACAGTGGTGCAGTCCAGTGAGGAAGAATTAAAAAAATTGAAGCAAAGTAGAAAATCAGTCTAAGCATCTTGCTTCTACCTGAACTAGCTAGTGGGTCATAGCTAAGATACAAAGATAGATAGATAGATAGATAAATAGATAGATAGATAGATAGATAGATAGATAGATAGATAGATAGATAGATACATACATAGGCACATATTTAGATAGATACATACATGCATACATACACACATAGGCACATAGGCACATATTTAGATAGATACATGGATACATAGATTCCCTCGTCCCACCAGAACCTCTGCATTGGTTCCTGGGGGCAAAGCATGCGCAAAATATTCTGCCAAATCCCCCATGACTCAGATGCTCATACCCAGATAGAACCACCAACCCTGTTCCTTGGTCCTCATCATGAAACATGTCAGGCTTCGGAGTGCTACATGACTCATGGAAACACCCCAACCCAGTACACAATCCCACCTCTCAGAGAAAACCGCATTTCATTGGTTTGGATTTGACTGGAAGCCCTTTCTAAGGTCTATAGATCACAGCCTCTGGGAGCCACCCAGGGACTTATCCTGACTCTTAAACAG
Organism: Peromyscus leucopus; assembly: GCF_004664715.2. Taxonomy (NCBI): domain Eukaryota; kingdom Metazoa; phylum Chordata; class Mammalia; order Rodentia; family Cricetidae; genus Peromyscus; species Peromyscus leucopus. The sequence goes on from NC_051082.1 coordinate 34,197,155, forward strand.
AGCTTGGGTCATCTTCAGCTCACAGGCTGTAAGCACATCCACCCGAAGAACTGATCAGGCTGGAAATCATGTCTTAGTCGTGTGACAGCCCAGAGTCCAACACATGGAAAGCCCAGAGCTTGTGCAGTTACCTGAGGTCTGCAGACACCCCGCTGTAACATAGCACACCAGGCACAGTCACCCTGGCTTAACCTTCACATCAAGCACGCATGTAAGCCATGTGATGTGGAACTGAGGATCCTGGAAGGTCAGGGTGGAGCCCTCGGGAGACTTCACTGGTCTAGGCTAGCCAAGGTCAAGGTATCTTCAGGTTTTGTTTTTCCCAAGGTCTCTCATGTTGTCTTAAAGATGGCTGCCTTAAACACAGCCACCTTTCCGCCAGGTCCCCACATGTGCGTTCCTCTGTGTTCTCATCCCAGGGTCTCTCCTCACGTATCCAATTCCTCTCATACAGGCAGCAGACAGCGGAGAGCAGGACCCGTACTGCAAAACTGAATTTACTTCCTGAAAGCAAACCCAGTCACAGTCAGGGACACTGTCACTTTGGCACATGGAAATTTCATTTCTGATGGTGGATAAGTGCATAAATTTCATTCAATACTGAAAGTGTAAACTCTGTTGCAAAGCTCCATAGAGCCAGAAAGTTTATTATAACTATAGCAGTTCGTTAAGATGTACAGATTTCAGGTCTAATTAATTTCAGTCTGTGCCTTTTTTTTTAATTTGTGAGGGTTTTTTTGTAATAAAGCCTTTTTTTAAAAAAAAAAATTAAGGCAATAAGAACAAGAAAAGCACCTTTGTATAGAAATAATAGCTTGCAAAATACTTTCAGAGAATTTATTCCTGTTTTTGTCTTACAAGAATCCAAATTTAGTCAATGACTAAAACACAAACAATAAAACCTTGAATCCATAACCCCTTTAATATATTAGGCAGCATGCATAAATACAACAGCAGCTGCAACGTGTTATGGGAATTTTATGTCTGCTTAAGTCCATATCCTCAGTCTATGGATATATCCTCAGCTTGCCTGGCATGCTTGATGCCCTGAGTTCTGTCTCCAGCACTGCAAAAACAATTTCTCTTTCTTTTCCTTTCCTTTTCGTTTTCTTTCATGCGTTTGTTTGTTTTGTTTTGTTTTTTACCGATAGTGTTGGTTACCCAAGCAGGGTCGGTGTGATTAACTGTTCTTAAGGAGTGGGCCTTAAGTCAACTCAGACATTGCTTGGCCACTCCCACGAGTTCTACGCTACCATTGCTCTGGCATATTTTGCAGGCAGGACAGATTGTCGGTCAAAGGTTTTTGTGGCTGGGTTGGTGTCCACGTTTCTGTTTCGGGAGCTGGCAGAGTCCCTTCCCGCACCAAAGAGACTAGAACATAGGAGTGGAGGTTCCGAGGAGGTACCAGCTTGGCTTCTCCGCATTCAGGGAGTTGTGTGGGTGTTCTCCTTGGCAACGGGGCCACGCCGTCAGTTTGCAGAGAGCAACCTTTTGTCTTAGCAACAGCCTGGGTTGTTTGGGGATGTCCATGGGACCCCTTTGGCAAACAACTCAACTGAATGCAATCCAGTCCTGCCACTGGAAGTCTGACCTGGCTACAAGAGATGGCCAGTTAAGACTCTGCATCCCCCATTACTAGGAGTCCTCATTAGGACCACCTTCATAGAGTCCAGGATGTTGCCACTGCACTAGGCTTACACACCATCCCCCAAATGCCTACCAATTCCAGACATCTCTCTCTGCATTTCCCCCCTCCACCCATCCCATCCTCCAACCTGATCCCCCCCATCCCCACCCACCCCCAGTTTGCCCATAAAATCTATTCTATTTCCACCTTCCAGGGAGATCCATGTGCCTCCCCTCCCCCCACATAGACCCCTCCTCTTTACCTAACCTCTCTGGGTCTGTGGATTGTAGCTTGGTTGTCATTTACTTAAGAGCTAATATCCCCATATAAGTGAATACATACTATATTTGTCTTTCTGGGTCTGGGTTATGATTTTTTTTCTAGTTCCATCTATTTGCCTGCAAATTTCATACTGTCACTTTTTAAACTGCTGAGTAATATTCCACTGTGTAAATGTACTACATTTTCTTTATCCATTCTTCTGTTGAGGGATATCTAGGTTGTTTCCACTTTCTGGCTGCTATGAATAAAGCTGAAATTAATATGGCTGAGCAAGTATCCTTGTGGTAGGATGGAACATCCCTTGAGTATATGCCTAAGAGTGGTATAGATTGATTCCCAACTTTCTGAGGAGCTGCCATATTGATTTCCATAGTGGCTGTACAAGTTTACTCTCCCACCAGCAATGGAGGAGTGTTCCCCTTGCTTCACATCCTCACTAGCGTGAGCTGTCACTTGCGCTTTTAATCATAGACATTCTGACAAGTGTAAGATGGAATCTCAAAGTTGTTTTGATTTGCATTTTCCTGATGGCTAAGGATGTTAAACACCCTGTCATGATAAAAGTCCTGGAGAGATCAGGGATACGAGGGACATACCTAAACATAATAAAGCCAATTTACAGCAAGCCTCTAGCCAACATCAAATTAAATAGAGAGAAACTCAAAGCGATTCCACTAAAATCAGGAACAAGACAAGGCTGTCCACTCTCCTTATATCTATTCAATATAGGACTTGAAGTTCTAGCTAGAATAATAAGACAAATGAAGGAAATCAAGGGGATACAAATTGGAAAGGAAGAAGTTAAATTATCTTTATTTGCAGATGATATGATAGTATACATACATGACCCTAAAATTTCCACTGGGGAACTCAGCTGATAAACACCTTCAGCAAAGTTACTGGATACAAGATTAAATAAAAAAAAAAAATCAGTGGCTCTTCTATATACAAATGACAAGTGGACTGAGAAAGAAATCACGGAATTAGGATTTCACAATAGCCTAAAATAACATAAAATGAATAGCCTTGAACTCATTGACACAGGAGAATATAAACAGAATATCAATAGCATAGGCACTAAGATCAACAATTAATAAATGGGACGTCACAAAACCGAAAAGCTTCTGTAAGGCAAAGGACACCGTCATTCAGACAAAGCAGTTGCCTACAGAAGGGGAAAGATCTTCTTCACCAACTCCACATCCCTTCGAGGACTGATACCCAACATATAGGAAGAACTCAATAAACTAGACATCAAAAAACTAATATCTGTGCTAGGGATGAGACTAGGGGATTGGGTCTGGGGGGACAAAGAGGGAGGAGCCTCTTTCCATCCCTGTTCACGCTTCATCTCCTTCCTCAGGTACCATCACTTCCTGGATAGTGGTGTTCTTCCTTCCGGTGAACAGCGCCTTGAACCCCATCCTCTACACTCTCACCACCTCCTTTTTTAAGGACCAGTTAAAAGAGTTGCTGCACAAGCACCGGAGGAAATCGGTTTTCAAAGTTAAAAAGAAAAGTTTATCTACCTCCATCGTGTGGACCGATGACTCCTCACTTAAGCTGGGAGTTCTGAACAGAATAGCCCTTGGGGACAGTATAATGAAGCCAGGTTCCCCGTAGTGGTTTTGGATCATGGGACTTTGAGGGTACTACCTAAGACAAGGTACAGTTTGGGGAAGACAGCGCCTGAGACAGTTTCCACCTCAGCCAGCAGCCACCCTTCCAGCACCAGGGACACGGTGGAGTGAATGGCTGTTGACCCTGCATTCTGGTGACAGGTCTATGACCCGGCGACCGAGCCGAGAATTGCACCAAAAGCCTCCCCTCTCCAGCCGCCCAGGCCCGGCCTGCACACGTGAATCCATGTAGGCTGACGTGCGGTGGATCTCCGGGTAACCATCACTGCTGTCTACCCATGAGCGCCCACATGTAGCCACTGCAGCCGCCTTCTTTTGCACAGAGAGGCGCTGTCCGTAAGTAAGGACATCCATGACATCTTATTCCCGTGAGGCCGTCCTGACGCAGAATGAACATCTTTTTCCTTGCCTCTTCGGTAGCAAGTGAACCGTCAACATCTTGTCGATGCTCCTGACAGCTTCCGCAGGCTGATGGAATGAATAGCAGCTTCTCACGTGGTTCTCCATACCAGTTTATGACCAGCAGGAGGCATGCTGTGGGAGCCTAGAACCGGCCACCTCCTGACTTCTAGTAAGCTTCTGTTTAAGCCCAGAAAAGCTGAGATCTTAGATGCTTTTCCTAAAGTTGCCCAGGGAGCAGAGGAAAACCAGGCACCCAACAGTTATGATTTCCAAGTACTTTAAGACAGTCTTTCTATTACGGGTAAGTCCTCTTTTCATTTAGCGCAGAGACAAGGAGAGTCAAACAGAAACTCAAGGAGACTGCGCTGAGCTGGGACCATTTGCTTGGTTACACAAACTCCCATTTCCACACACAAAGGTCGGAAACTTTGGATTTGCTTTTTGGAACGTGAAAAATGTTTATGAGGACCGGGACATTTTTATACTGAAAGTTTATATAAGGGGGAAAGAAAGCTCTGAGTAAATTTCTATTTTGCATTTGTCTGTGTGCTGCTTTGAGCTTGACAGAGAGTGTGGGTGGGGTTACTGATGCTGAGGGCGTTTCTCCAGATAAGCAGGGGCACACAGTGCTGTGTCTCACCGGACACGTATTACCTTTCTGTCCTTCCCGCTGCCAAAGCATGAAACAGTAAGGAATTTCATCACCTCCCTTCCCTTCGTGCTGAGTCCCTTGGCCGAAACAACACACAAGCATCTATCTGAACACACCGTCTGAGTTGAGGGCGTCTCCCCTTGAAGGGCGAGCACAGCCCCGAAAGTCCACGGGGGGCCTTGGATAGTAGTCTAGAAAGACCAAGTTTGTTTATGTCATTCTTAGTTCATTCACGGGTCTCAATTATCTTTACCAACAGGGCTGTTCGCACCCACCACAGTTCCTAAAATGCTTGCGTTTGCGTCACAGGCTGTCCGGTTAGTTCTTGTCAACTTGACACCAGCCTGGCCAGGAACACAAATCCAATGCTTGGGAAGAAGGAATCGCACCTGAAGATTTGCCCCCATCAGGTTGACCTGTGGGCATGTCTGTGTGGTGTTTTCTCAATTGATGATGGATATAGGAGGGGCCTAGGCCACTGTGGGCAGCGCCATCCTGGGCAGACAGGCCCGGGTTCTATAGAACTGCAGCTGAACTCCCAGGAGATGGCAGGATGGGGGAGCGAGGCAGTAAGCATCACCTCTCTGCGGTCTCTGCTTCAGTCCCTGCCTCCAGGTTCCTGCCTGGACCTCCTGCCTCGGTTTCCCTCCGTGATGGACCTGTAAGCCAAATTAACCCTCTCCTCACTAAGTTGCTTTTGGTGGTGGTGTTTATCACAGTAACAGAGAGCAAACACAGGTTTTAAATGAAATGACCCCGACTTGCGCTTTACCCACAGGCAGTGGCAGCAGGGTACGTTTCTCATCCCGCTTCACACCCCTGCCTCAGCTCCTTTTTCGTGGGCCCCGCAGCATGGGAAAGCCACGTGGCCTCACTCTCTTAAAGAAATTGAGATGCTCTCAAGGGGACTCCAGGGCCAGACTGAATCCATATTTGCTGATTCTTTACCCTTCTGTAGCATCCTCAGTTTAGTGAGCAGTGTGGAGAGCCACAGATGCACACAATAGTGAGCGGTGTGGAGAGTCGCAGATGCACACAATAGTGAGCGGTGTGGAGAGTCACAGATGCACACAATAGTGAGCGGTGTGGAGAGCCACAGGTGTACACAATAGTGAGCGGTGTGGAGAGTCACAGATGCACACAATAGTGAGCGGTGTGGAGAGCCACAGATGCACACAATAGTGAGCGGTGTGGAGAGCTGCAGATGCACACAGCAGACATGAGAACTGGGAGGTTTTCAACAATCACACTTAACCTAGAGTCTCAGCATCTAGCACCAACAGGAATCCACGTGCGGTGTGGAGCTGGACTGTGCTACGGCTCTTAGCACGGCCTAACTGGACACACGCCATCACATAGCCGGGAACGACCTGCAGTGGCCCCCATGGGCTCGGATGCTTGGGTTCCAGTTGGTGGAACTATGTGGGAAGGATTGGGAGGTGGCTCTCGCTTTGAGATTTCAAAAGCCCATTCGAAGTCCGTCCTCTTCTCCCTTCCCTCTGCTCGCGGGTCGGAGGTGAGCTCTCAGCTCCCGTTCCAGCGTCTGTCGCCTGCCTGCTTTCCCACTGCCTGTCACGATGCTCGTGGGCGCTAGCCCTGTGGGACTGGAGCCTCCAACTCAACACTTTCTTTCTTAGGTTGCCTTGGTCGAGGTGTTTCGTCATGGCAATAGAAGAGTGACTAAGACAGAGTTCAGCACTTGGAGACGGAGGCCGGGGACCACAAATTGAAGACTAGCCTGAGCTAGCATTTGGGGCTGGAGGGGGGGGAGGAAGAAAAGAGGAGTGGAGGGAGGGAGGGAGGAGGAAGAGAAGGAGGAAGGGAGGGAGGGAGGGAGGGAGGGAGGGAGGGAAGGAGGGAGGGGGAAAGAAGAGAGGAAAACAAAATACTGAAGGAGTTCTGCTTGCCTACCCTCTCACCCTAGTGAGTAAGGAAATTATCAGCAAGCCCTCCCTTTGTGTGTTTCTTACTAATGTAGGGCTGTTGCCAGACATCCTGTTGAAATACAAATAGCAAATTTAATCCTGATAATGTTTATTTCTAAGCCAAAAAATATGAAGCTATTCTTCTTTTTTTTTAGTTTATTTATGTTAACTTGGAATCTGGCTTTATTTGATTTCTTATTGAAAGTAGATTTTTTTCATACAATATATTCTGATTATAGTCCCAGACCCTAGCTCCTCCCAGACCCTTCCCGCCTCCCCACTCACCCACATCCACAGCTTTTCTTGTTCTCTCGTTAGAAAACAGATATCTAAAGAAGAAAGGAAGAAAAAAAACTAATAAATAAGATAAAAAAAAAAAAAAAACAAGAACTGAAGAAAACCCACAAGAAACACATAGATGCAGAGACACACGCATTGGCAGGCACAGAAACCCAATAAAAATACAAAATCGGAAACCATAACGCATAAGCAAAAGACCTGTAGGGTAAGAAAAAAAATGGCCAGACAACAAACAAGCAAACAAACAAACAAAACCCTCCGAAAATGCCATTGAGTTCACTTTGTGTTGGCCATCTACCACTGGAATAGGACCTGGTCTTAAGAGTGATTTGTGTACCCAGTGACACTGTTGAAGAAAACTAGTTTTTCCTTTTCGAGTGGCTATCAATCGGAGAGAGCTTCTGGGTTAGGAATGGGGGCGTGTGTCCAGTTCTACCCTCAGCACTGGGACCCCATCTGGCTGAGATCTACGCAGGTCCTGCGGATGCTGCCACAGCCTCTGTGAATTCATGTGTGCACCGGTCCCGCTGTGTGTAGAAGGCCTTGGTGTCCTCCATCCCCTCTGGCTCTCACGCTCTTTATGCCTCCCTCTCATTAAACATGGAGGAGCTGAACAGATACGTAGCGCCTTTGGCCCTCCTGACTAGTGTCCAGGGTTCTGGAAAGTGCTCTGCACTCTGCCAAAGAAGAAAGGCAAACACCAACCCACCTACAAACCCTGTGGTCTACAGCGGTGACCTGCCCGCAAGATGTGTTCGCGCAGTAGGGGCACAGAGCTCGTGGGGGTCACCAACCACTCTCTGATCGGATTTAAGGCCCGCTCCATGGGATGGAGCCCATCTCCAACATTGCTTGGGTGGCCAAGAACCGGAGACTCACTAGGCCAGGTGCCAAGGGGAAAACCCAATGCTGCCGTTGTGCTGAAGGAACACAGCAACAGAATGACTCCTAATGACATCCTGCTGGACTCATGCCTTGCTCAGCCATCGTCAGAGACCTCCCTCCTGCAGCAGACGGGAACACATGCAGAGACCCATGCTGGACAATGTGCAGAGAGTGAGAGACCTTGGAATACTCCGTCCTAAATGGGATGTCTCTGTCAATTTCCTCTCCTCACGGCTCAGGGAACCCTGGCTTTATTATTTTTTTTAAAGCAATCCATGCTGTTACAAGCATGGAGGGAATTCTGGAAAGCACAAAGACTAGAGGAATCACCATCAATATTTCCAGTTTTCGAAATGTTCTTTATGTTGGTAAATAATCTTTGAACTAAAACAACAAAGCCAAACCACATGCGTTAAATCTGACAAAGGCATACACTTGAATCTTTATTTGTGCCGAGGCTTTCTTATAAGCTTGTTACTCCCTGTGGGCAGACAGGGGCTGGGAGACCAAGGCTGTGGGGCACAGTTAGCTAAGTCTTTGACTTCTAGGCTGTTTTTCTTTCTCCTTCCCAAACTGACACATCTGGCTTGCATCCGGCTGGCCAAGCCTGGCCTCTGTGGGGTGAAGCTGGAAACGGCCTCTTTCTCCACATCTGAGCCTCAACTCCTGTGACAGAGACTAGAATGCCCACTGACCTTCCTTTCATAGCCAAAATGAGGCTATTCCTTTCAGTAATTTTGGGAGAAAAGATGCCCAAGTTCTAAGGAAATGCTTCCTAAATTTTGCAAACTGGTTGAAACATGTCTACTCACAACACATCATTGGAAGGGTCACCAGGCTATTTCCCCATAAAGCCCATACAGGACGGACAGATTACAAGGGAAGAAACTGAGAACCACTAGAACACACTGTGAGCGTGCAGAACCTGGAACTGAAGTCCTCTAAAACCTCCACAGATCATTCCAACCCACGGTGACACTACCTAAGTCCCAACCAGTCATGATAGAAGTTACATCTGGACCACCAGAGAACCAGTAGCACTGAGTGTTCCTTTTTTTTTAAATGTGTATGTGGGAATGCATGCCACATATGTGTGAGCGCCTATGGATTCCAGAAGAGTCAGATCCCCTGGACTAGACTTACCAGTGGTTGTGAGCCACTTGATGTGGGTGTTGGGAATCAAACTCAGATCCTCTGGAAGAGTAACATGCAGTCTTAAGCACTGAGCCATCTCTCCAGCCCCATCCAGGAACACTTTTACTGCTTATCAGTTCTCCATATTGAGGAACTATAGCAAAAAAGCTTGCGTCAGTGTTGTAATGAGAATCAGAAACATCCCCTGCTACAGGCAAAACACATTTGGGACAATGAAATCCAGGGTCAAAAGAAAATGCAGCTTCAGTTCAACCTTCTATGGAACTGAGAAAAATCTCCTTGAGCTGCTTCTGTTTGAGGTAACTGAATTTCCTTGAAACTGCATTAGGTAAACACATCCTGTTCTCTTCCTGGCAAGCCCTATTATGTGTATTTAGATGGAATCGCAAGCTAAGGGGCTGGAGAGACAGCTCAGCAATTAAGAACACCGGCTGCTCTTACGGAGGACCAGCGTCCAGTTCCCAGCACCCACATGGTGGCTCACAACCATCTGTAACTGAAGTTCCAAGGGATCTGGTGTCCTCTTCTGGCCTCTGTGGGTGCCAAGCATGCATGTGTTGACTGTATCTACATTCAGGAAAACACTCATACACATAAAATAAAAATAAGTTGTAAACAAACATACACAGACTGTCCAAGTGCTAAGCATGTAAACATTGACATCAAGTACAAGGATCATTCAATTATTAATTCCTTAAGCTATCACCCACTCTTCAGGAAAAATTAAAGCCATGTGTGGCACAACCCTGTCATCAGAGCTACTTGGGAAGCAGAGGCAGATGGATCATGAGTTCCAGGCCAGCCTGGGTAATTTGTAAGATCCTGTCCATCTTTGCTTTCTCAGTGCTGAGGCTTGAACCCAGGGCCCTGAACATGCTTTCTTAGTTACTCTTCTCTTGCTGTGACAAAACACCATGACCAAGGCAACTTATGAAAGAAAGTGTTTAGCTGGGTTTCACAGGGTTAGAGTCCAAGGTAGAGGAAAGGTACAGGGGTAGGAACAGCTGAGAACTCACATCTTGTTCTGCAAATAGAAGGTAGAGAGGGAGAGACACGGGGGATCGTGGGGGGTTTTGAAATTGCAAAGCTTGCCCTCGGTGACACACCTCCTTTAACAAGGCCACACCTCCTCATCTTTCCCAAGCAGTTCCACCAACTGGAGACTGAGCAGCCAAACCTATGAGCCTGTAGGGGCCTTTTCATTCAAACCACCTCTGCAGGCAAGCACTGTACGCACAGACCCTGATGGTCGTTTATGAATTTCATTGACAAATTACTCCACTGTTTTGTGTACACTTCTATCCCCCACTGAGAGTCTGATACATACATACACACACACACACACATATATATATATATATATATATATATATATATATATATATATATATCTGTTTTTCGAGACAGGGTTTCTCTGTGTAGCTTTGCGCCTTTCCTGAAACTCACTTTGGAGACCAGGCTGGCCTCGAACTCACAGAGATCCATCTGGCTCTGCCTCCCGAGTGCTGGGATTAAAGGCGTGCGCCACCACCGCCTGGCCCTGAGAGTCTGCTATGTTTATGGCTGTGTGTGATGGTTCACTTGCATAATTCCAGCACTGGGGAAGCTGAGGCAGGAGGATTGCCATGGGTTTGAGTCCAGCCTGAGGTACACAGAGAGACTCTGTCTCAAAAAAAAAAAAAAAAAGGACGATGCACAGTAACATATTCAATCTACTGCTTTAAGACCTATATAACTATTTTTAACAGGCTAGGAAACTATTTTTTATTTTATTTTATTTTAATTTTGGGTGGTTTTTTTGTTTTTGTTCTTGTTTTGTTTTTGTTGTTGTTTTTGTTTTTCAAGACAGGGTTTCTCTGTGCAGTTTTGGTGTCTGCCCTGGAACTTACTCTGTAAACCAGGCTGGCCTTGAACTCACAGAGATCCGCCTACCTCTGCCTCCCGAGTGCTGGGATTAAAGTGGTGTGTGCCACTGTTGTGGACTATTTGATCACATTCTGATGTTCTCAAGACTGACGATATGGTTTGCTTTGAATCAGAGGGCACAGCTAGCTACTAGCTGACCAAAATTAGCCATAGAGGTTTTGGAGAACTGAGAACAGATAGAGACTCAGGAAGTAGTAGGGTGGGACTTAGAGAGAATCTTGGTGGTTTGGGACGGGGGGGGGGGGGGGGGGGTCACTTCTCCACCTGATGTGTGACTCCCGAGTTTTTATTGATAAAGAATAATTAGATAAATACTTCATGCCACCACTGCCTGGCTATCTTTTTTTTTTTTTTAATTTTTTGGTTTTTCGAGACAGAGTTTCTCTGTGTAGCCCTGGCTGTCCTCAGACTCACAGAGATATGCCTGCCTCAGCCTTATAAGTGCTGTAATTAAAGGCATTCGCCTCCACCACCTGGCAAAAGCTCTTAATTTTAAAATAAGAGCCCCAAGCCTGGGACCAGTGATGAAGATGCAGATAGCTATAAAGTCCCTCTCAAAGAACCCCGAGTCAGGGAGGGTCAGTCTGGCCTGTCACAGCCCCAGGGTGAGAGACACCCTAGAAGTCAGCTGTGACCAGAAGAGCAGGTTGTTGGGAGCCAAAGCCTTCAGAGGAGGAGGCTCCACTGGGAAACACACGGGGAAGCCCTCCTTGCCTGAGATCAGATCTCATGACTGGAAATAACCCTGAAGTTGGCGTTTCTGAGCCAAGGCCATCAGATGGGTCATCCTCAGCCGCCCTGAGAAACTCCGACGCTCCCACAATGTGTTGATATCCGTCTCCCTCCACCAGGGTGGTCAACACTGGTTGGTGAGAGGGTCCTGAAGTACAAAGACAGGCCACCCCCTGGCATTGTGGTCGCCTCCCGTACTTACGCTGCACTTAGGGGACAGCCGTCTCCAGGCTAAAACATTAGCCACCCCCGAGGATGCTGTGGCGGTTTCAGGAGAGCGGGCGAGCCAGCCTAACACAGACTGCAAAGTTAAGTGTGGCCAGCAGAGGCCTCTAGTGGGCCGAGAAGAAGAGTGGCCGCGGCGAAGGCAGCGAGACAGATATCAAGCTCCTGCCCCTTGGCGACAGAATAACCGCGGAAAGACAAGAAGAGCCCACAAGTTCAGCTGGCTCTGGCCCGTGCTGCGCAGGCTCCGGCTGTCCGGAACGTAGCTGTCTTGGACTTTTCTGCTCTACTCCTTGGGACCCCATTTTACTCTTTCCGCTGCAATTTCTGCTGCAATTTTGGCAGTATTCATGCTCTATCTTGCTTTAGATTTTTAATGTTTTTCATATTCCCCTACATACTTTCTTCTCATTCTGTTTGCTAGTTTTATTCATTCATTACTGGCTAAGGCTTTTTCTTCTTAGTTTCCTTTTTTATTCTGTTTCTCTACGTGTCCTGGTATTTTAGCGGTACCTCCCTGGTTATTACTTTTAATTCCCCTTCTTCTTACATTCTCCCAGGCCACTCCTGGAAAAATGTTTGCTCTGTTTGTCTGTGTAGGATATGCATATGTTTGCATGTGTCCTTGTATGTGTCGGTCATGAAACTACAGAAGGGCCCGTGACAGGGTAGCGCGAGATCTTAAGGGAAGGGAGAGAGAGGAGGAGGATTAAGCGCATATGACGTCATAGCAAATGGAGGACCATGGGGGGGGGCAGCCAGCAGGAGAGCCTGGAAAAGATGATGGGGAGAGGGACGGTTAGAATTCGGGTGTGCGGACACTTGTGTGTAATGCCACGATCAAATCCTTTTCTTTGTATGACCACTCAAAGAAAGAAAAAGAAACAGTTTCTTCTCCATTCCCTTCTTTTAATCTCAAGACGACCTGTATGTAAAGTTCTTGCTTTTTCTTTATTTTGTACAGTACTGATCAGAACGCTCAACTATGACCATTTAAAGTATGAGTCCTTGTCAAGTGTAGTGGTTCTTGCTTGTATTCCTAGAACTTAGAGCTGGTGCAGGAGGATTGCTGTGAGCTTAATACCAATATGGATTACACCGACTGTTCCTGCCAGGCTGGACTCCAGAGTGAAACTTTGTCTCAAAACACGATAAAAGGGTGAGACCCTGACTGAAGATGTGGCTCTGTGGTCAGGTTCCTAACTAACATGTGTGAAACCTTGAGTTACATCCCCAGCACCACCAAGCAAACAAATCACACAAGCCCTTCCGAGAGAGAGAGAGAGAGAGAGAGAGAGAGAGAGAGAGAGAGAGAGAGAGAGAGGAGCCAATCTGTGTTTGTATCACCTGTAACTCCAGGACTGGGGAGGCTGAGGCAGGAGGAACATGAATTTGAGGTTAGCCTGGACGACACGCTGACGTTATGACCCCCTGAACTAGATAGTGAAGGTTAGCTACCAGGTTAGCCTGGCTTACACAGCAAGGTCTTGTCTGAAATTTTTTTAAAAAAAATCAAAACTTCATAAGTAAAAGAAGCAGACAGAAGCAATGATGGAAAGCATGAGGTCCATGGGAAGCTAGTGGATCCCTAGCGGATCCCACTGAGGAGGGTTTATAGACTGAAACATTGGTGCTGATCGGCTTTTTTTTTTTTTTTTTTTTTTTTTTTTTTTTTTTTTGGTATTTTTGTTACAAGCCTTTAGAGACAAATATTATATTCTGTTGCCTTTGTGGCAGGAAATCTTCCTGCCGGCCTCTCACTCTGCAGCTTGTAGTCTTCCTTAAAGTGCATGGCTCTTGATTTCTTATGAATTTTTAGAAGATTTTTAAATGCTTATGTGTGAGTGTCTATGTGAGCGCACAGCACATGTGTGCAGTGCCTGTGGAGGCCGGAAGGTGAAGTCAGATCCCCTGGCTGGGGTCACAGCGAGGGTTTGTGCTGGGAACTGAACTTGGTTCCTCGGGAAGAGCAGGAAGTGCTCTTGCATGGTAAGCCATTTCTACAGCACCCTCAACAGCCAACGAGAAAAAAGTCGGACATAAGGTTTGACTCTAAAATAACGATGTTTTTAAGAAAGTGAATCACGCTGTCGGGACCGGAAAGATGCTCAGCAGTTTGGAGCACCGGCTGCTCCCCCAAAGGACCTGGGTTTGGTTCCCGGCACCCACACAGAGCAGACCACAGCTGGCTGTAACTCTAGCTGCGTGGATACATACTTGATGGTGTATTCAAAGGCCTGGGAATGGGAATTTTAAAACTCTGGGTTTTTTTATAGCTGGATATGGTGGCCCATAGCTATAACCCCAGAATTTAGTCAGCTGAGGCAGGAGGATTACAAGATCACAGCTAACAATGGCTGCTAGCAAAGCCCTGTGTCAGAAAACAGCTGTCCGAGTACGTGCAAAGCTGCTGTGCGCTCTTCTCTCCAGCAGGGCGTGTGGTCTACGGGTCACTCACATGTATTTGGTCAGATCTGTGACAAGACAGTGATTAGACAGAGAGGCTATCAGGGAGGCAAAGGGGAAGGAAGCTGCTCCATACATGCTACGGTGTCCTGAGTGAGACAAAACAGATCAGTCTGGAGCAGGAGCATGCTACCCCACACCCAGCAAGACCACTAGGGGCTTTATGAATTAAGAAGCTGCAGGGTGTACACTCCACGCTCAGCTTTCTGTCATTCAGTTTCTTCTTACGTCTGCCTGAATTCAGGCATCTCTCCTCTTCACACCTATTCATCTCCCTTTCCCAAACATCTGGAATATGCTAATTAAGGCTCCTGAAAGCTGCCCTCAACTGTCCGACTTCTGAGCCTCTCTCTGCACCCCACCCCCGCAAGCTGTGCTTTGGTTCCTTGGAGTAAAAGTTTCCTTCCCTTGAACTTTCTGAGAGCTGGGATCATTTCCTCCTTATGTTAGATCCATCATGCTTAGCGCAGAAAGAATACCTCAATCACGCTCTCCAAAAGGGAAGAATGTTTTGGCTCATAGTGGTGGTTAAGTTAATTAAAACTAATATCAAAAGAAAATTACAATTCTGTGTCCAGAAAACTGAGGGAATTACATTTGTGTAATGCCACAAAAAAGTGGACATTCTTGCAAAAAATTATATAAATATATAAATGGATATTCTTGGACAATGTAATTGTATGTACGCTAAGATCATGATGAAGGGTGTGTGTGTGTGTGTGTGTGTGTGTGTACATATTCAGGTCCAAAAATTACATCAGTGAAAATAGTAATTGTATTTAAATGGTGGGTTTATGGATGTTTTCATTTCTTTGTTTAAATTTTTTTCAAAAGTGCTGTAATTAGTTTATGCAACAATAATTATGTCATCCAGAGAAAAGAAAGTGAGTCACAAGTTTGTGGCTTCCCAAGCACCACAGTTGGTTGGCTCCAGAGTGATCCTGGTGGGACTCTGCAGTGAGCTGGGGTAAGATGGTTCAGGATAGAACTACCAAACCCATCCAGTCAGTGACCAAAGAATTCCCAGAAAGCTGTGCTCCAGTCCCAAAAACGTAACTGTCAGGTTCCATCCATAAAAGCACTTGTGAATACAACATGAAACAGTAAGTTAGTGTGTGGTCTACATTTGACAGCAACTTAGGGCTTCCTGTGGAAGCATGCCATGAGTCCTTGGAGGGAATGCTGCAGCCTCACATGCGTACCTACAGATGACTTGGTGACATCTGTCATTTTTGCAAGCCGGGGATTGCCAACGGGCATTCTATGACTAAAACAGACAGCGTGCAGTTTCCTACGTCTGTTTTTTGACGACAAAAATGCTTTTAAAAAATACATCAGAGGAAAAGAAAAACAACCTCTTCACCAAATAAATGGGCCCGGGAAAACTGGAATCCTCCTGTAGAAGAAGGAAACTAGGTAAACACAGGTTTGACCTACTGCTATGATTTCACACATATTTTAAGTTTCATCTGACTTTATGTGTGTCAGTGACTTGCCCACACGTATGTCTGTGCACCTCGCGCATGCCTGGTTTTGTGAAGGCCACAAGAGGGGTGTTGGATTCCTAGAATTGGATGTTTGGGAGCAGCCACGTGGGTGCTGGGAATCAAACCCTGGTCCTCTGCAAGAGCGGCCAGGGCTCTAACCACTGAACCATCTCTCCAGCCTCCCATCTCCTAATTATTTTAATGGTATGTTTCATCTTTCCAAACCACGAACATGTAATGTTAGGTCTTGATGCTGCTTCTCCAGAACATACCTGCTTGAGCCTTACCCCTGGCACCTGTCATTGCACCCTATGGAAAAACAAAGCCCTTGCACGAGTAACCAAAGTGAAGTAAGGCTGTCAGGTTGACCACACGGCGGACGGATGCAAGGAGGGGGAACATGGACAGACACGACTGTGTGGGGAATTCGGCCGTGAAAAGTGGCAGAGGCTGCCCGGATGCCGCCGCAAGCCCACAAATGCCCGAAGCTACTAGAAACCAGAAGGGACCTCCTCTACTAACTTTTGAGACGGACATTGACCATCAACGCCAAGATTTCAGCCAGTTTGGGAGACTCTATTTCTCACCCTGAGTTTGAAAGAGAGGGACGCGATTAGGGTGCTGAGTCGAAGAAGACCGAGTCGGGGTGAGGAATCTGGGGTGCCTTGCTCTTCAAACTCCAGTCGGAGCAGTCGGCCCCAGCAGTACTAACTGAAACCTGAGGAAAACCAGGACCCAGGGCCCCGCCCCAGAGCCCCAGGACGTGGGGGATAGAATCGGGGATCCCGGTCTTGATGGTGGACTGGTGTTAAGTGTGAAGGTATCTTTCCTGATGCTTCACCAGCGCCTCCTTTCCAAAACTCCACCTCCTCTTTATCCTCTACAGTGGCTACCGAGATATGCCAGCCATTTCCATGAACATTGATACATATATGTAGGCAGGCACTCATACACATAAAATAAAAAATTAAAAGATCCTTTTAAAAATAATATAAACTTGAGTGGCTTACCTGTGGATTTTGCATAGCTACAAGTCTGTGTCTTAGTGCGTAGATACTGGACATACTGCCTGGTACGGAAATAAAACAGAAGTTAATGGTATTTCCTCTACTCAATATTTCTAGAGGAGCTCTTAGTGGACTGGGTGGTGTTAACTTTAATCCCAACTCTCAGGAGGCAGAGGTAAGTGGATCTCTGAGTTCAGGGCCAGCTTGGTCTACAGAGCAAGTTCCAGGACAGCCAGGGCTACATGGAGAAAACCTGTCTCAGAAAGGAAGGAAGGAAGGAGGGAGGGAGGGAGGGAGAGAGAGAGAGAAAGAGAGAGAGAGAAAGAAAGAAAGAAAGAAAGAAAGAAAGAAAGAAAGAAAGAAAGAAAGAAAGAAAGAAAGAAAGAAAGAAAGAAGTGTAGTGTCATTGTCCTCTGACTACATAGTAAGTTCATTTTTAGGCATTTTCCAGAGAAACAAGATGATGATGTTGTTCTGAACTCAGGAAGACGAAGGCCGCACGTTCCCTCTCGTAAGTGGGTCATACCTTCTGACTCTAATGTGCGTGTCTATGAGAAGGCACAGGAGGGGAGATGCCAGGACAAGAGAATGGCAGGACCCATGGAGAAGGGAAACTCCTTTCAGGATAAGATGTCTTTACAGTTAGACCCCAGTCAGCGTTATCTGTGCTGTGTTTAAGAAGTCCCGATTGCCTGGGTTAGCACCCGAGCCCTTAGGAGAAACTTTACGTTTTCGATTAGGTTCGTAAGGACTGCTGTTCACATTTACTTCTACAGGGATTTCCCCTTCTCATCAGTCATGTGACTGAAGACGATGTGGGGTGCCATCTCTGCACCTCCCTACATGTGTGACCACTCCCACTGGGTTTCATTTTCATTTCAACAAGCATGCCTTTCGTTTTTTATTGGTCCTTATTATTAAATTTAAGTCTTCCGAGAAAGTTCTGGGGGAAATTACCAAAAACAAAACAAAACCCTCATTACTACAAGATGATGATGGGGCTTGGAGAGGCGGCTCAGTGGTTAATACTGTGTACTGCTCTTGCAACAGACCCAAGTTCTGTTCCCGGTGCCCACCCTGGGAGGCTCACAGGTGCTGGTAACTCCAGCTGCAGAGAACCCCAAATCCCTGACCCCTGGGGGCCCCTGCACGCACGTTCATGTAACTACCACACATGCATTTACGTAATGATTTTCTAACATGATTTTTTTATTGATTCTTCGGGAATTTCACATCATGCACCCCAATCCCACTTATTTCCCGTCCCTCCATATCCGCCCTTTACCCTTGCAGCATCCCCCCCACTGAAAAGAAAATAAAAACATTGATTAAAAAACAAATACAAACCCCTTTGCTCCTCCGTCCGTCTGTCACGCTCTCCATCACCTCTTCATCGTCTTAGTGGCACTGGGAGCTGTGGGGTGTCCCACGGCGCCCCCTTCTGTCCAAGCAGCTTTACTTGCAAGCGTTCATTGTAATGAGTTGTTGGCCTGGTTCAAGGCCTCTGGCTTTTGGTACACCATCAATACCGGACCCTCACCAAAATTCTTCTCGGATATCCGGCTATTGGCCCGGGTCGTGGAGATCCTGTGGTATGGGTCCACAGGACGAGTCCCTGCCCCACCAGGTCATAGATGGAGTGGTTGTTGGAGTGGGCCAACTCAAAGCTCTGGATGTGAGCCTGGGCGGTAGGTAACTCAGTTGGTCAGTTTGGGCCTCCGCTGGGACGGCCACCCCTCAGTAGAGGGGCAGAGGCCGCTCTCCTAAACCCATGCCATTTGAGTTAGCTCTTCTCTGCCCGTGGTGAGGGATGGGACCAGCTCTTCCAGGGCCAGGGACATCCGGGCCAGCTCTTCTGTGTGGGGTAGCACCAGCTCATTAAGGCCCTAGGATTTCAACATGCATGGTTCACATGGCCCCCTTTGGTACCACGGGCCACAGACCTCAACACAGACCCCAGCTGCAGTCGGACCCACTGACCCAAACATGACCCTCAGTAGCAGCTCGGGCCCGGACATCATCATGGCCCTGGGTGGCAGCGTGGCCCTCGGACACCAACATGGCCAGAGGTGGTGGCCCAGACCCTGGGCATCTGTGTGACTTTGGGTGGCAACACCAGCTATAGACATCAACACAGACTCGGACTGCAGCAGGATCACAGACCCGGACATGGCAGCAGCCTGGGCCCAGACTTCATCATGGCCCCGGGTGGCAGCACAATAGGGTTTGTTTGTTTGTTTGTTTGTTTGTTTGTTTAAGGCAATGACAAGGCGGTGTGCATATATGCAGGTAGAGGGGTGCTGGATTAGCTCTGAGTCAGGCCTGTAGGTGCTTTGGAAATTTCCTGTCTCCCAAAATGGGAAGCAGATCTGACCCAGGGTAAGGCCCACAGGCTAATGCAGAAGTCCACAGCTCAAGCAGGCAGGAAGCTCTAGTTAGCACAGGGCAATCCCCGACTCTCAGAGAAAGACTTGAGATACAGCCTCTGGCCCAAAACACCAGTGCCACACGGAGAAGTGACTTCTCAACCCTGCTAGGACTTGGTCCTCTCCTGAACATTGCAAACACCACTGGAAGAAAGAAAAAGAGGACTTCAATTTTAAAACTTAAAAAAAAAAATACAAAAGAAAGGAAAACTCAGTGTTCTAATTCCGGATGTGCCAAGACAAACATGTCTTCTCCACCAATCGCCCCCCATCCCGTAATGATGGCTCCTAATGAAAACAGCTTGGAAAAGATTATAAGTATGTTCAAATAATTCAAAGAAGGCACAGATTTACTCGAAGAGCCAAAAAATGAAAAGGTGAATGAAATAAAGAAGTCAATCCAAGATACAAAGACTAAAGATAGAACTGCTGAAGAAAACCCAAACTGATATACTACACTAGAAATGAAAAACTCCGCTAAACTGAGCTAAAAGCTCAGTGGAAATCCTTAGCAACAGAATGGGCCGTGTAGAAAAAAGAGAATCAGGGACAGGAGACAAGGAAGAGGAATTGGAATAATCATTAAAGGTCAGCAATAAGTTTTAAAAGAAATACGAGCAGATCCCAAGAGAATACCTAACTTTCAGATTATGGTTTAGAAGGAGAAGAATGTTATAGCAAAGGCACAGAAAATATTTTCATAAAACCACCCAAGCCTAAGGAAAAATATGTTTATCCAGGCACAAGAATCCTTACAGAACCCCAAATATAACCAAAAGAGAAGCTCCTGTGACATGTTATAGTTAAAATACTAAAAGCAAAAATTTTAAAAAGAATATTAAAAGCTGTGATAGAAAGCTCAGGTCACTTAGGTCCATCAGAATAGCACCTGATTGTGTGACAGAAAGTTTAAGCTAGAATGACCTGGAAAGATACGTTACAAGTTCTGAATGACCACAAAAGTCAACCCAGACTTTTATACCCAGGAAAACTAGCTGTTAAAATTGAGGGAGAAATAATGTTCCATGATAAAAACAGACTAAAGGAATTTATGACCACTAAGCCAGATCTACAGAAAATATTTGAATGAATACTTCAGTCAGAAGACAATGATAAATATCTCAAGAAATCACAAGGAATAATTCCAGAACAGTTAATCTAATAGGTCTAAGAAAACACCATAAAAATTAATGCACATCATTCATTGATAACTTTTTTGTTTTGTTTTTGTTGTTGTTTTTCAAGACAGGGAATCTCTGTGCAGTCCTAGCTGCCCTGGAACTTGCTCTGTAGACCAGGCTGGCCTTTAATCCCAGAGCTCAGGAGGCAGAAGCAGGTGGATCTCTATGAACTTGAGGCCAATCTGGTCACAGAGTGAGTTCCAAGACAGCCAGGGCTATGTAGAAAATCCCTGTCTCAGAATAAGAAAAGGAAGAAGAATGAGAGGAAGGGAGGGAGGGAGGGAGGAAGGGAGGGAGGGAGGCTTTAAGAGCCAGGGGAAGTCTGTAGAGAAACGGTACTTGCCAGGCATGATAGTGGAGCTGCGAGTGAACTCACCGTGGCTGTGACCGCATGCACCGTGGCTGTGACCGCATGCACCGTGGTTGTGACCGCATGCACAGGACCTGTACAAGGCTCATGAAGATCATATCAGTTATTTGTAATTGAAGGCTGCCTGGGGATGGAGAGTCAGTTTTCTGCAGGGCTGCAGGCTGAGAGCCTGCCCATACTCCAGTAGATGGTCCTACACTTGTGTGCATACAGGCAGCCTGAAGTGGGCTCATGAGTATCAGAAAAAGAGCACATGGAATTAGCAGGTAAAAATAGTGAAGGGGTAGAGGAAGAATTGGAGAGGAAAGAATATGAGGTGGGTTAGACCCAAATACATGGATGAATATTCAATAAAATAATGGTTTAAAAAACAAAAATAGAAAAAAGACCTATGAAGAATGAGTGATAAATAATGAAAAACATAATAAATAAAAGTATAAATATTTTCCCAAGGTTCCTTGGAAAATAATTTTTGAGACAGGATTTTACTATGTAGACCAGGCTGGCCTTGGACACACAAATATCTGATTACTCTGCCTCCTGAATACTAGGATTAAAGGTGTGCACTACCTCACTCAGCTATTCTATTGGAATCTTAGAATACTGAGGGAGCCTGTCTATACCACTTTAGATCAGTGGTTCTCACCTTCCTGATGCTGCGACCCTTTAATACAATTCCTAATATTGTGGTGACCCCCAACCATAAAATTATTTTGTTGCTACATTTAACTAATTTCACTACTGTTATGACTCATAATGTAAATATCTGATGTGCAGGATATTTGATATATGACCCCTGCAAAAGGGTCGTGCAACCTCAGAGGGTCGTGACCCACAGGTTGAGAACCACTGCTTTAGATAGTGTGCAATTTTTAAAATTTCCTTTTTTTTTTTTTTTTTTTACTTTTAGAGGAAATAAGACTCCCTTTTTGAAAATTATGCATTGCTCTTAGATTTTAAATTCATGCTCTGATGTATAAATAGATTATAATTGACCTTGTTAATATGTTAATCCAATTCATGACGATCAGGATGCTGTTGACTTGCCGCCTATCATAGCACCACCTTTCTTCTGAACTGTGATTGAATCCAAAATTGACTCTTTTCCCTCCCAAGAGGAGATACTGAGGGTCTTCTGTTTCTTTAGTCTGGTACTGGCAGTTGATCCCGGGTCCTCATGCATGCTGGACAAGTGCTGCACCACTGAGCTGCATCCCTGGCCCTTTATCCCTTTGTTTATTTCCAACAACTCATTAAGCAACATTTTCTAATTCATCAAAATTCTAGGAGAGATTTTTTTAAGCCATGATCTCAAATCAGAAACTATGTGTCTTAGTTTTCTATTGCCATAATAAAACACTATGGCCAAGAGAACTTATAAAAGAAAACATGTATTGGACGCTCACACCAGAGGGTTAAGGTCATCACGATGGGGAGCATGGCAGCAGGCAGGCAGGCAGGCATGGCGTTGAGGCAGTAACTGTGATCTCACATCTCAATCTGCAAGGAGGCAGAGAGAGAGACACTGGGGATGGAGGAGTCTTTTGAAACCTCACATCTGGCCCCCAGTGACACACCTCCTCCAACAAGGCCACACCTCCTAATCCTTCCCAAACAGTTCCGCCAACTGGGAACCAAACACCCAAATATATGAGCCAATGTGGGCCGTTCTCACTTAAACCGCCACACCACATCTATGAACTATTCAGAACTATTCCAACCGCATAAGTTGGGAGGTGTTGTTTTGAGAATACAAACACAGAAATAGACCATGTAGAATAACATAGTCCATAGGGAGAAATTTAATAAAATTCTTAAGTCAATCTCAAGAAATGTGCAAGATCCCATAGATGAAGACAAACCTCTTAGAGTAATTTTTGAAGCATCAAAAGGCCAGCCAATCTGGACTGCTGGGAGGCAAAGAGGGGCTGTGTGCAAGATCAGAGACAATCCTGCCCAACGGTGCTTATGAAGACCTGGCCTGTGTACATTCTCAACTCCTAAAGCCCAACCAGGGTGGAAACTTTCCCTCTGAGCATATAAGCAGTGCTGCATGGCTCTGTCTTCAGAGTTAGACAGAGTTTAGCCCAACATGATTGCACATTGATAAAGGGAGAAATTCAGGTGCTAGAGCCCCCCACAGTGTGCAGACACATGTGGGGAGGCCTGCCTGCTGCCCCCATTTTCATGTGTGCAGGATGTTACCTGTGATTTGTCTCTCCAAGGGCCCTGGTCAATATACATACCAATCAATAGCACCTATCATCAATATGCATGCCAGGCAGCAAACACAACCTTAAGTTTTCATTATCAGCAGAGTTCCAGGGGTTGGTCTGCCAGTTTCCAATGTTCCTGGGGATTAATTTCCTACAGGTCTTGCCGCTCAGCAAAGCCAAGTTCCACATGATGGTGAGAGTCACGAGTGCAGAGTGCTTCACATCCTCGATCTGAAAAGAATGCAGCATCTATGTGGGTCTGCCGGCAATCACGTGTCCGCGAGCCCAGTGAGTGCTGGAAATGCCAGACAGTAATGAAAACTGAACTTTCAAAGCTAGCTAACGCGGTGAAAGGCAGCTGAGACTACTCCACCAACTCTAAACCTGTCCTGGGACAGTCTACCAACCATCAGGTTAACTGTCAATGTTGGGGCATCTAACTCTATTGTCTCCCTGAAATGGCACCCTTTAAAAGAAATCGATAATATATTAAGTAGATAAAGGCCATATGGCCATTAGAGATTTTTTTAATTGTTTCTCTCTCTCTCTCTCTCTCTCTCTCTCTCTCTCTCTCTCTCTCTCTCTCTCTCTCTGTGTGTGTGTGTGTGTGTGTGTGTGTGTGTGTGTGTGTGTGTGTAGGTGCCCACAAAGGCCAGAAGAGGGCAGCAGATCCCTTGGAGCTGGAGTTAGAAGCAGTTGTGAACATCCTGTTGCCAGTGCTAAGAACCTTACTCAGGTCCCCTGAATAAGCATCAAGTGTCCTTCACCACTGTATCACCCCTCCATCACCCACGGGATACTTTAGAAGTGGAAAATGGTGGAAAGTCTAGTCCTGTCTTGATGTAAGACTTCCATTTGGCACCAAGCACTGTTTCTAACAGCTGCACCCCGATCCTGTCAGACCCGTGTCTGTAGCTGGCCTAATCTTCACATGGCAAGCACCGTGGGGTTGTTTCTCAAGTTCAAATTCCCGTGAAAATCAAACCAAAAGAGAAAAAGGGAAAGAAAGCTTGTCTCTTTTAAAGTCATCCCTGTTCTCATAGTTCCTAAGCAAAGCAAAGCGTTCGGCCCACCCCCCTCCTACCCCACCCACGTCTTTTTACATATCAAAAGTGGAAACCAGACACGTGCTGTTTCTGAAAGAGCTCATAGTTTGTGGCATGGATTCTAAAAATTTGGGTCACTGATCTCTTTTGAATTTTAATGAGAGTGAAAACTCATCCTAGGAAAACGAATACATACATATAAATTTTCAATATAGATTCTTGGGGAGTTGATCATCACCTGTTTCCTGTCTTTGAAGTCCATTAGCAAATGAAATGTTTGTGTTCTACTAAAATTCATATTCTAACACAGAAATAGCAGTATCTGGAGGTGGCCCTTCTGGAAAGGAATTAAGGGCTAGCTTAGACCATAAAGCGGGGGAAGAAATGGGGGGCGGGTAAAGGAAGAGGGGGAGATTGGAAGGGGGGAGCTCATGAGAAGCTAGAACATGCATGACTCCCTGGGAAAAGTCAAACAGAAGCCGTGCACGAGGAACCCACTCCTACCCGCTGCTTCTCTGCGCCTTTCCCAATCCTGTGGTGCTGCGTTGCACTGTATCCACAGATATAATGGGTTTCAGGCAGCTGTGTGAATCCTTCTAATGAGTGACCAAAACTCAGGGTTGTTTGGGTGATCCTCAGCGTTTTGTGTTAGAAGTGAAGGAGCCTTCCTAACCCTGAACTCGTCAACACCTTTAAGCTCCTGGCTACATGACACTATTATTGAAAGTGGTGACATTTTATTTAATTCCTGGGACAATTAGGACAATAACTGTGTTTGAAACTAGTAAATAAAGGGAAATAGAAGAGTTTACTTTGTCTTACCTATACAAACCGTAGCTCCAGGAAGTCAAACACTGGATTAGAACACGTGAACCATTTTACAAATAATTCAAGCAAGAAAGCGAAGCCGCACTGGCAGAAACAGAAGGTTGCCACTTTGCAAGCCTTCGTGCGTTGATAGACCTGGGCACTGTATATCTACAGTGCCTGAAATACATAAAGAGGAGCAAGCAGCTTTTCCCAATGGAGGAAGATGAGCAGTGCTGTTCCTAGACACGAAACCTGAGTCTGGACCAGTATCTGGATCCAGCTGCCAATGCACAGGAAATAGCAGAGTACTGTGCACTCCCAGAGACAAGTCTGTTCATTTTCTGGTGTTTCCTTCTCTGCCAGGAGAACAGCTAAGAGTCACTGTGGTTCATTTTCACTCCCGTATGTGAGCCCTGGAAAAGGAAGCAACAGCCTGTTGGAAGGAACGGAAGTCTCTGTACGGCTGCTTTGGGGAGGGAGACCGCTAACGGACTGCAGCGTGTTTTGACTGTGTCTCCCACAATGTTCATGTTCGAACCTCCATTCCCACATTAATTACGTTCATCACTGTGACCAGAGTGCCAGACAGAAACAACTGGCTGAAGGAAGATTTATTTAACCTCCAGGTTTCAGAGGACCCAGCCATGGTTATCTGCTCCCCATGTTTGATCAGGACATGACAGAAGCATAAGTGTAAGGCAGAGGAGTGTCACCTCTCTTTTCACTTCATCATCTACCAGAGGGGACAGGGACAATATTCCCCATAGGACCTGTCCATTGTGGTCCACCTCCACCAACTCAGTCTTGCTTCCTAAGGTACCCACAATTTCCCAAAATAGCATCACCAGCTAGGGACTGACCGTTCAAATTGGGGACCTGTTGTGGATGGCAGTGGTTGACAACTTTACATATTCAAACTATGACAATTCCTAGTGCAGAAGAATTGATATGTGGAGCCTAGAGGGTCCTGAGGATGGATCCTTCCTGTCCTCAGGGAAGTGAGTTCATTTTCACCAAAGTGGGTTTTCTACAAAGCACGGTGGAGCTTCTTCGGTTCTCTCTCTCTCTCTCTCTCTCTCTCTCTCTCTCTCTCTCTCTCTCTCTCTCTCTCTCTCTCACCTTTTTTGTCCTTTCACTAAGTTAGGGAGCAGTGACGAGGTTTCCCAAAAGCAAAGAACAGTCGAGTCATACTCTGAGACCTCCAGCATCCAGAACCATGAGTCAAACACATCTGGGTTCCCCCTAAATTACCTGTAGTTTTCTGTGATTGCCACAGAAAACAGACAGGCACAGACTATGCACCTGTAACTTTTTTAAAAAAGATTTATTTATTATGTACACAGTGTTCTGTCTGCATATGTCCCTGCAGGCCAGAAGAGGACACCAAATCTCATTACAGATGGTTGTGAGCCACCGTGTGGTTGCTAGGAGTGGAACTCTGGTCTTCTGAAAGATCAGACAATGCTCTTAACCCCTGAGCCATCTCTCCAACTTCCCAGCTCCCTTTCTTATACAGCCCAGGCCCACCTTCCCAGGGATGGCATTGCCCACAGTGGCCTGGGCCCGCCCATTTCTGATCAGCGATCAAGAAAACGCCACACAGGTATTCACAGGGGATATGACGGAGATGATTCCCCAGCTGAAATTCCTTCTTCCCAAATATATGTCAGCTTGATAAAAACGGTGATGCTAGTCATGTAAGTAAGCAAAAGGAGCAAATGGAAAGATAACTAAAATTCCTTTTAAAGAGACGTCTAGATACATGAAGAAACACCTTCAAACCATTCATCTTACGGGTGATTTCATGTTAACCTCTGCAGACACACATCCGTGGGTTTTCTTTCCTCTATCATCCTCTAAGGCAGTAGTTCCCAGCCTTCCTGGTGCTGTGGCCCTCTAATACAGTTACTCATGTTGTGGTGACCCCCAACCATAACATTACTTTGTTACTACTTCATAACTATAATTTTGCTACTGTTATGAATTATAATGTAAATATCTGATATGCAGGATACCTGATATGTGACGCCAAAGTGGTCACAACCCTCAGGTTGAGATCCACTGGTCTAAGGAGACCAGAGCCACGATCGTCAGCTTTGGTGAGTAATTGCTCCAGAGTCTTCCACGAGAAAGGCGAGGGCCGTCATCCTAGTCTACGATTTTGGCTGTGTTCCCAGTCACATGTCACAGCAGTAGCTGCCTTTGGGATATCTATTCTTTTTGTTCACAGAAGAGCCTCTTTATTGGAGATTCTGAATAATTGCATATTACTCTTCCCTTTCCTTCACATAATATGAAAATGGTTGATTTTCATTTTCTCTGTAGTAATTGCCTGGATACTTCAAGCCTGTGTCTGGTCTCTCTAAAATCTGTATCTGGTTTCCCATGTCATAAATCGGGAAATATACAGAAGCAGAGATAAGTAGACGAGGTTAACAGAAGTGTGTATTTCAGGCTTGTCTCCGAGTGTCTCCTCATGAACTCAGTTCTCTCTTCTCTGACACCGATGCACACCTTTACGTGCAGTGACTTTTCTAGTGCCATTTATTCAGTGTGGAATGGTCTCTCCTCTGCTTCACAGACGTCTGGCCTGGTTCGTGTTTCCCTATCAGCTCTGCATCCCTCTACACCAGAGTGCTCTCCAAGTCATCCCAGACAGAACCGTGCAGTCTTATTTCAGCCAGAAGAGAGCTGTCTACCACTAATTGTTTAAAGAGAGTGTGTGCTGTTGCTTATTTTTAATTCTAAAACTTCATCGCTTCACATTTGCACATCCGGGTGCATTTTTTTCCCCATCAGATTACACCTATGTGCTAGGGTGATTCCTGTCTGCAAGGTGAACTGGTTTTCCTAGAGCAGTGAGGAAGCCCAGCGAGCAGGCTGGAAGCAGCATGTCAGGGTTTGGTTGCCTCATAGGTCCTGTCTTTGCTTGACTTTTCATCTACAGACACAAATCCCATAAGCACAGTAAGGGACAGAAGATGCTTGTGCCCGTAACTCTGGCTGGTGACGTTGGAGAAGAGGAAACCTGCTGCAGAAGGCCGGACAGCCACAGTCGTGGGGCCGAGTTGACAGCTGACAGCCAGCTGACCCGACCCAGCAGCAGCCTTTCTGGTTCCCACAGGCTACCATGTGGGGCTCAATTAGGTCAGTCTTTTTGTTCAAATTAATGTCCTCTGAACGGGGTGAGAAAAGTGTATTCGGTACATTTGCGCTTGGTTCTAGGAGTGAGATGAATTTATTTACAGATCTATCTGGCTGTCGCTGATCCCATTTGATAACATCCACAAAGTAGCTTGTGTAGCTTTGCTATCTCTGTAGAGTCTTATTATCTCATTTCTTCCGACCCATAACTCCCCGGGGTGAGACAGCATCTGCTCCTGCAAGAGAGAGAGCTGCAGCCTTTGCCTTGTTTTTTCTCTGGGCTTTGGACTCCAGGGAGATTAATTTGCCTTCATTCTCTTGGAGTTCCCCAGACTTCTGCACAGAAACTTAGAGACAGACCGTTGTGATGCTGTTTGCTATATCTTGTGAAAGAATTTAAAAAAAAAAAAAAAAAAAAAAAAAAAAAAAAAGCAGAGGCCTAAGAAGAGGTGTTGAGAAGGGATAGGAGAGACTGGGATGTGGCTCACTGTAGTGTGTTTGCCTGATATCTATGATCCCTGGAAGAGAAAATAAACAGGAAAAAAAATTACCAAGTGGGAGTTGAATCTCAGAGATTAGAGATTCCCACATTTACTAACAATTTTTTTTTTCTCTCCCAAATATTTAGACTACTTACTGCTAACATGTTAGCACTGTGGTTTCTTAGACCAAGACTAAGTTAGATCTCAAGCATTTAGATTTAGTATTCAGTCCATAGCTCGTTAACAGCGCGGAAAGTGTTGACGTAATGCTCTAGAGGTTTTGCCGTTGTCCCAAAGCTCGGGAGCAGGCATGCAATATGGGCCAATTAGTTTCTAAATTTCTTAATGCATGTCAGCACTGTAGTCCGTTAGTGTGGAGAAATGAACTTCCTGTTTTATGATAAAACTGTATTGGATGTCCCCCTAACCCCGGAGAGGATGGGGAACAGGAAGAACAAGGGAAAAGAGAAAAATGAGGCTGTCAGAACACAGTACAAGTCCTGCTTTGAAAGGGGGGTTCGAACCTCATGTGGGATGCAAGCAAGGAAGCAGATGTGAGCACCTGGCAATAGAAATAGGTGCCTTATCTCATGTATGAGTATCTCTGTGAACCACAGACATGCAGTGTCTGCAGAGGGCATTAGAGCCCCCAGGAACTGGAGTTCACAGACAGTTGTAAGCCATCCCCCCCACACACATACATACATACTGTGGGTGCTGGGAACCGAACCCAGGTCCTCTGCAAGAGCAGCCAGTGCTCTTAACCTCTAAGCCTTAGCTCCAGACCAGCAGTGACACATACACAGACCAGGACCTAGGGCTTTGCTAGAGAGTTAGATGAGTAGCTAGGCTGTTGTTGTTGTTGTTTTATTTGTTTTTTTCTGTCATGTTTCTACTTCCCAATCAAGAGATAAACAGGCCACCGGCCAATCAGAATGCTTCTGAGTGCCTTGCACATCTGAGGAAGCTTTACAACTCCAGGCGCAGCGGGGGATGCATGGTCAGGAGACACAGCCCTGGGCTCCCGCACTCACTCAGAAGTCAAAGCCTTGAGCTCCACCCACACCACTCCAGTTCCTGGGAGAGACTTGGGAAAACTGCTTGTGTTCTGTGAGGTTTGAAACCTTACAGTGGTCGCTTCCCTTGATCTGATACAGGAGATGAAATGGGTTTAAATCAGGCCTACTACCGACATCACACGCTATGCAGGGTTAGGGAAACCCAGGAGGAGCGCCAGAATTACTCCTTAATAAACCACCTGTCTCAAAGCGAGCTCCCGGGCCGGCTCTGTTCTGTCCCGTGGCTGTTCAGCTGCGCTGCGCTACCCGCCACGTCCCTAGTGCTTAGCGACGGCCCCTGTTCAACACTGCACATATTCCGGGCCCGCCATCACTGGACCCAGAGCCTTTCTTTGGTCTTCTTTCCTGACAGTAACTGTCACCTCCTTTCATTAGGGGCACCCCACCCGACCCCCAGGCTGGGCACTCTCTGAAGACTGAGACACATTTGAATCCTTGCCCTCTTGGAGGTAAAGTCACTGGCGCTTGGGTGGATGCCAGCACATAAATCATAATTTCTGCCCACAGTGGATAAAGTTGTAACACACTCTACGGATCTATGTGGGTTTTATTGAACGCTATCAACTCAATACATTTTATGACCGTTTTATTGAGAGATAACTCACCTATCACCTAAAATTCACCACTTAAAATGTACAATCCAGGGGTCTTATAACACAGTCAAGAATCAGGTGTCCAGGGCCAGTGGGGGGAAAAAAATGGAGCGTGCTCATACCTCTCCCAAATAAAGCCTATTCACTAGCAAGCATTCCCAATTCCGTGCCCACCCCCAGGCAACCCCTGATCTACTTCGATCGCTGTGGAGTTTCAATTAACCGCTCGCTGGACAGTACATCCTACGGTAGAACAATCTCCGTGCGACTAAGTCTGAAACAGAACCACCAGCTCAATGACCTTGGCCGGGCAGGTTGTTTAAGTTGCCTTAGCTTCTTCATAGGACGGAGGAGAAGAGGTGTGTGAGAGCAATTTCAAGTTTGTCTAAAAGGCAAGCCAACAAAACCGCCCAGCCCCCAGCCCTCTAGCTACGATTTCAATATTCCGCCCTAGGGAGCCCGTCCCGCGGAGCCACGGCCCTCGCCCTGGAGAAGACGCTTCCTCTCTCGCCTTTCTTTGGAGCTGTCTATTTCTGGGTTGGCAAAGCAGAAGCTCCTGGTGCCCGCAGGAAGCCTCGCCCAGCTTGGGTCCCCACCCTCCAGCGCGCCCCTGGAGAGGGCCTGCCCCCGAGGGGCGGGGCCAGCCACTCTCACAGCCAATGAAGCGGCGACTGGGCCGGCGCCGGGGGCGGGGCTGCACTTGACAGTGGCGGTCGCCGGGCAGCCGAGCGGGCGCAGCGGCGGAGCGCGGCGCGGCAGGGCAGCGGGGAGGGCGCAATTCGGCGGCCCCGGGTGGAGCAGCTGGCGGCGGCAGTGCGATGCTGCGGGCGTCCCCGGGCTCTGGCATCGCGGCCTCTTCCTAAGGTACCAGCTCTGCTCAACCTTCCACCCTCCCACCACCCCCTCGCCCCGGGAGACCCGCGCGCCCGGGCAGTGGCTTTGTGGAGCCGGTGGGTGGGGCTGGGCGGGGCCGCACCGTCGGGTCGCTTCCCTCCGAGGAAGAGGTGGGGGAGGAGGGCTGTCTCGCCAGCAGCTGACGGCATCCCCACGCTACGTGCTCCTCCTGCCTCGTGGTGTTTTCAAGGAGGGTTTGCTCCCGGACAAAGTTAGGTGCGGAGAGTTTGATGGATCCCCTGGTCCCCGAGACTCTGGAGGGACCCGTGGCACACTGCCCTGTACACCTACTCTCCATGCGCTGAGCTGGAGCGCAGCGGACCCGTGCGCTTTCCCACACGAGCAGCCCTGCTCACTTGGAAGGTTGCAAAAGGAAATTGCTCTGTGGGACTCTCCCCGGGGGAGGAGGCTTTCTGCAGTCGCATCTACAGTTCAACCTGGTTGGTGGCTTTTGCTGGGCCATAGTGAGGATAAACCGGGTTTAACCAGTGGCCTGTAAAAATAGTCTCCATCAAGACCTATGCTTTAAAGGCTTCACATTTTAAACCAATTTTACTTTCTAATCAAAGATCCCAGAGTCATTGAGCAAAACCGTCCAGCTAAGTGTGATGCGTTTAACATTGTATTGTTCATTGGTTCGCATTGGCTTGTCTTTAATGTTGGGACAGGTGTTGTGAAACGGAAAAAAAAAAAAAAGTGATAAAGTTTTGATTCACTTCTCAGGGTGAGAAAGGAAAACAAAGAATACAGAATACGTATGTCCATTTGAACATAGCCAAAAGTTTCAACTATCAAAGTAAGATGGATAGGGTAAACATTTACAAGACTCTGTGACGTAGAATAAGGATGGCAGTTAGACTCGACTGAACCTGTGCTGATTAAGAGAGATGGAGAGATGGCTCAGTGGTGAAGAGCACTGACTGCTCTTGCAGAGAACCTGGGTTTGATTCCCAGCACCCACATAGCCGCTCACAACCACCTGTAACTGCAGCTCTAGGGGATCCGACGCCCTCTTCTGACCTGTATGAGTACTGCGTGACACTGGTGCCTATACATGTAGGCAAAACATCCATTCACGTAAAATAAGAACCACTAGATATTTTTTAAAAAGACACTTAAAAAATGACGTAGCCAGGACTGTAGGAACAGGCCTATGATAAGATGGCTAGGCAGCACTAGGAACATTAGGCTACTGCTTGGTTTTGCAATTAGTAGATTTTAACAAATATGTCTAATTCTATCCGATTATAACACTT
The DNA here is from genome assembly GCF_004664715.2 of Peromyscus leucopus. Classification (NCBI taxonomy): domain Eukaryota; kingdom Metazoa; phylum Chordata; class Mammalia; order Rodentia; family Cricetidae; genus Peromyscus; species Peromyscus leucopus. The sequence continues at coordinate 34,229,363 of NC_051082.1, forward strand.
TCCTGACCACACACAGATGTTCACATTTACACCCTTCTTATCACAACACTTTGTAAGACTTTACAGTCTCCTTAGCCAGGAACATCTTGTTTGGGTCCTTATAATTTACCCCTTCACCCCAACACCTTATGTCTTGCAAAAGCTCCTTTAAGGAAGTTTCCTTAGTAGTGTGTCAGGCACTCACTAGGTGTATTTTGTTGTTGTTGTTGTTCTTTAGCACTCGAATGTAGCATCTTTTCCTTTCCTGTGTTGTCTTCCTACATAGCTCAGGCTGCTCTTGAACTCCCTCTGGTCCCCTTGCCTTCTCCTAGGGGGTAGAATTACAGGCATCTGTCACCATATCCAGCTGACTTGATTTTATTTTGGATAATTTCTGGCAAGTGAGTGATCCGGGCAGGGCTTGAACCTGGGTCTGCTTGACTCGCTGCCACTGTGCTGTGCTGTCTCCCAGTTTGTGAGAGTCGGGTGCCTCATTATAATACAGTGGGGGACTGAAATGTGTGTCATCTCCTGGCTGACACACCAGACTTCTTCATCCAGTATTTTTTCTCTCTGAGCTACTGGGTGCCCTGAGTATGGAAATGCAACCTAGGTCTCCCCTCCTCACACACACACACCCCAACTCCATCCTGTAGTTCTGATTTGGGGTGTCTAGGTATGTGAAGCCTTTGCCTTTTCAAGCATCCCTCCCCACTTGCTTGGTGCTGAAGGAGCAATCTCCACCCCCTCTGTCATCTGAGGCTATTTTAGTTCTGCACATGGGAGCACACCTTGCTGATTGGCAGCAACACGTCCCCTGCAGTGTTCCCAATGACTCACGTGGCCCACTGTCCCACCTGTCAGAGAATTCCTAACAGAGGCTGGCGTACTTAAAAGGAAAGACTGAAATGAACTGGGGGGTGGGGGAGAAATATTAATACAGGGACTCCCCGAATTCCCTAGTACTGACCAAAAAGGAATGATGTGGTGCTCTAGGAATGGGAAGCAAGCCTTCCCTCTACAGTGGGACATGCCTCATCGACGTGATGGTCTATTGTCAACACTGCTAAAATATGCCTGCCCTGCAGACACCGCTTTACCCATTGTCTCGGCCATGAATGTGGTAACACACCTCTTCCTCACTTGATACGTGCTTTTACACCCAGGCACTTGTCATTTGACGGAGCAGCTGTGGTCTGGTACATTCTGAAGCTGCGCCTGAGAAAATGAAGTCTCTGATTATTTACAGCCATGATTATGGGATTTCTTTTCCCAAGGCTGTGTGTGTGTGTGTGTGTGTGTGTGTGTGTGTGTGTGTGTATGTGTGTGTATGTGTGTGTGTGTGTGTGTGTGTGTGTGTGCACACGCACGCAGGAGCGCGTGCATTCTTGGCATGGTTTTCAACTCTCTTTGGTTCAGAATGGTTTCACAGCACTAAGTTTAAAAGGGAAAAAAGTTTAAAGTGCAGTTTTGAGCCTGCTACCTGGAAACATCCCTCCTCGTTGACCCTAAGTATTTAGACTCTCCAAGTCTGTGTGTATGCTGTGCAATGGCTTCACCCCACCCTCCCCAGCAGCAGTAAGGTTTGCGTGTCTAACACAGCCCCATATCCCCATCTCCTGCTTCTAACCTGGAGCATTGAATACCAGGGAAAGTAGAACATGCAGTTCGGCTGTTGTCACACAGGATGGAAGGCGCGCCAAAAACATGTTTGGACTAAGTGTCGGAATGACTAGTGACCTGTGAGACTATGTGGAATTAGCGACATTTTTCAGTTTCCTAGAAGAATCCCGTGCAAAGATGTCATGAACTTACAAGCATCTCACACCAACAGCCCTTCACTCGATCCCTTAAACGTCTCAGTAAACAACAATCCATCTTGCTTTATTTTTTTTAATCATATTTCACCACCTCTAAAATATCATCAGCTGGGAGACTTGGTGTTATTTTTATGCCATATGAGAAAGTGAAAATCTGGACAGTTTTATGGCATGCCGCTCCTGACACTGTATGTCTAGAGCACCGCAGTTACCTGTGGTTTGGAGTCTCATGCCATGATGTCCTAGTCGCTTTTCCCATTGCTGTGATAGGACACTCTGACCCATAGCACCTTGGGGTTCATTTGGTTTACAGGTTGTGTGTGCTGGGACTGGTTGGTTTTTGTCAACTAGACACCAGCTAGAGTCATCTGAAAAGAGAGAATGTCATCTGAGGAATCGCCTCCATCAGACTGGCCCATGGGCACATCCATGGGGCATTTTCCTGACTGATGAGGGAGGGCCTAGCTCATTGTGTATGGTGCCATACCCAGGCAGGTCCTGGGGTGGTGTTGGAAAGCAGCCACGGAGAGCAAGCCACTGAGCAGCATTCTTCTGCGGCTCTCTGCGTTAGTTCCTGCCTCCAGGTTCCAGCCCTGAGCTCCTGATTTCCCTTGAGGATGGAACCCAAGCCCTCTTCTCCCCAAGTTGCTTTTGGTCCTGATGTTTATCTCAGCAACAGAAACCAAGCTAGGACACAGGTTATGGCCCGTCCCTGGGGGGAGCCTAGATGTGAGTCTGGAGGCAGGGATTGAAGCAGGGACTTCGTAAGAACACTGCTTGCTGTCTTGCTGCCTCTGGCTCCTGCTCAACCCGCTTTCTTACAAAACTCTGCAGTACCACCAGCTGGGGCTTGGTACTTCCCACAGTGGATGGGCTCTCCTCTACCAATTAGCGGTCCAGAAAATGCCCCCACAGACATGCCCACAGGCCCATCTGTTGGAGGCTATTCCCGAATCGAGGTGCTGTTCCCTCTTCTCAGCTCTGCTTGGCCAGTGATGGACAGACGATGTATATGCATGAACCCAGTAACAGACTGTGACAGCTCCATCAGTGTCTTTCTTCAGTCTGCTGGAGCGTTTATATCTTGCGTTGCAAAACACTCTGAAAATGCCAATCAAAGAGAAACCTTCCCTTTAGTAATCTGCTGTTTATGTCTCTTACAGGCCTTGGCGCATACATAGTTACATCTTGCAGTGCCAAGTCATATATGATCCTTGTTATAACAACTTACATGATACGTTGTTGCATTAACTTTCCCTGGGGAAATGTGAATGACGACCTGCTCACCCCAGATAGGGCACCAGTGACAAACCACAGAAACGATCCCCCCCCAAGTCTAGTTGGGTGAACCTGAGTTTAATTGGGGTTACCTGTAAGAGTGTAACAACTCACAAGTGCCTACATCACTGAAGAAGAATATCGCCCCCCCTACACCCCCCCCCCGCGCACCCCTCCCTCAGCAACTACCTGCTGATGGATCCTGGGGACAGGTGGACCTCTTGCAGCCTAGTGCAGCCTGCACCCTCCACAAGGGAATGTTTGTGCCAGTCTACTGTGAGTAATCACAATTGCTTTCATTCCAAGGTAGCACTGCCATGGTGTGCCCAGAGGATGGAATCCCATGACATACGTCTCCGTAACAGTGAGGACAAGCTGGGCAGCTGTGGCTGAGCTAATGGACATGTGTGTGCTGCTACTCTTGTCAAATTATCATTGCCCTTACGAGATCACCAGTCTTAACACAAGCGCGGTTTTCACATATGCTTAAGTGTGGAGGAAACCTCAGTGACTTACGCTGATCTGGTCGTTGGGCGGTAGGCTCTGGGAAGGCAACGCCCATCTGTGTCCTGTCCTGCCCTAGATGGCAACCACTCGGGACAGTGGTCGTGGAGAGAATGAGTGAGCTTGAACACCTCACGGGAGGCATGGAAACACTACCAGTTGTCTTCAAATTCTGCCGTCTCTAAAAATGCCAAACCCAGGCCAGCAGCAAAGACTGCATCGGATCTGCAGAGTCCCTGTTCAAAGCATTTGATGGCGTTACAAAACTAGTTCATGGTAGACTAAATTTCAGTACTTTTATTATTTTCCATGGGAGGGATTTATGTTCTCTATCTGGGCCCGTTTGTATGATCTGAACTCGCTGCTTACTTGAACTCTATGCGTAGTCCAGTTTGGTGTGTTTTCATTTTGTGCAGCCCACGACGTAGTGTGTAACGAACAGAGAAATCCTGTCTCTTTTCTCCAGTTGGGCCGCTGAGGCAGGGCTCGGTGCTGCGGCCTTCCCTGGACGTGCAGAGCGGAGAATATGTGTCCACCTTGTGCTTTCATGCCAGAAAGGGCTGTGTATGTAGTTTGACGTGTTTCAGAGAAAAAGGAGGAACGAAAAGAGAGAAAGAAGGTAGGAAGGACATGGAGGGAGGGATGGAGGGGAAGGAAGGAGAAGGAAGGCAGGCCAGTCTTGGGGCGCAGTGTAGACCGTCATCTGTTGGTGGCTCAGCCTCCTCCCTCAGTGCTTGAGCAGACTGCACTTCTAGACCAGTTATGGGAAGATGGGCGATGACGTCAGCACACCAGCTCAAAAGCAGCCCCGGGACCTGCAGTGAATGCCCATGGCGCAGAGAACCCCAGTCCACATCTGTCACAACTGGGCCTGCGAAGATACCCCTGCTTCCTTCCCAGGGACAGCAGGGCCTGGACACATGCTGCACTCCTGGGTTTCTAGGATACGTGCAGGTGCCCGCCGAGGGGAGGATAATTGGAGTGGGCGGGAGGTCACCACAGAGTAACCTCAGTTACGGGTGGCACAGTTAAATTGTAGTGCGGTGAAGAGAGACCAGGGCTGAGCCGTTTATCTAACAGGAAATAATTTTAATTGAATCTTTTTAGTTGTCTGCCAATAAAACTGAAGCATAACTGCCTTTGTTCACTGTTGTTAACAGGAGGCAAACTAATGGCAATTACAAAGAAAATGTAAAACTTGCATACTGAATGTGGAGAGTGCGATGACAGAAAACTGACTCCACAATGTGGGGGGTGTCCTGATGTCTCAGATCTGTTTTAATCTGGTGTAATAAGAAACACAGGTTGGGGGTTTTAGCTCAGTGGTAGAGTGCTTGCCTAGCAAGCACAAGGCCCTGGGTTCGGTCCTCAGCTCTGAAAAAGAAAAAACAAAAAAAAGAAAGAAACACAGAAATGATTGTCATTGAGCGAGATTTTTATGTTACTCCCATTCTCTTAGAAGCTGAGCTTGACACAGTTACCAGGGTTTCCACACACGGAAACACCAGGCCAGGCGGCAGAGGGAGGGAGGGCGGGTAGTGTGGGCAGGAACAGGAGGGGCAGGGTAGGAGGGTGGAAGCCCTAAATCATTTCAGCAGGCAGTCTGAGAGGGACTGTGCCTTGGGGGCTCAGTACCCGGAGTTACAGTGGCCCCCAATATAAGTGCTCCTGAAGGAAGTGGGGTGGTCTCTGATTAGTTATCAAGGCCCTGAGATGTCAGAATATCAGGCTACAGAAACTAAAACTCATAGTTAACACATGGGGGTTTTGATTTTAGTGGTTAACTAATGCAGTAGTCCCAGAGAGACAGAGAATGCTCTCTATAAGAAGCAGAAACACCTACCTTGGGGTCTGATGGATGTACTCATTCAGGAAACATTAATTATATCTGAGTCATCATGCCAGATGGTCCAGCCATGCTACTCGTGGTCCTTCATGGCCATGGCCGTCAGGTGCGCAGTGTTTATCCTGGGAAAGCTAGAAAGTGTGTCCTTGTGTAATGAAGATCCCCGTGGGTAAACCATCAGAATGAAAAGGAGGCAAGACATGTAAGTCTGTTAAAAATCAACGAAGCATGAACTCACAGCTGTTGTGCTTGCCTGCACAAGACCCGTAGAACATCAAGATGCTCAAAACTCCAGCATGGAGAGATTTGCAGTCGCTTGGTTCTGAGGGACGGAGAGTCACTGGGGGGCGGGGAGGTTGTCGTCACTGGTAGGTTGTCTGTACTCCGGTGGATGATTCCACCACCGTGTGCAGGTAAGTCCGTGTGCATGTAAGTTTCTTCAGTGTTTTCCACTCGCAGTGTCTTGTCCACCAAGCAACGTTTACTTGGTCCTGGGTGTCTTCGTTACTCTTCTACGGCTGTGAAGAGACACCACGACCAAGGCACCTCTTAACAAGAGGAACGTTTGATTGGCCTCTTGCTCACAGGGTCAGAGGGTTGGTCCCTTACCGTTATGGTGGGAGCATGGTGGCAGGCATGGCACTGGAGCTGAGTGCCACATCCTGATGCGCAGGCTGAGAGAGAGACAGACAGACAGAGACAGACAGACAGACAGAGAGAGGAGAGGGAGAGAATAAGTTGAGCAGGGCTTCTGAAACCTCAGAGCCCACCCCCAGTGACACACTTCCTCCAGCCAGGCCACGCCTCCTCATCCTTCTCATCCTTCTCAAACAGTGCCACTCCCTGGTGACTAAGCAGTCACATATATGAGCCTGTGGGCGGCCGTTCTTGTTCAAACCGCCACAGTAGGTATATGAAATAGGTACGAAAATGAAGCGTTTACTAATAATAAATAAGTTTATTTTAAAACCACTTTTGATGCACACATAATTTTACTATTTTTAAAGAGGACAGCAAACTTACATACTGATAGGGTGGATCTGCCAGTTTCTTTTGACATAAAGAATTAAATTGCGACTGAATATTAGGTACTACAGAGCACTGTGCACCTCAGTGTTTTTCAGAGTTGGTCGGTCTTTTGGCTGGTCATCAGTACTGACAGTACTGCTTCTCATAAATACATAGTATAAAATGGTAGAAGTGTGTTAGGACCATTTTAGATATGGTTGGAAATTCTGTTTTAATCTTAGGTCAAAATTCTTTAATGATTTCCTTTTTTTTTTTTTTTTTTTTTTTTTTTTTAAGGAAGCTCAAGACAGCAACAGAGGCAGGCGATTTTAAAAACCAGTCATCCTAGGAGCACAGTCCGAAGGCACACTAGTGGGAGAGGGGATTGGTGGGGGGTGATAGGAGGACACTATTCAAAAGTCTTTGTTTCCCATGATGAAACCATTTTGTTTCTCTAAGAACAAAAAGCCTCGCAGGTTCAGTGGGAACACCACATCTGACAATGTGCTGCTGTCTCAAACTGGAATGGAGACGTTTCGGGCTTTGCCCCTTGGCGGGGGGTGATGGCATGTGCCATGCAGAGCATGTTGTATGTCCACTGACAATATCACAGTGAAGTCGCGTGATGATACAATGCAGGCAAATGCTGCTGGAAACACCTCAGACCTGCACAGGTTGGCTTTTAGATTCACTTTCGCTTGCTGTACGTTCAGTAGCCTTTTTTCTGTGGTGCTGACTTTTTCATGACTCACGGTTTAAGAAACTGGGCCCCGGGCAGTGATACAGCTATTGATATTTATTAGTGTTTACCTCAGGTACCGTAAATCTTCTCTCCATGTGTGTACGGCAAAATGCTTGTAAGTCTATGCAAATCTACACCACTGTATTGAAGAGGCTCAAGCATCCATGGATTTTGGTATCCCTGAGGGTCCGGTTCCCTGTGGATACGGAGGGTGATGATATTGGGTGTTCGGGGAATAAAAGGGTCTGTGACTCACACGGATCTGGACTAGCTGTCCCCTTGTGCACAGCGCGAGAGACAATCAATGTCTGTGGAAGGCTGTGTGGTTGGCATCACCCCAAGGGCTTTGCATTTCCTGTTTAGATCGTTGAATCCCCCTGTGTGATGTGGCCAGTCACTGTCTCTGTCTTACAGATCAGGGAACTGAAGAACAAGCAGGTTAGGTGTTTTCCCGAAGTCACCCTGACAGCCAGTGAGAGAGTCGGAGAAAGAGGCCAGCCTAACCTAGTACCTGTCCTTTTAGCATTAGGCAGTGCTGCGCATGGGCCCCCTTGTCTGCTCTGTGGGTTCCTGGTTTCTCCCTGGCAGGTTGGTTCTACGCCTGTGCGGCCATTTACATCAGGTATCCCGTGCACCGGCGTGTCCGCTGCTCCTACTGATTTGGGAATCGCTCTTGGGTAACGGTCTAGTGAGTGCTGAAGATGTTTTCTCTCACGGCTTCAGTCCAGCCCTGTCCACTGTCAAGGGTAGCCACCTCTCGCCCTTCGGCGTCTCACACACACGCACAACTCCCTCGCCTACCTCTTCAAGTCCACCTTAGAACTCTTTTCCCCAGAAGCCCATCTCTTCTCACATGAACAACTGGATGAGTGTGGGAGGCAGAGGGAAAACAGGGAGCTTTTAAGTGAAGGGGAGCAGGGCGCTCTTCGTTCCCTGCGCCCACTCATACAGCGGTAGAATTAAATCCCCCGAAGTAGAACAAGAGGAACACTTCCATTCAGGACTCGTGTGCCAACTAGCAGCTGTCATCTTTATTTGCCAGCCTTTGAATTCTAAATTTGTTTACTTCTTCAGTAGCAAGAAGACCAAATGTGGCTTCTAGCGTCTATTGAAGAGATGACTAAACAGTGTCTTTACTAACCGAGTCCACAGCTCCAAGGACCCAGCAGATCTTAAACATTCTTGCAGATATCCTGGAGCCGGTGAAGTCATCACTGTGCCCCCTGGCCTTTCCTTAAAGAAATCTTAAGGCACTAGGGAATTTTGAGAAATCAATTTTTGCATGGCTCTTTAATTCTCAGAAGTCCCCAATCAGTAAGTGACTGCTAATCAATACGATTTCAAAAATTTTTTAAATGAAATTTAATGCATTTTTAGGTATATGTGTGATGTGCATACGTGTATATGTGTTCATGCCTGTATGGGTGCTTGGGGGTGAGTGTGTGTGCCAAGTGCATGTAGAGACCCAAGGGTGGAGTCAGGAACATTCCTCAGTCACTCTCGACCTTATTTATTCATTGAGAAAGGATCTCTCAGTTGAGCCCAGAACTTGCTGATGTGGTTAATCTAGCTTCCCGGCTTGCTCTGGGGTCCCATCTCCACACTCCGCGGGGCTAAAACTACAGACTAACCACCCCCACCCCCACCCAGTCTTAACCCAGAGTTTGGATCAAGGGATCCAAACTCTGGCCTTCATTCTTTTTTTTTTTTTCTTAAAGATTTTATTTATCATATATACAGTATTCTCCATACAGGAATGCCTACATGCCAGAAGGGGAGCGCCAGGTCTCATTATGGATGATTGTGAGCCACCATGTGGTCGCTGGGTATTGAACTCAAGAACCTCTGGAAAAACAGGCAGCGCTCTTAACCGCTGAGCCATCTCTCCAGCCCCTGGCCTTCATTCTTGCTAACAAGTGCTTTGTACACAGGGCTGTCTCTTCAGCTGTCAGTGCTAAAACATTTCTAGAATGTGTTCTTATGTAAGGAATGTATGCTCAATGAAGAAACGTTTGAAGATCCAGGTAAATAAATAGGAGAAAGTAAAAACTATCCATATCTCTGTGAGTTCAAGGCCAGCCTGGTCTACAAAGTGAGTTCCAGGACAGGATCCAAAAGCTACACAGAGAAACCCAGTCTTGAAAAAACAAAACATCCATAAACCTACCTTCTACACATAATTGATTTTTGAGATTTTATTTCTTCCCATACTATATTTCCAAATTTTGATATAATATTTACAAAAGTAGATCCATTCAATATGTTATTTTATAAGCTGTTTTTTTTTTCCCCAGCAAAATTTATCCCAGATATCTTTCCTCGATAGCAAATTATTACATAGATTATTTTAGGCAGACAGTCATCAGGCTGCCCTCCTTGTGTTTGAGACACTATACTGGCCACTCTGGGGCTGCAGAGATGGCCCAGTGATTAAATGTGCTTAGCGATCTTCCAGACGATCTGGGTTCATTTCCCAGCACCCACATGGTGGTTCACAGTCCTGGAACAAAGAGGCACTGTCACCTCTTCTGAGCTCTCTGGGCTCCTGTACACTTGTTGTACATACACTCAGGCATACCCACATACATACACGTAAACTAAAATAATCATGAAAAGTATAAAAAATAAGTAATTATAAAAATAGTCACTCCTCAGTAACAAGGTAGGCCTGGATCCATCTTAACACCGACTGTTTTGTGTACCTCATGGAGTTTTCTAGTAGCACAAGCTTGGCTTCTGCCTAAGTGAGACCTCTGCACTGGGGTCTCCCCACTCCCCAGATCATAAGTCTCCCACTGTTTGTATGGACTACATGGAGTCCCAGAGTTCCCAGTGGCTCTGACAGGGAAGTACAAATGGGCTTTTCCTGCTCAGTGTCTAATGATGGATGAATGTCGTGAGATACACAGCCCTACCCACTGCCTCTTAAAACCAAGCCCATCTGCCATGTGCCATTAAGAAGGCCAGCACCCCGCCCCACCCCCATCTTATAATTAACATTTCTGGAGCTGGCTCTTGAAGAGTGCTTCTCCTGGGAACAAGGTTACCAAAGGAAATCGAAGAAGCCCACGGATGGTACCCAAACTGCATGGCCATTTAAACCCCGCTCAGTCTTGGGAACTGCTCACAAATGGACCAGTTCCAGCGTCTCCTCTATTGACTTTCCCCGGATTCAGAGTCTAATAAGCAACTAGGTAGCCAAACTTGGGTTGCCAAAGAGACGTTCAGAAGCAGCCTGTCCTCTGTGCCAGCTCAGTGTGATACTAATGAGACTTATTCCAGCTTGGTTCTCCTAGCTAGAGAGCAGCCCGTGAACAAATATATACATCGCTTTCGATACCCATTTTCTCCAGAAGCAGATCACAGCTCTGCAGCCATATTCTAACTAATTGGTATTCTTTTGTTTTTAGGTGGGCGGGACTTTGTTGTTGTTGTTTCTGGTTTGGGGTTTGTTTGTTTTTCAAGGTAGGGTTTCTTGGTCTAACAGCCCTGGCTGTCCTGGATCTCACTCTGTAGCCCAGGCTGGCCTCAAACTCACAGAGATCTGGCTGCCTCTGCCTCCTGAGTGCTGGGATTAAAGGTGTGCGCCACCGCCCAGCCTAACTTTGTTCTATCTGAGTCTGTCTCCACCTTGCCCCCAAACTCCTGCAGGATATAAATGTAATCTGTGCATGTGTATACATCATCAATATAATCCACAGCTGTACACATTTTAAATGAATGAGAGCCGTCCTTCTCTAGCCACAAATAGTTTTACTCTCTCAGTTGTCCCATGCCTGAGCACGTTGAACTCACTAGCCACGGAATTCACTCTCCGTCCGGCATCCCTTTCTCCTGATCAGCATGAGTACCATTTCAGCCCTCTCTCTGTCCTTCCCCTCTGCCCTCAAAGTGAAGCCTAGGCCACCAGTTCTACTCTGCCAGCCTCTCGGCTCTGAAACTTTTCCCATTATGCATTTTTTTTCTCTCCCAGCAAGGACATGGATGCATCTGAAAGAACAAAGTTTATCATATTTCCTGTGGCCGTCACAACTGTTACGTTTCCCTGAGACTGAATAACTAATGTAAAGGATCTTTTTCCTTCAAGGATGATGTTAGTACGGCAAAGTACTCTATGGCTAATTGGGTGGAAGCCATAAGGAAGGGTCACTGCCCTCTTACATCATGGATGCTGATCAGGGCCATTATGGTTGAGGTACCACAGAGTACTTGTCTCCTAACATGATTTCCCCATCTTGGCTTTCTAAGGGCCTGATTCCTCCGCAGAAGTGGCTATGGGCCCAGGGGAGTGCAGGAGTCTATTTAAATAAACCATCAATAACCGTAAAAGCTTCCAGCGTGGATGCTCACCACCACTTACCGGCTAGCGCAAATTGGATGAGCAGCTGCCTCGTGTTTTAGTTTCTCCGGAGTGTTCGTTAAGCTGTCAGGGTATTTATCAGAAATGCCAGTGACGCACAAACGTGTTATACGGTGTGCTTTTCCTTGAACTTTTAACTAACAGAAATGAGAACTTCATCCTTTGTTATATTAGGTCCTTCAGTCCACACAGTAGTCCTAGCTGTGTTGAGGAGAACTTGTAGGTGTGTTCATCCCTACTTAGCAGAAGACAGCCGGGGCTGTCGCGGCCTCCGGAGCTCCCAGCCAGGGCTGTGCAATGCAAACGGCAGATCCGGAGGCAGCCGGAACAGGAGCCCTGCCCAGCGCCCACTCCCTTCTCACACCAGCGCAGCGCCTCGGCCCCACAGTCCAGAGTGACGGCCAGTGCCAGCTGGACACCCTCCCTGACCAGTGTCTTGATTAGCGTCTCAAAGGACTCCAGAATGTGAGGAGCACAACCCTACCCCTCCCTTCTCTTCAGTGTCTTTTGTGGCTCTGATCAGATTTTACTCAGTTCTGGAGGAAGTTTGAGTGGCTGCCTGTCCCTCAGTCCCACAGCGGGGAAGGGACAGAAGGAAGGTGTAAACCCAGATCCTTTAGCTTCCTACCATAGAGTGAATCCAAGAAATCGTGGATTTGAGGAAGACTTAGGCTGTCTGCTCCCGATGTGGGCTTAAGGTAGGAAAAGAAACTAAGTTGCTTATGAATGGCCAAACCCACCTTGGTGAACAGCTCTTTATTGCTGTGGCTCAAGAGGATACATACACCCACTATGTTAGCTACAGCTCTGGAGAGTTCGTCCAGGTACACCTCAGTGTTCCAAAGTCCAAAAGCACACCTTACAGGTGCAAAAATTTAGACTCCTGTGTCCTCTTGGATCCTGGGTGAGATCCACATTCATTTCATTTTTATTCAGGCTGTGGGTTCCATATGAGTATTGTCATTGGGTGATTGAACAACAAATAAATACAATAAAGCCTCCATTTTAAAAAAGAATGAGTCTCAGGACTGGAGAGATGGCTCAGCAGTCAAGAGACTTCCTGCTCTTCTGTAGGATAGGAGTTGGGTTCCCAGCACCCACATGGCAGCTCACAACTGCCGGTAACTCTAGCACCAGGGGGATCTAATGCCCTCTTCTGGCCTCCAAGGCCACCTGCACACACACATGGCACACACTCACACACACACACACACACACACACACATACACACAGCACACACTCACACAGACATGCATACACATACATCTACATAAAAATAGAATAATGGACCTTTTTAAGTGGCTTGTCCAAAATAGTGTATATCAAAATCAAATAGAGTCTTGAGCAAGCCCATTTCCCATCCAGTTAGGTCGTGAGAGCCTGAGTGCTGTCCTTTAGTGGGCCACACACCACCAGTGAAGAACTGAGCCAATACTGTGTTCCAGGAAAGGGGAATAAAAGCAAGCAGTGTTCAGTTTGGAGATTATTTTATTCATCTTAAAGTCAGCACTATAGAGAAGGCTCTATCTTAAGAGGGGGATCCTTTGTAATTTAGTTTCCCGTTGGTGTTCATTGACTGAATTCTGCTGAGCTTTTGAGTTCTTGGATCCACTCATGAGTCGTCTTTTTTTCGAGACAGGGTTTCTCTGTGTAACAGTCCTGGCTATTACTTGCTGGAACTTGCTTTGTAGATCAAGCTGGCCTCCAACTCACTGGGATCCACCTGCCTCTGCCTCCCGAGGCTGGGATTAAAGATGTGTGCCACCACTGCCCGGGCCTACTCATGAGTCTTATATGTGAACTTGAGTGAAGTTTCTGGACTTTTGCAAATGCATTTGCTTGTCTGAGGCTCTGCGAAGGGAGCTATATTTTACTTGAATACACATTTTCCTGATTTGGTTCTTCTGCTGTGAGAAGACACTGGCCAAAAGAAAATTGGGGATGGGATGGTGTCTTAGTTAGGGTTTCTATTGCTGTGAAGAGACACCATAACCATGACAACTCTTATAAAGGAAAACATTCAATTGTGGGTGGCGTACAGTTTCAGAGGTTTAGTCCGTTATCATTATGGCGGAACATGGTACTGTGCAGGCAGATGTGGTGCTGGAGAAGGAGCTGAGAGTTCTCTATCTTGATTCACAGGCAGCAGAGACTGTGTGTCACACTGGATGTAGCTTGATCTATATATGACCTCAAAGCCTGCCTGCACAGTGACACACTTTCTCCCACGAGGCCACACCTACTCTTAACAAAGCCATACCTACTAATAGTGCCACTCCCTGGGGGCCAAGCATTCATACACGCACGCGAGTCTATGGGGGCCATACTACTCAAACCTCCACAGGTGGGAAAGGTTTATTTTAGCTTACAGATTATAGTCCATCACCTGGAGAAACCAAGGCAGGAACTGAAGCAGAGGCCATGGAGCAGGTAATCGAGAGTGTTGAAGCATTCACATCATTACTCAGATAATCATGCGATTTTCATGCACAGAGAGGGTTTTGAATATATATGGAGTTAGATGTATGTCAGGTATAAAGTACTGGCCATGAATTAAACTACTCGAGGCTTGGTGCATGTATGAACCCCTGAGGAAGTCATCTTTCCTGACACACGCTAACAATGGAATGAGTCGTTTTCACCTCTTCGCAATTGATTAATTCTTTGATGGAACAAGAACAGTCTGTCCATAGTTGATTGCACCTCTTGTAGGGTGTATTCCGTCGCCTGCTTTTTCAGTATCATGAGCAGACGCATCTTAGCCTGTGAGGAACTAAACATCTGTGGCTTGCTCAGTTACAACTCCAGTGCGGGTGTGCAGCCCTGGCTTAGGTAGTGTGAGGACTTGCTGTTCCATTAAAGCGTTTCAACCGGTGACGCGGTGTGCTTGTGACGGCACTGAATCTTTGCCCCACTCTCCGGGTCTCCAGCAGAAGCGCCCAGTCTTCCTTCACCGTTTTCCCCCACCCTGCTGGTCACCTGGAGACAGGACAGTTGTTGGATAAAACCGCTTGCGCAGCAGATTTAAACCAGGTGATTTAGGTAAACCTGGATCGTTCCGGACGAGGGAGATGGAGTTGCATTTTTTTAGAACTCAAAGTGTTCTCAGGATAATTACAAGCCAGTCTTTCCCATTTTAGGTTTGTTTACGGTGCCCAGTTCTGCGTTCCTATTAAGCTCCGTCTATTTTGTCCCACAGGAGTGTATGTGGTCATGCCAAATGTCTTCTGCGCCTCCCTCACCTATCAGTGAAGCTGCCCTGGGATCCCAGGCTGGCCAGTGCTGGCGTTCACCTTTAATCTCAATGCTCAGGAGGCAGAGGCCGGGGAATCTCTGAGTTCAAGGCCAGCCTCGTCTACAGATTGAGTTCCAGGACAGCCAGGGCTGTCTCGAAAAACAAAAACAACAAAAACAAAAGCAAAACAAAAAGATCTCTTCCCAGTTGGACTCAACTTTGAGAGCGGTGAGGGGAGGCTGTCTCTCTGCTTCCTGGCCACCAGGGCAAGCGTTTGTTTGGAGGCAGAGTTCAATGCAGCAGATCGGTCAGTGCGGGGCATCGCAGACACATTGAGATTAGTTCCTGGGGACCCACTCTTCTCCAGAGTTCTGTGTCAGACCCATTTCGGTTGTTGTGAGGAAACACCACGACCAAAAGGAAGATCCCAGGCCTACTCACCGTGAACTGGGTCTTCCCACACCCGTCATTCATCAAGAAAATGCGCCCACAGACTTGCCTGCATGCCAATAGGATGGAGGCATTTCCTTCACTGAGGTTTCCTCCACCCAGAGGACTCCAGCTTGTGTCCCAGTAACAAAAAAAAAAAAGCTAAGTGTGGGGTGAGGAGGCCAGCAATGGGGGCAGAAGAACCTGAACAGACAATTCCTGTGCTCGGTCACTAATCTCATCCCCAGCTCCTGACCGAAACCTGGCACGTGTGGGTGGTTTTGTTTGGTCATTTACAAAACAGAGGTTACTATGCCTGCTTCATAGGCTTTTTGTAAAGGGCAAAGAGAGTGTGTGGACAGTGCTCTGTGTAGATAGATGAGCCGTTGAGATGCCGTGAAAAGTTGAGGCCAGAGTGAGAGCTGTGTGCATCCCTTGGTACCACTCTTGATAGTCAGGAAAATGTATCCACTTAGACAATGCCACTGCGTCATCCCATATCATCACATGTGAGTTAACTAGAATGTTTAAATGAGACCTGCAGGGAGGACGGTGTCAGAGAATGATGTCTGGGGTGCTCATGTGTGTAAGTGACATCTTAATGAGCCTGGCACTTACCCCAGGAAGATTCTCTAATCAGCGAGGCTATGCTGACTTACCAGCACCAGGCCACGTATTGTGTTTCTGCATTTCTAATGTGACTACCTGGAAACCCAAATCGTTAAGGGTAAAGGCATCATGTTTTGTATCTTGATAGGGAACAAAAGACCAATGATATTTCCCTTCAGAAAATGATCCAACTCAACTTCACGCAGGAAACAATTTCTTCTCACTCATTTTACATTTCAACCTCAAACAGCCCCACTGTGGGTCTATAATTAGAAACATAATGTTTGAATCCAGAAGCTAGGGAAAATGTCAGGCTCACTTTCTGCTCCCCCCACATGGGCTATGCTTATTTGGTTTGTTATCTTTTCTTGCTCAGTGAAGAAAATTTATTAAGTTAGAAAAAAAAAACCTGAATAATTCACAGAATTTATCATTTGGGGATACATTAGACTTTCATCCGAGTTCATCATGTTTGGGCAAAGAAGACACAGAAAATTTTTCCTGTGGTATTTCCAGAATGACATTTTTAGTCCCCAGAAGTGTGTTGTATGTGAGCCCACGTGACCAGTAAATCCTTCTCCCGGGAGTGACTATAAGGATGGCAGTGAGATCAAGGAGTGCCTGCAGGATGTGCCCCAGGACACTGCAACCTGAGGCATGCAAAGCACCTGTGCTGTTGGTGCTGCTCAGCTGTGACTGGCAGCCTCTCCACAGGGACAGCCGGCTGCTGACAAATACCTACTGTTTACTAGAGCTAATCTGCACGCCCACAGCTTAGTGATCACACTTCCAAATAACCTGTTTGCTTGCTTGCTTGTCTGTTTTAAAGATTTCTTTGGAGGTGGGGAGGACAGTGCCCATGGAGACCATCAGACATCCTGGAAGTGGAATTCCAGGTGATGGTAAACCTCTCAATGTGGGTTCTTGGGAACGAGGCTGGGGTCCTCGGCAAGAGCAGCAAGCATTCTTCACCACTGGGCCATTTGGAGGGCCTCTTTTCCAGATAATCTTTATTAAGTGTGTTCCCACAAGCAGACTCTGGTTTTGTGGGAATATCCCAGTCCTGGGGCAACTACCTTCAAAGATAACCTTCACGCTGCGTGGTGATTCAAGACGAGTGTGAGTTCCTTTGGGCCTGGAGGCCTCGCGCTCTTAGAATATGCGCTGATCACAGGGTCCACTCACTCCTCCACAAACACAGAGCTCCTCACACTGTGGGTCATAACTCCATATGGGGGGTCCCAGAACTGAATATGCAGGCTGCAAAAGATTTGCCAACAGTAAAAGGTTTCTGAATATACGATGGCCACCATTTAATTCAAAACCAAATGCAGAGTGCGCCATCTGATGCTTTGGGCATGCTGGCTTGTGTTGACCTCACCACAACCCAGGTTCTGAGCACAATGTGGGCACTTGGTCCTGGCTGTGTCAACATGACACACAGTACCAATAAACACTGCCTGGAATACCTCAACTTGGATTTGAAGCCATTCTGTGTTATGAATTGTGTGTTTTTACAGCATGTGCAAAGATTTCGGCCCTCATAGAAACAGGGGTTTCATTACTGCAGGTGAGGACTTTTAAATTTTCCTTTCTGCCAATCAGAATGTAGATATCAGATCAGTATGACTTTGTATTATGCTGTGCCAGATGCACAAGCAAACTCTTCTCCTTCATGGGCCAATTTGCTTTCACATTTAAAAAAAAAAATGTTCAAGTTCCATGTGTACCAAAGGATTATTTGGAAATTAATTTCTTCATGATTTATCATCAGCAAAAGGCCATACAATGCAGGAGGCTCTCCTGCTGCACCAGCTGTCACTTCGTGTTCTGTGTCTTTGGCAAGAGTGGACCTTTAACTGATGCCGGGAACCTGGCTTTTTGCTTAAATTCAGCTTTTCTTTTCTGAAGTGCTTTTCAGTGGAGACAGTAACCTCACACGCCGAATCCAGTGTAAACAGGAAATTTGACAGTGGTTACCAGACCAAGAACAAACTTTGCAAAGCCAAGTTTTTAATGAGTAACTTGCAAAGTCATTAGTCAGGAGACCATTGTTCCTAGAAAACAGGGTAAGTGCACCCTATACTACTTGGGTGCTTCTCTGGCTGATAGTCTGCCAGCCTGGTCAATGCCTCTGAGTAACCTGCCACTTCCAGAGTCAGAAAAAGTTGTGAGCTCCAGAGTCCACGTTTTCATTCTTTTTAAAATGTTATTATTTATTTATTTACTTTATGTAGGTAGGTGGTTTTGCCTGCGTGTCTGTGTACCACATGTGTGCAGTGCCCATAGAGGCCAGAGGAGGGCGTCAGACCCTCTGGAACTGGGGTTACGGATGGTTGTGAGCTGCCATGTAGGAGCTGAATAGAACCCAGGTCCTCTGGAAGAGCAGCCAGCGCTCTTAACCACTCTCCAACCCCCACGTTTCATTCTTGAGACTCTTCAGAGTTAACTCACCAATGGATCAGGAAATTAGTTTTGTGAGTCAAGGTCAACGAAAACAATTAAGAAGACTAAACTAGAAATATGAAGTGTTTACTGTGTCAATGAGTCTGCAAAAACAAGTTTTTATATGTAGAGAGTGGCATAATGAAAGCCATCACTCTGTATGCCAGCATAACAAAATTAATTTTAAAAGTATCTTTTTATATACACACACACACAGTGCCCGTCGGGGTAGAGGTTCTAATGGTTGCAGTTGTTATCTACTGTGGGTCTTGTTCAAAGAAGGTTAGACCAGGGAAAGATGGCTCTGTTGGTAAAAGACTTGCCCCCAACAAGCGTGAGGTCATGGGTTCAATCCCCAGGACTCACATGAAGTGGCCACTAGGCATGGGGGCTTGTGTTGTGTGTAGCCCCAGGCTGGGGAGACAGGAACAGGAAGATTCCTGGGGCTTGGTGGCCATGCTCAATTACTCTCTCTGTCTCTCTCTGTATGTATGTGTGTATGTGTGTCTCTGCTTCTGTCTGTCTCTGTCTGTCTGTCTGTCTGTCTCTCTCTCTCTCTCACACACACACACACACACACACACACACACACACACACACAAACACTCTTACATATCTCCATACATGCACCAAATACTAATTTTGGAACTGTTACTTTGTTATATTCTGTGAAGTCTGTTAAAGATATTAATAGTATTTCTCCAACTACATTTTAGAAATAAGCGATGTATAGGATGGCTTGTTTCTCTATTGGAAATGCCTTATAAAGAAATTCTCCTAGGGGACTGGGGAATGGACTTATGATTACTATATTCAGACAAAATTAATTAATGCACTTACATCATCCTAAAAAAAACATGTCACCAAGCATAAAATGTTAGTTATACTATTACAAGTATCCTGAAATATTTTAAAACTATGCCTGTAACTACATTTTCACTGGTACTGCTAAAATATATGAAAGTCTATCATGACAACAAAAATATTTTTAGATATTTAAGCATTTTAAATAGTATTTCAAAACTAAGAGTCTTAATAAACAAAAACAAATAATTACGGAGCTAGAGAGGTGGCTCATTGGTTAAGAGCATTGGCTGTTCTTGCAAAGGACCTGGGTTCAGTTCCCAGCACCCATGTCAGGCGCCTTACAACCCCCCTTCCCCCGTAACTCCAGCTCCAGAGGATCTGGTGCCCTTTTCTGGTCTCCTCAGGCAACTACACTCACATGCACATACCCACACAGACAGACAGACAGACAGACACATAATTAAAAACAAAATTACATCTTAAATTCCTTGACAGGCGGTTGGAAAACGGTATGAGGGGAAGCATCGATTTGGTGGTGGAGGAGGGAGTGTGCCGGGACGGGCTGTGGGGTAATACGAGCTTGTCTAGTTCCATACTGTTCAAGCAGTCCAGCAAACTCCAGTCCAGGTGATGACAGCCATTCTACACGGTGGCCTCAGTGGACTTGTGGAAGGGCCGGCATGACAGAGATCTGGATGCTTATACAAGACCCCGTTGGCAGTGGGAACTCTCGGTACTGACCTATATTCCTGTCAGTCCTCCACCTCCAGTTAATAAGCCTGACAGTCGGAGATAGAAAGGGGAATTCTTGCTTTAGTTGGCAAGCATCCTCTTTCCTCCTTACTCCAGCACTCGGGCCATGCATCAGCGAGTTTCAAATCCAACTGGTTACATGGCACAAATCCTCTGAAGTTCACCTTGCCCATGAATGTGAAAGTCCTGGACTGTTCTGATTTCCCAATCATTCATCGCAGTGTGTATTTGCTAATAACGGTAGTCTTTAAACATGGAGGCTATTTATTGAAGCCAATAGCTGGGATTCCAGGAAGCCTTTCAGAGGAATGGTACAATCCTCATTTCTTAATTTCTTGGAAAACCCAAGCTATGGGAATGTGAGCGTGAGCCACTCAGGAAGCTATGGAAATATGTTGGTTCCAAATGTCAGGCACACACACGTAGAATCACAGTCATGTTTCCAAACAAATGGTCAGTTGTGCTTGGGGTGAGATGTGGCTAGAGACTTCCTGTTAGCTGGGAGGACCTGCTGCAAAGTGAGATGTAGCATCTGAGACTGTATTACCCACGGAGATGGAGTGGCAGGCGACTAGACCAGGAAGCTGATATCTAGCTCCTTGTTCAGAACCCAACTGAACTGAGGTCACGTTTCAGCCATCGGCACACCTATAGTGACATCCTTTCCGTTCTATGGGGAGGTGGAGATCTTAGATTTCCTACTAACCGTCCTAAGCTTGGGAATGTTTCCCAGAATGTTTCTAGTCCTTCTAGTTTATTTTTTATTTTTTCTCTTCAGAGTTAGAGATTGAACCCCAGGCCTTGAGCATGCCGTGCAAGCAATCCACCATTGACCTACATTGTCAGCCCTTTGCATTTGCAGAGGGTCTCACCACGTAGCCCGGGCTGGCCTCGGACTGTGACCCTCCTGCTTCTGAATTCTTAGGGCTGGGCTTACAGGTGTAGGCTACCGTATCCAGCTGAGATCATGTTTTTCTCACATAAAATGTGCCAGAGCAAGCAAGTGCTAGATGGACCGCTACCCAAGTCGTCCTGTGAAGCAAAAATAGCATGTGCCGCAGAATGGGAACAGCGGGAAGATTAGAGACAGAAACTTTGGGATGACTTTGAGTCAAAAGAGAAGTGAATCCAGAGGGAAAGATAAATGTAAAACTTTGAAAATAAAAGCGAGGAGGGTGCCAGGCGGTAGCGGTGCACGCCTTTAATCCCAGCACTCAAGATGCTGAGGCAGGCGGATCTCTGTGAGTTCAAAGGCCAGCCTGGTCTACAGAGTGAGTTCCAGCATAGTCAGGACTACACGGAGAAACCCTATCTCAGGGAGGGAAAAAAAAAGCGAGGAGGTCAACAGGATGCAAACAGGAAACACCATGACACAGAATTCGAGCGAGGGATTGGAGGGGAGTTGCATTCATCAGGTAATGGAGACACATGAGGAGGCTGGGCTACCCCTCTGGGAAACAGGAGCCAGTCCAGCAAGATCTGTTGAAGGGGAAGTGGGCCAGCCTCACGGAGAAAACCAAATCCATTTCATTGTGCTCAGAAGTGACAGTTCCAGGTTGGACCCAAGAAACCGAGGTGACTAAGTCAGCCCAGAAGACTGTGTATAAAATACTATAAAGAAAAGCTGCTGTGTTGAGACTTCTAAGTTCTTATTAGCAGTGTGAATCTGGCTTCTTTGGGGCAGGAAATAAGAAAAATAAAATAAAATACGATAGAGAAATGGGCAGCCTTCATTCTCAAATTCCATCCTGGCCAGAAGTCCCTTCTGGCAGGTGGTAGACGTGCAAAGAGTAAGGAAATGTGTATGTGGCTCAGGAGGTGGCATGAAACAAAAAAATACTGACAAGGGGGCTGGAGAGATGACTCGGTAGTTAAGAACACTTGTGACTGGACTTGCAGAGGACCCAGGTTCAGTTTCCAGCACCCACATAGCAGCTCACAGCTGTCTATAACTGTGTGCCAGAGGGTCTGATGCCCTCTTCTGGCCTCCGTGGGAACTGCACACACATAGTGCACAAGCACACAGCCATACATACATTCAGGCAAAACACCTATACACAGCATAAAAATAATGAAAAAAAAAATTTAAAAAAGCTTTCAAAGATGAGGGCCTTGCTAATTTGAACTAGGACTAGAGAGGGTGAAAATGCCTATTGAGATGAGAAAGTTTGTAGAACACGACAACTTTTGGATACTAGAATGTCTGGGTGTCGAGGCTGGCCTCTGGACCACCTTGTACTTCCTGCCTGGCTCTGGTCTTGATGAGAGAGTGGCCAGATGATGTGTATCTGTGTTCTTGCCTCTGAAACAAAGGGATCAATGGAGCCTGAGATCCTGGCTATGATTAAAAGTCCCTGTAAGGACATGAGGACTAGAAGCATGCAAAGTGAACTCGGTGCCAAGGGTAAGTTCAGAGTGGATTTGCCCATAGGAAGTAAGGATCCATTTCCTGTCATTTGGGGCTAGCCACATCATGTCACCTCTGATCTAGGTTCACAAAGGACCGTGTCCCCTCTTCGAGACCTTCCTGTAGAACCCCCTCATTTGCATGAGACCTCTCTTCCAGCTTGAGAAACAAGAGGCACATTCAGGCGTGCTCGTCATCGTGCGCAGATTTCTGTACGCAGATTTCTGTCTACTTTAAGTCTGTCAGAGGGGCTGGGAGCCTCTGGGGGGGGTGTCACTTTTTAAGAATATATTCACCCAACGTTTAAATATTGTGCAGTATGTCATTTTGCTTTGGATGGTCCATAATCCAAAGTGGCTTGGAAGGTACCATGTAGCTCAGGCTAGCCTCAGACTCGTAGCAATCCACCTGCCTCAGCCTCCCAAGCTGGGATAACAGGCACAAGCCACAAAGTCCAGGCCTAGTTACCTTTATTCTTTATCAAAGGTGAAGCGGGATCAAACGTTGCTCTTTTCAGGTAACCGCATAGCAGTGTGGGCAGGAAAGTGGAGGGCGGGGGAGGGGCAGTGCAGTCCCACCCCTTAACCATGGGACTACACTGACTTTGTGTCCCCAGGGTGCTAGGGCAGAGCTATGGAATCGGAAGGCTGGAGCCTTAGCTCATCTTTTATGGCTTCCTGAAGAATAGTGGGGTGCTTGAGAGTTGTTCTAGAGCCTTCAATAAAAAATTCCCCTCAGTGAGACCCAGGCTCTGTGACCAGAAGGGCAAAACTATGAGAGTGGACAGGAGTCAGGTGACAGGGTTGAGCAGTCTCACAGGAAAGTCCTGCCGAGTCTTAGACAACAATCTTGGTCAGGTTACATTTGAATTGCTGATGAGCTACCCGGAGAAGGGAACTCGGAGATCACAGGGAGAGATTCCACCGGATGAAGAGACCTGCACATGTCCGGCCGACGCCAGAACTTACGGAGAGCCGACCACTAAGAAGGCAGATTGTAGGCCAACAAGTGAAATCCAGTATTTCTCAAAAATTAACACCAGCAAGACCAGCAGGCTTAAGGGCTATGTCTACATCAAACTCCCAAGTGAAGTCAGAGGGTCTGGAATATCTTTTGGCGCTCACAGAAATTCTGCAACCTGGAGTTACCCAAGAAATTTTTGAAGCGCATGCTCCGTCTGCATTCCAGGTAGGAGAGTCTGTCGACGCCTTGTGGGATAGCCCACCTCAGGGCAGCTGGGTTCCTCTGGGATCTGAAATACCAGCCCTCTGACGGCATTGGGATGTGGGCGGCTTGCCCTTAGCATGCAGCTGGGCACGTCTGGGAAACTCCGGGGTGGGCCATGCCACTGAAAACGGTTCCAGGACAGATATTTGACCATCTTTCAAATCCACTCCTTGTTTAGTGAGGATAAAAAGGACAACAGAGGCAGTCAGCACTGTGTGCCAGGAGCTAAATGCTAACAGAACAGAGAGCGAGGGAAAACTCTCAGTTGAAAATTCAGTGAAATACAGGGAAGAAAATGGCAGTTAACACAGAAAACATCTCGGGTCTCTGTTAGGGAAGTGGGCGAGAGTATTAGCAGAAATAACCATGGGAGTCGGAAGAGATTTTTTTTTTCCAGAGCTGAGGACTGAACCCAGGGCCTTGCAAGTGCTCTATCACTGAGCTAAATCCCCAACCCTGAGAAGAGATTTTTATGACAATTAGTTTGAGAAACTGACATTCTTAATTGATGTTTCAGAAGCTCAAAAAATATTGTCTGTGCGCTGTCCTGTTTAATTACGTGCCGTCCTCAGAGTTATGTCAGGGTGATAAGATTCTGCAACATCTGTTCCCTTTCTCCACTTTAGCATAAGGATGGGGCGAGGGTGCATTACATCATAGATCAAAGGTGACCTTGAGACTCCTAGACCCCTGTGAGATTCTTAGCCTGAGTGGCTCTCATTAATAGGATTAAAGATGTGATAAAAGGGGGCTGGAGAGATGGCTCATTGCTTAAGAGCACTGGCTGCTCTTCCTAGAGGACCTGGGTTCAATTCCCAGCACCCACATGGCAGCCCACACCTGTCCATAACAACCGTTCTAGGGGCCCAACACTCTTAACACAGACATACATGCAGGCAAAACACCAATGCATGTTAAATAAATAAATAAATAAATAAATAGTGTTTAAAGGTCTTGGTGTGTGGCTCAGTGATAGAATACACAAGTCCCTACCTAGATTATCTTAAATATCTAAAAAACACACTAAGTGCTAGTCAGCTGCATCTGTCCTTATCCATGGCTTTTTGATTTTTAATGTGCACTGGTATTTTGTTTTGCCTGTGGAAGGGTGTTGGGTCTCCTGGCACTGTAGTTAAAGACAGTTGTGAGCTGTCATGTGGGTGCTGGGAATTGAACCTGGGTCCTCTAGGAAGAGCAGCTGACGCTCTTAACCACTGAGCCATCTCTCCAGTCTCCCCCATCCTTAGGTTTTAAATGAGATTATAACAGTCCTCCCTCTCTCTTTTCCTCTACAAACACATTGCTGAGTGAGTTTAACATTTTCATCTGTTAATTGCATATTAAGAAATTCTGTGCGCTAGCAAAATGGAAGCTCATTTGAAATTTTAACTCTGAGCTAGACTCATTTTCCCCCCTGTGGATACGGACAAATCTACAGGGACCCTCTGTGGCCAGTCAGATGGAGAAATCTATTTTAGGAAGCAGCTTGACTATTTTTAAATAGTTTGCACTTGTTTCTGAATCAGAGGCTTGAATCTTGATCTATTGTTTGGAAGAGTAAGCAAAAATCTGAACCTCAAGTGAAATGTCAACAAATGCCCCTCACGTCCCATGTTTAAAATCCTGTGGTGATATACAGCAGCTAAGACACATTTCTCTGATATGAGCCATTTGTCTTAAGCATGGTGGTGTGGTAAATGCTTTCTCTTGTATTTCAGATGTTTAAGAGGCGTCTAGAATCCCTCCGATAACTTGTGCTGGCGTCTTTATCTGTGCTAAATAAAGTGTAGCTATGAGGAAGATATGGTTTGCTGAGAACAATGTCTCTAATCATGGCCAGAACTGACAGCTGCACATAGATCTACAAATATACCCAGGCCTTTAGCTTAAGTGTGGTTTAATTGACTGCAGATTAAGTAACAAATGGAATTGAGACACAGGAGAAACCTGAAGCTAAGTTAGATAACAAGAACTAGCCTTACGGTGGGAGAGGAATCTGGGATCTCCATGTGATAGCGAGCCCTGAAACTTAATGCCCCTCTCCCCACTGACCCCCCACCACTGCCTGTGAGGAATCCTCACCATGGGCATGCATGCATAGTGTTTAAACATCTCTGTGCTGATAGGATTCTTCCTGACTACCTAAGGGCTAAATAGATCACAGATCATGAGTAGTATGAATGCTTGCAAAGAATATATGCACCTGTCTGTCTGTGAGTTTAATTTATGGATAGATGTGTACCTAGAGATATACGTATGTATATCTAGATTTTTAAAACATAGAAAGTAAGTCTCAGTTGGCTGAAAATTATTCTCAAATTGTTTATCTGTGCTTTATTTTATTTATTTATTTTTGAGACAAGGTCTTAGGAAGCCCAGGCTGGCCTTAAACTTCTGTATAACTGATCTAGAGTTGCTGATCCCCCTCCCAAGGGCTGGGATTACAGGTATGTGCCACCACACCGGGCCTGCTTGCCCTTTTCTCAAGTGCATTCCTGCACAACACGGAAGTGTTTATAAACGGCACACAGCATGCAGAAGAAAGGCAAGTCTAGGTGGGAATAGGTGCCTGGCTAAAAGAACCCAGCTAGATAGGAAATGCGTGAGTAGATTTACTAGAAATCTTGTGTGTGTGTGTGTGTGTGTGTGTGTGTGTGTGTGTGTGTGTGTGTGGTTTGGTTTTGTTGTTTTGCTTTGCTTTTGAGACAAGGTCACATATAGCCCAGGCTGGCCCCGGACTCACTAGGTAGCCGATGATGACTTTGAACCTCTTCTGCTTCCGCATCCCAATTGCTGCTATTATTGGTTTGTTCCACCACACAATAGGGAGAATTTCAGGGGACTGGTTTTTTGTTTTGGTGTTTTGTTTTGTTTTGCATATGAAATTGTTCCCAGTCCATCCTGCGTTGGCATCAGAGGACCCAGGGCCAAACCTCAGTTCTCGGATTAGTTTTTCTAACTTGACAACATTTCTAACCTTTCCGTATCCATCGAATTTCTCATTTCCGTTTCTATTGATTGGGAGCGGGGGCCCCAATGGCACCTGCATGTATGTGCACAGACCTACACACAGAAACACATATATGCATGTAAATTAAATTCTTAAAATAAAATTAGAATCCCATTTAATATTAATATATCTCATTTGCCAAGAAAGTTGCAATTGATGTGGGTGATTGTCTTTGTCCACACAGATAGTTAGACGGACAGATACACACACACACACACACACACACACACACACACACACACACACGAGCAATTCCTTTGCTCTTGGTTTGGACCCAATTCCTGCTGGAAACTAGTTTTGGCTGTCAGTCCCCTACTTAAGTTTAAAGAGTTCTAAAAAGTAATGAAACCATTATGTAATGACCTCTCTGAAGTGGTATGTAAACTGTAACAGCAGCTTTTAGAGTGCAGGGAAAAGGGTTCACATGATCAGATCAGATTTCATTTCAAAATGCGTGAAGTAACATAACTAAACATGAACAACTTAATCCAGCACTTAAATGTTGGAGTGACAGTTAAGGACCAGCCAGTAAGAAATAAATGTGATTTCAAACAATATAAGACTATGACATCAGATTTTTTCTATGTGCACAGCAATTTATATAAAGAAAAATAGACAATTTTGTTGTATGTAATAAACAATTAGGACATAATTCAAATGATAATTTCTTAGGGGGAAAGTACCGGATGTGATAAGCTGGTGGGAGCTGTGGAGAAGAATCGCCCAGGTGAAGCAGAGTGTAAGCCATGATAGTGTACATTTTCCCGTAGCGTATTACAAGGCAAATAACCGAAATATTTTCATTTCTAACAGTCTCACCGTGCTGCACAGCATAGGCCAGGCTGGAACTCTTGATTCTCTTGCCTCAGTTTCCCTAGTGCTGGATGACAGGCCTGTGCCACAAACCTGGATATAAATCACTTATAACAGTACGTTAAAAACATGTCCGAACTGGGCATGGTGGCACACACCTTTACTCCCAGAACTCTGGAGGCGGAGACAGGTGACCTCTAAGAACTGACGACCAGCCTGGTCCACATAGTGAGTTCCAGGACAACCAAGGCTACATAGTGAGACTCTGTCTCAAAACAAACTAAAACAAATAAAATAAAAGTTTGTTCAAGGCCGAGCGGCGGTGGAGCACGCCTTTCATCCCAGCCCTCAGGAGGCAGAGCCAGGCAAATCTGTGAGTTTGAGGCCAGCCTGGTATACAAAGCAAGATCCAGGGCAGGCACCAAAACTAAACAGAGAAATCCGGTCTCAAAAAAAAAAAAAGTTTGTTCAAAATATGATTTCAATATGTAAATATAAAAATTATAAATGGGACTTTCCCCCCATCTTTGAAGCCTGGATGCATTCTGATGTAAAATGCATCTCCGTTCAGACCAGCCAGGCTTTTCGTGTGTCACTCGTGGCTGGTGGCCATTGCACTGGACCGCATAGCTCTCAAGCAAGCACCCAGAGCTCAGGGGTCAAGACAAACTATTTTCAGCCAAGCTACTTAAAAACCTTCAAAACATGACACTGGGCTGGCCCGCAGGCTGCCGGTCAGTGTCCTCTGTTCCCAGCCATTCACGTTTTAATCCACATAAGGGCCTCTCACCCATCCAACATGGTATGCTAGGCTTGGCCAAGGAGCGCAGAGAATCCATTTCTCATAAATAAAAAAATATTTGTGTGTGTTTTGACTACATGTATGGCGCCACATACGTGCAGTTCCTGCAGAGGCCAGAAGAAGGTATAGAATCCTCTGAAAAGGGAGTTACAGATGGTTGTCAGTCACCATGTCGATGCTGGGAACCAAACCTGGGTCCTCTCCAAGAACAGGCAGTGCTCTTAACCACTGAGTCATCTCTCCAGCCCCTAAATGTGCCTCTGAGTTTGTGAACTGTGATATATATTAGTGTCGCCCAGTGGCTATCTTCACTGCCTCCATATGTCCACAAAAGGCATAGACCATAGGGAAGGCTCTGAGACACAGCGTTTTCCTGCTCTGGCTTTCAGCTCCCTACTCCCTCATCTCTCTCTCTCTCTCTCTCTCTCTCTCTCTCTCTCTCTCTCTCTCTCTCTCTCTCTCTCTCTCACACACACACACACACACACACACACACACACACACACACCCCAGACTGACCATTCCCTGTCCCTGTTCCTTGTGGATCACAGGCTTCTTGAGGGCAGGCAGGGTCTGTCTTGCTGTCCATGGTGTCTCAGCACCAAGGGTCCTTACCCCTAGAGACCTAGCCAACCAAACGGCTTGGAATCCAAGAAGGATGTGGGGAGGGCGTGGAAACATTGAATCCTGTGCGCTGCTCTTAGGAATTTCAAATGCTATGGAAACCTGCCTGACAGTTCCTTGAAAATTAAAAATAGAACTCCGTTAGGAACCAGCAATTCTATCCCTGGTTCTATAACTGAAATGAAAGAAACCAGAAGCAAGGATGTGGAGAGATAGTTAAATGCCCACATTCTCAGCAGTGCCGTTCACACCCCGAAGGTAGAATCAACGTACGTTTGTCCAGGGATGAATGAGTCAATGCAATATGGTACACACATACAATGGAGTCTTACTTCACCCTAAAGAAAGGGGAATTCGTTGATGCATGCCACATCATGAGAATTTTAAAAAGCTTTTATTTTTATTTTAAATTATATGTATAGATATGTGTCTCTCTCTCTGTGGGGATGTGCACATGAATTCCTGTGCTTACGTCACCTGGAGCTGGAGCTGCAGACTGTGAGCCAGCTGAAATGGGTTCTGGAAACCAAACACAGGTCCTCGGGAAGAGTAGCATGTGCTCTTAACCACTGAGCCGTCTTTCCATAATACGTTATGTAAGTGAAATGAGGCATTGCAGAGAGCAAATGCTCATGATTCCACTCACAAGAGGGCAGGGGAAGTCCTAGGGGAGGAGAGTCAGTTGGCGGCTGCCAGGTGTGGGGATAAGGGGAGTCGGGGCTCAGTTAACGGGTGAGGAGCTCAGGTTTGAAAGATGGCTTCTGTGGACGGACGGTCATGGTGGTTGTGTGACTGCATTCAGTGTCACGGAACCGATGCTTAACAATGAAGGCTCTTAAAAAAATATCAGAGGACTGAGTGACCTTACCTAAGCCTGCAAGGGGGAGCTGATGCAGAGGCCGTGGGGGAATGCTGACTACTGGCATGCTTCTCATGGCTCACCCAGCCTGCTTTCTTATGGCACTCAGGACCCCCTGCCCAGGAATGGCCCCACTCACAGTGGGCTGGGCCCTCCTACATCAGCCATTAATCGGGAAAATGCCCCCACAGACTTGCTTACGGGCCAGTTCAGATGGAAGAGTTTTTCTCAATTGAGGGTCCCTCTTTCCAAATGACCCTAGCTAGCTGTGTCAAGCTGACAAAAACCTGAGCCTGCACAGCAGCCAAGAGCGGTGGCATGGCCTGCAGGAAAACACCTGACCAGCAACCCCATGGGAGTGTCTTTCTATTGCGGTGATAAAACAGCGTGACCCAAAACAACTTAGGGAGGAGAGGATCGGTTGCACCTTACACTTCCCGGGAAGCCAGGGCAGGAACCTGAGGCAGGAATTGATGCAGAGGCAATGGAGGAATGCCATTTACCAAACTTGCTCCCCAAGGCTTGTTCAGCCTGCCTTCCTATAGCACCCAGGGCCACCTACCCAGAGGTGGCACCAACCACAGTGACATGGACCCTCTCCTGTCAATCATCAGTCAAGAAAAGGCCCTACAGACTTGCCTACAGGTCAGTCCTCTGGTGACATTTTCTTCCTTGAGGTCCCTTTTCCTAGATGACCCGAGCTTGTGCTGAGTCAACATAAAAATTAGCCAGCACAGGGAGATATCATACACCTAGACTGGGATTTTTATTTGACAAACCTGTGGCTTCTGGGAAGAGCCCTATTCCCGGTCTAGGCTAACTCCAATTAAATTCATATATAATATAATATGATATGATATGATATGTACATATACATATGTGTGTGTATACATGGAAGCTTATAAATTATAGGTTCCAATATGACTTTGTCAAGCACCTTTAGGGTTAGCTGTCCCTCAGCCCACCCTTTCCTCTCCTCCACCCTCGCCCCTTCCCTCCCCTCCCCCCACTTAAACCTCTTTCCCCATTCCCCCTTCTTGGTGTCTTTATATTAATAATGACTCTATTTAATCATCTTCCCTGGGTGCTGAAATGCCCCTGGCACTGAATTCTCTTCCTGTCAGAGCAGAGTGGGGTGGAAAGAAAGTCCCACATGCAGCAGACACAGCCTCTCCCTCTCTAGTAAGCACTGTCCCCCCCCCCCCCCCCCCCGTGAAATGTCTGTTATTCAAAGTCACCAGATTTCAACGATTAGAGAAAAAGATGTGGCTTTTTTTCTTTTAATTCCTGGGAGAATTGCTTTAGTAGGGAAGTCAAGCTCCCAGTTTCTGTCACATGCTGTCCTGAGTTATAATTGTCCAGGAATGCATTATCTTGCAACAGAATGTGAACACGCCTCTCTCCTAGCTCTAAATACATGCCCCAGTTTCTCCACTCTCCGGTTTTCACAGATGGACACAGATCGGTGTTTACAAGCTCCTGCGAGCAGGGAGCGTCTTCCATTGTCCGACCACTTTGTCATATCATGCACGCGAGTAATTCCACTGGATTCTGAGTGTTGAGGCAGAACACAAAGCCATAAAGATCAATAAGATAAGACCCATGAAAAGCAAAGCTTAGTTTGCGGGAAGGACGCCAAGGCACAAACCGATGGGGGAAAAATACAAAAGAAAAGGATAAAGGTGACTGCATGTAATTTCTGAGTACAAGAAATTCAATAAAATATAAAAAATAATAATGATACACCTGCAACAAAGATGGAGTTAATATTGGCTTGGTTTGTACATAAGTCTCACACAGATTTAAATCCCTTAACTTTCTGTCTTTGTTACTTTTCTGTTGTTGTGACCAAACACCCTGACCAAGGCAGCTTGGGAAAGGAAGTTGGGCTGGTGACTCGAGAGAGCCGGAGTCCATTGGTTAGACAAAGGCGTGGCAGCTGGGCAGGCGGCTGGGCAGGCGGCTGGGCAGGCGGCTGGGGCTCACATCTTGAACCACAAGCACAAAGCAGAGAGTGGGGTGAAGCTTTAAGCTCTCAAAGCCCAACCCAGTGACACGGTGACACGCTTCCTCCAGGAGGCCACACCTCCTAAACTGTCCCCAAGCCCTGCAACTACAGGGAACATAGTATTCGAATGCCAGAGACCATGGGCCACCTTCAAACCACCAACCATCCCAGTACAACAGTGGTCAAGAGATAAGATCAAGGACATGATGGTGTTCCGAAAAAAGGAAGGTGAAAGATGGTATGAGGGGCTGGAGAGATGGCTCAGAGGTTAAGAGCACTGGCTGCTCTTCCAGAGAATCTGAGTTCAATTCCCAGCAACCGCATGGTGGCTTGCAACCGTCTATAATGGGATCTGGTGCCCTCTTCTGGCCTGCAGGCGCAGAACACTATATATGTAATAAATAAATCTTTGGGGGAAAAAAAGTTTTGTTTTAAAAAAAGAGCTGGATGCCGCACAGTGGTGGTGCACGCCTTTCATCCCAGCACTCGGGAGGCAGAGGCAGGCAGATCTCTGTGAGTTCAAGGCCAGCCTGGTCTACAAAGCGAGTTCCAGGAAAGGCGCAAAGCTACACAGAGAAACCCTGTCTCGAAAAACAAAAAACAAAAAAAACAAAAACAAAAAAGAGCTGGTATGAAAAAAACAAAACCCTCATGCCTTTTAGTTGAAGGAATGAAAACTGAGTAAGATGAAGGTAGCATCTTATCAAATTGGTGTCTTTTTGTTTTGTTTTTCGTTAATGATTAGTCTTGATTCTGGCCTAGTTTCAGGGGCCGGAATTCCTGCACTGTTGGGGAGGGGGAGTGTAAGGTGATGCAGCCTCTCCCAGTTATAGAGAAACAGGCTGTAAGAGCTGTAAATGAGGAAGAGTGGGGGGGATGCACTTGCAGGCGCCTGAGCTGGGAGGTAGTTAGCAGTGCTGAAGAACTTTGTATGTGTATTGGGGGGGGGGGATGCACTTGCAGGCACCTGAGCTGGGAGGTAGTTAGCAGTGCTGAAGAACTTGGTGTCTAAGGGTTTCCCCAGCAGGTATTTGCACTGGCGAGAAGCCGAAGACCAGGCAAAGCAACAAGTGTAAATCATGCCGACGGTCACACCGACATTCAAAATTAGCAATTTCAGGGCTGAAGAGGTGGCTCTGTGGTAAGAGAGCACACACACACACACACACACACACACACACACACACACGACTCTTGCCGAGGACTCAGGTTTGGTTCCCAGCACCCACGCTGGGTTACTCACAAGGGCCTGTTACTCCAGGGGATCTGGCCATCTCTTCTGGCCTCTGTGGGCCATATGCACATCCCCACACATGGACACAGGCACGTATTTATTTTAAAATAAATCTTTTAAAAAGGGGAAACTAACTAGCAGCGTTTATAAGAGCAGCATTTATGTAAATGTGTTCACTGTTTGGTGGAGGCTTTAATCCTTACTTAAATATGGTCAGTGTCATTCATGAATGGTTCCATAATGTGTGACGGTTTCTACAGTGGGGCCATATCGCTGGCACAGTAGTGCACCAACGTTATTAGATACAGGTGTAGACAGTGGGGGGATGCATGTAAGTCAGCAGTGCGTGAAAACCGTCGTCTCGGGATGGCCAGATGATGAGTCATTCTAGCTTCTTTTGTGCTTTCCTACCCGTTCTAAAGTTTCTGGAATACACATGTACTGTACTCCCTTTATAAATGGGAAATAAGGTTTTCGAGAACTGAGTCATGAGCAGAACCGAGTTTTTATGAAGAAGACTTGTAGTCTTTGCCCACAGACTCCTCTGAGAGTCATTGTGCGCCCAGGGTGACTTCTTGCCCCTGTCATATCACCAACTTCCGCCCACTTCCTCTGCAATGGCTTCTTTGAACTGACCCTCTTTCCCTCCTACAGTCAGCCCAGCGGTATGGCTTAGGCTCTCAGTGGTCTTGTTCGTTGGTTGGTTGGCTGGTTTTGTTTTTTTTCTGTGTAACAGTCCTAGCTGTCTTGGAACTCACTATATAAAGCAGGCTGGCAAGCCGAGCAGTGGTGGCGCACACCTTTAATCCCAGCACTCGGGAGGCAGAGGCAGGCGGATCTCTGTGAGTTCGAGGCCAGCCTGGGCTACCAAGTGAGTTCCAGGAAAGGCGCAAAGCTACATAGAGAAACCCTGTCTCGAAAAAACCAAAAATAAATAAATAAATAAATAAATAAATAAATAAATAAATAAATAAATAAATAAAATAAAACAAAATAAAGCAGGCTGGCCTTGAATTCACAGAGCTCTGCCTGTCCTTTCCTGACCACCGCTTGGCTTCATTGTTTTGACCAGGGCAGAACCTTTCTCTGACTTCCTGTAAGTCCACTGCCCCGGCCTTGCAATGCATGCTTCTTACTTCCCGCAGTCTCCGACACACACCGGCCGGACTGTGCTGTGTTCTCACGTCTCTGAGATGCTCATTCTAACCTCCACTGTTCCTCTTTCTGCTCACTCCACAGACACTGAGCACACCCCGTGTGTCGGGTACTGTAGGACCCAGAGACGCAGTGTTATAGGGGTCTCCTGTGGGTGGGGAGTGGTTTGCTGAGAACGGACATTGTATGCTCGTCGCTTTTCTGTCACTGTAACAAATGTCTTGAGGCTATCAACTTACTTACAGAGGAAAGGTTTGCTTTGACTCGGGTATGGAGGTGTGGTTAGCTGGCCTCGTGACTCAAGAGAGTTTTGGGAAAGGTGCTGTTCACCTCAGGTCCAGGAAGTCAAAGAGCAATTAAGGAAGGAAACAGAGTTCCACGCCCCGCCATGACCTGAAGACCTACCGCCGGTCCCCACTTCTTAAAGGTTCTACCATTTCCAAATAGCACCTCCATGGATATCCGCTGTCTAATACGGTCCAAATAATATAAAGGAGGCAAAGGTCTTTGCATAAGTGATCCGTCTGCTGGTTGTAGGGGTGTTGCTTCGGGGCGGGGACAGAAGGGCTTGTGTGGTGTTCTGACACCGTGGGAATGGAGCTGGCTGCTGCCGAGGGAGAGCAGGAGGCGAGGCTGCGTCTCTGCTGTGTGTACCCTGCCGACGTGCTAAAGCCGCATCCTCTCACTAGCTAGAATAACAGTGATTAATAACTAATGTTCTAGTGCCCTGCACACCCCAATGCAGTTAATCCTGGCACAGCCTCCTGGGTGTGTTCTATCTTCTTACAGAGCGAGAAACTGAGGCCCCCAGAAATATTACTTAAGTGATTGTTTTTTCCCCAATTCATATAGCGGTTACCAGCCTCGAGTCTAAGCTCCTTCATACTGTGTGTCATTAATTCATGCACGTAGCGGTCTTGGTTCTACACACGGTCACGCAAGAAAAGTCAGAGACCATCATAGGCTCCATGAGCCTGAAACACACAGCGCACATGCAGGGAGTGAAAGCAGTGGAGTGAACTGTAAGCTTTCCAGGGCCTGAGGAAATGCTCCTACTTGCTTTGATAACTGTCCAGACC
Source organism: Peromyscus leucopus (assembly GCF_004664715.2). Classification (NCBI taxonomy): domain Eukaryota; kingdom Metazoa; phylum Chordata; class Mammalia; order Rodentia; family Cricetidae; genus Peromyscus; species Peromyscus leucopus. The sequence goes on from NC_051082.1 coordinate 34,264,397, forward strand.
TGCGCTTGGGAGAACGTGGAGAGAAAGAAAACTGTACACGTCACACCATCCCAAGTCCTTCCAAAACGTAACAGATCTGTGCTGGCTGAAGTCACACTCTGAGACCCTGCCTCGCAGACTCAGGGTGTCTCCAAGCTGAATTCATACACTGTTAGTCCCTTCCTCACAGACTTGGGGTGTCTCCAAGCTGAAGTCACACACTGAGTCCCTGCTTTGCAGACTCAGGGTATCTCCAAGCTGAAGTCACACTCTGAGACCCTGTCTCGCAGACTCGGGGTGTCTCCAAGCTGAAGTCACACACTGAGTCCCTTTCTCGCAGACTCGGGGTGTCTCCAAGCTGAATTCACACACTGAGTCCCTTTCTCGCAGACTCGGGGTGTCTCCAAGCTGAAGTCACACACTGCTAGTCCCTATCTTGTAGACTCGGGGTGTCTCCAAGCTGAATTCACACACTGAGTCCCTTTCTCGCAGACTCGGGGTGTCTCCAAGTCGGAAGCCCTCGTGGCGGTTGCCTTGTTGGACCTCCCACCCCTTCAAAACTGTGACTTGACTGAAAGGTTCCAAGAGCACATTCTTAAATGTGAGAGACTCAAGCCTTTTTAAAATATCGCTTTTTCCAAGTTTGCAGCTTTGGGGGAGGAGAGGGTGTGATGAATGGTTGGGTTCCAATAGACTAGAGCCCGGGGGGCAGCGGGGGGGGGGGGCACCAGACAACGAGCACTCGCTCACACTGGTAAGCAGGGTGAGCATGCAATATTGTATATGGCGGGAACCGGTGGGCAAGCTGCAGGCCATGATAGAAATGCTGTTCAAGGCTTGCCCGTCTGTGCAGAGTGACAGCAGCGTAAGCCTTCTCTCTCCATCACTCACCCCCTCACCCTCGCTCACACTCGTGGGAGGTGCCGGGAGGTCACGTAAGGACACTCAGCCCTTCCCATTCCACCCATACATAGCATGGCACTTGTTTGAACAGTGCATGAGAATGGAATGGAGCAGGGGCGGGGGTGGGGGTGGGGGGATGGGCACCCACAACCCGCTCATCTCACCCCCCCCCCACCCATCCATGTCAGCTCCGGAGACCAGCCTCAGAGAAACGGACTCTTTCATCACAGCGTAAAGGTTGGCATTAGCTGAGCTGCCCAGTGCTATTCTATTCCCTGTGTTCTTGGGAGGTGAGCGCATGAGGTCACCCTTGAGTGATGCGCGGCCCCTGCCGGCTTTGCGGGGGTGGGGGTGGGGGGCTAAGGCTCAGAGAGGCGTGAATGGCCTGGGCTTACAGTGCCAGTAGAGGAGCTGAGGATCATGTCCAAGTTTCTTACTCCTGAGCCCAGACTTTTTTGCCTTTGCGCTCAGCTTTCTTGGCCACTGAGCTCTGGCCTCCACATTCCCCCTGCTTTGTCCTCCTGCCAAATTCTCCCAGATTCCCACAGTGTTTGAGCTGACCGTCTTTGATGAGACTCGCCAGCTTTGGCAGCGTATTAGTGTCATTTGTGAAACAGGGAACATGCAGGCAGAGATCGGTTTTTCCGCTCCTTTGGTGTGTCTGCCACTTGGGAGGTACGCCCTCTGCAGACCAGAAGCAGGAGATGCCTCTGGAGAGAGCTGGTGGGAATGGAGGATGTTCTGGAGCAGAGATTTGCTGAAGGGCAGATCTGAGAAGGATGGGACTGTGGGCTTGTTAGAAATCAGGCAGATAACGAGGCATAGCCCCTCAGTGCGTCGATCCCTCCATGCCCGGGCTCCCCAAGAACCCTGCTGCTCTGAAGCTGTGAGTGTCCCACTTGGCTCGGCATTCTCTTGCACAGTGCAGACTTACCGCTCCCTCTCTGCACCCGTTTCCTGTGGCAAAGTTGAAGCTTCCTCAGATCCTTGAAGGCAGACTTCAGAGACGCCGCCACCTCCTTTCCCTTCCCGGTCACACCAGAGGATCTCAGTGGTGCCGGCTGCTCTTGTACGCCACATGGATTTCAAAACACTGTCTGAAAGGCCTGCTGCCACTGTTCATTCCGCCAGGCCTGCCCATGCCCCTGTCCCCGTCTCGTCCGCCCTCTGTGAGCTTGCTGCCCCCTGGTCTTGCCTCTCAGGATGGGACAGTGACAAGCGCGTTCACCTCCTCATCCAGTTTGGGGCAGAAGAAAGTTGTCTCGAGAATGAACCCGTTCCTGTAATTCCTTCTTCTTGACGTCCTCAAACACACGTCTGGCTGTATTGCTCAAGGTTTTTATATTTTTCTCTTTAGTCATTTCCTAACCACTGGGTCTCCCCTATATCGGCACAATGCTTTGTTCATAACTCTACCAAAAACAATTGTCAGCACGTTAGTGATGGGTGGGGGCCAGGGGGAAGAAGATAGAGTGTGCAGTTTGTGAGGATAATTATCACCCCTGTTCAACACACAGCCTAACACGGGACTCGAATTCCAGTGCTCATGCTACCCGGCCCTGAGGTCAGCCCAGATGTGCACGCTCCCTGTAAGGGGCAAGACCCGCAGATGGCCCAGATGTTGCTGCTCCTTTCCACAACACAGCAAACATCTTAGGAAGTCTGGAAAGTTGTCCTTGCATCTTGTTTCCGAAAGCCACAAACTGCTGCTCCCCAAAAGGAAAATAACAGGTTTTCTATGATATTCTTGCCAAAAAAAAAAAAAAAAAAAAAAAAAAAAAAGTGCCCAAGTCAGATCACCTGGCCTCTTATGTGGTTATGTTCCTGCTCCAGCTACTGTAACCTGAGGGGGTGAATTCCCTGGGCTTCTGTGGGGAAGAGATGCTGATATTGTCCCCTGCACATCCTGCTGGGCCTGGCGCTCTGTGGCCATAGCCAAGGACAGGTGGGCCCATGTCTCTTGCTGCAATTCGGGAAGGCTGCAGAGAAGTAACCCTGTGTCTCCCAGCACAGCCTACTGCCAATCAAAGCCTTACTGGCTCTCCCAGGATGCATTGACTTCTCAAGGGGTCCATGTCGCTGCCCCTACCCTCAGCATCAGGCTGTACCACTCCAACTTTGGTGACATGCTATCTGATGTCACCCACATAGTCTGTGAGCTGTTTCTCAGCACCGCCACCACCTGCTGTGGGGGAGGAAGGTTCTAGAGGCCACTTTAACTTCTGAAAGCAACATCCCTTGATTGCCCAAGGCCCTGGGGATAGATGAAATCCCTCCGGTCCTGTCTCCTCCCAGTGTCGGGGTCACCCACATACAGGCACCTCTGCCCTTTCTTCCATCTGGTCTTGGTCAACTTTTGTTCACTCCCGAAAGAACTTTGTGCTTTCCAATAAACTACTGGGTGCCTAGGACCCCACCACACTCAGCCTGGGACGTTACACTCCAAATGTCAGCACATGAGGGGCAAGAGATGGTATTCCTCCCCAACTCTGTGTGGCCTGAGCCCAGATTTGGGTCAATCCAGTTATACAGACTTATAAACATATAAATGAGAGGAGGAATCTCACTCAAAGTCCCACGAGTGTAGCAGGAATCTTAAAAGTTTTTATTAATAAAATCAAACCTGAGCCACGTATTGGGGTGAAATTGGAAGATCATAGAGACAGAACAAGCCACAGCTACCTCATCTCGCCAGATCCTCAGCTGGTCTTATTTCCTCAGACTGGAAGCCTCTGTGTCCTCATCCCAATGGCTCTCAGATGAACTGTGCTGCTAGAAGGCTGAAAGCTTAACCAGGCCAAATGTTTAACCAGCCAAATGCTTAACCAGCCAAATGCTTCTAGTTTCTGGTCTTCATGCCTTATATATCTTTCTGTTTTTGCCATCACTCCCTGGGATTAAAGGCTCACTTCTTGGGATTAAAGGCGTGTCCCCATGCCTGGCTGTTTCCAATGTGGCCTTGAACTCACAGATCCAGTGGGATTTCTACCTCTGGAGTGCTAGGATTAAAGGTGTGAGTGCCACCATTTTCTAGCCTTTGTATCTAGTGGCTGTTCTGTCTCTGACCCCAGATAAGTTTATTAGGGTACACAATATTTTGGGGAAGACAATACCACCACACACAAGTTTCTCCCAAGTCACTTAACTTTTTTTTTTTTTTTTTTTTTTTTTTTTTGGTTTTTCGAGACAGGGTTTCTCTGTGTAGCTTTGCGCCCTTCCTGGAACTCACTTGGTAGCCCAGGCTGGCCTTGAACTCACAGAGATCCGCCTGGCTCTGCCTCCCAAGTGCTGGGATTAAAGGCATGCGCCACCACCGCCCGGCAAGTCACTTAACTTTTTATATTTCTACTCATCTCCTTTTGTTTGGAAAATTGTTTCCTATTGATATAAATTGTTCATAAGTAAGTATTTGAAGAAAATGTCTTTTTAATTTCCATACAGAAATAACTTATAGAGTATAAAGTCATTTTTCCAGAAGAAGATACAGAGGTATAATCTGTGATTCGGCTAGTAGAGTTAATCCCATAAAGAGAAATCTGGATGTCTCTGCACACAGCGTCATCCACATGTATGGTGACATACAGTTAGGGACCTAGTCATCGATTTTAATGAGACAGATGTGGAGCAGACATGAAGAAAGAATAGAGTGCTTTGTGCTTCCAAGACTAAGTATAGCATTGTGAAGCTTTTAGTTGAGCCGTGTGTTTGTGTATGTCTCTGTGTGCACATGTATGTGTTCACACACACACACACACATGCTCATTTATGTGTGCCCCATAGGTTCTGGGGCTTTGTGTCTAAAGCATGTCTCATCATCCATCAAGCAAAGGCTGAGGGCTGCTCTCGGTGCCCCTCAGCCTCCACCCAGACACCTCTGTCCACTTCGGACGCCACCTCCTTTTCTCCCACTGGGCTTTCAAATGGATGTTTCTTCCCTCGGAGCCAGGTCATGCATTCCTGACTGGTTCTGCGTCTTTGAGCCCTTGTTTTTTCATTCTTACAGGATGACGGATGCGGGGAATTTCAGAAATAGCGATAGGCAAACACTAGAGAAATGGCACTCACGGTTCCCACTTGGATATCATGTTACAAATGGTGCCTGCTACTATTTTTAAATGTTCCTCAGTTTAATGTGGTATTCTGGCTGCCCATTTGTTTACCTATAACCATGTGTAAGGCAGGCTGGTGATGTGCTGTGGAGCCCTGACGAAGATTTGCAGAGATCTGTCTGCCTTCGTGTTACTTGAGACAGGTCAATATGGAGAGGCCGCAGCAAGGCTGGGCAATGTTGCGGAATAGCTGTCTTCACTACTGAATTTCTCTTTAGGAGCTATGCTGGCGTGGTGAGAAATACCACCCATAGACTTGGGTATTTAAACACTTGGTGCCAGTAGGCGGCGCTGTTTGGGAAGGTTTTGGAAGGTTTAGGGGGTGCAGCCTTGCTAGAGGATGGATGTACAATACTGGGGGTGGGCTTTGAGCGTTTATAGCCCCACCACACTTCCAGTTCCTTCTCTCTGCTTCCTGTGCATGGGAAAAGATGTGATCGGCCAGCTTCCTGTGTTTCCTTACCCTGCTGCCCCCACCGTTATGGACCCGCTCTCTGGAACTGTGAGCCAACGACTACCCTTTCTTCCTTCATGCTTTATTTAGGTCATGGTGTTTTACCACAGCAGCAGAAGAGTAACTAATACAGGAACTCACTGGGAACGTGCAGTTCAGTGGCGTCCTCGAACAAACATCCGAATGTTTGCAAAACGGGCAGGCAGCTAAATGCCTCCGAGTGCCCCGACGCATGCGCACACTGAGCTGGAGGGGGGTACCCATTGCGAGGCTAAGAGCTTCCTCTCAGATGCCCGCCCCCCTCTCAGTGCCTGGCGGTCGCTGTCTGAAGACAGAACTCAGAGTTGAGCGGAGGTGAAGTGAAAAGGGATGAACCAGAGCCAGCGCCCGCAGCCCTGATCCCACTTAAATATTAATGGAGACCTGGCGTAGGGCAGCGAGCACGCCTCGGTGCCGGAGCCTCCGTGCGAGGGGCAGCTTCAGGCTGGACACACGTCGCTAAATCTCCATTCGATTGTACGTGGTTGATCATCATGTTTCCGTGTCCTGGTGAGGGTGTGACAGATCAGTGTTGCACCACAGAGTGTCCGCAGAGGAGGGTGAGCCTGCCTGGACCTGGATTTCTCGCCAAGTCTCCTGAACTATTGAAACACAAAAGTAAGAGGACACGTTTTAAAGGATGCGTTGCGTACCATCGTTTGTAGAATTAAACAAAGGGCAACTTGTAACTGCCTGTAACTCTAGCTCCAGGTCCAGGGGATCCAGCACCTTCTTGTGGCATCAGCAGGCACCAACACTCATATGCACATACCACACACACACACACACACACACACACACACACACACACACTCATACACACACGCACACACTCTCACACACACATACCCACTCACAGATACACACACACACACACACACACACACACATACACCATTTAAAAAAAAAAACAAAATTTTCAAGATTTAAATAGTGATTTACTGAGAAAGAAGTCAGAGAAACATCACCCTTTACAATAGCCACAAATAATATAAAATACCTTGGGATAACACTAACTAAACAAGTGAAAGACCTTTTTGATAAGAACTTTAAATCTCTAAAGAAAGAAATTGAAGAAGATATCAGAAAATGGAAGGATCTCCCATGCTCATGGGTAGGTAGGATTAACATAGTAAAAATGGCAATCTTACCAAAAGCAATCTACAGATTCAATGCAATCCCCATCAAAATCCCAACACAATTCTTCACAGACTTGGAAAGAAAAATACTCAACTTTATATGGAAAAACAAAAGACCCAGGATAGCTAAAAGAATCCTATATGATAAAGCAACCCTTGGAGGCATCACCATCCCGGACCTCAAACTCTACTATAGAGCCATAGTAATAAAAAACAGCTTGGTACTGGTATAAAAACAGACATACGGACCAATGGAATCGAATTGAAGACCCTGACATTAATCCATGCACATATGAACACCTGGTTTTTGACAAAGGAGCCAAAACTATACAATGGAACAAAGAAAGTATCTTCAACAAATGGTGCTGGCATAACTGGATGTCAATATGTAAAAGATTACAAATAGATCCATATCTGTCACCATGCACAAAACTCAAGTCCAAGTGGATCAAAGACCTAAACATAAATCCAGTTACACTAAACTTAATAGAAAAGAAAATAGGAAGCACTCTTGAACGCATTGGCACTGGAGACCATTTCCTAAATAAAACACCGACAGCACAGACCCTGAGCACAACCATTAATAAATGGGACCTCTCAAAACTGAGAAGCTTTTGCAGGGCAAAAGACACAGTCAATAAGACAAAAAGACAGCCAACAGATTGGGAAAAGATCTTCACCAATCCCACATCTGACAGAGGATTGATCTCCACAATATATAAAGAACTCAAGAAACTAGACATCAAAGCACTGAACAGTCCAATTAAAAAATGGGCTAAAGAGCTAAACAGGGAATTCACGAAACAAGAACTACAAATGGCTGAAAGACATTTAAAGAAATGCTCAACATCCTTAATCATCAGAGAAATGCAAATCAAAACGACTCTGAGATACCACCTTACACCTGTTAGAATGGCTAAGATCAAAAACACCAATGACAACCAATGTTGGAGAGGATGTGGAGCAAAGGGAACACTCCTCCACTGTTGGTGGGAATGTAAACTTGTACAACCACTGTGGAAATCAGTATGGCGGTTTCTCAGAAAATTAGGAATCGAACTACCTCAAGACCCAGCCATACCACTCTTGGGCATATACCCAAAGAATGCTGATACATACCATAAAGATACATGCTCATCTATGTTCATAGCAGCACTATTTGTAATAGCCAGAACCTGGAAACAGCCTAGATGCCCATCAACGGAAGAATGGATGAAAAAAACGTGGTACATATACACAATGGAGTACTACTCAGCAGAGAAAAACAATGAAAGCATGAAATTTGCAGGCAAATGGATGGAACTAGAAAAAATCATCCTGAGTGAGGTAACCCAAACCCAGAAAGACAGTTATGGTATGTACTCACTCATTGGTGGATTCTAGATATAAAATGAACAATCAGACCACAACCCATAGAACCATAAAGGCTATATATATATATATATATATATATATATATATATATATATATCATGGAGGTCCCTAGGACGACTGTGGCATATAATAAATTTCAGTTTTACTCAATTATTGAAAAAAAAATAGCCAAATGAATAGAAACACATGAACTATGAACCAAAGGCTGAGGGGCTCCCAGCTGGATCAGGCCCTCTGAATAGGTGAGACAGTTGATTGGCTTGATCAGTTTGGGAGGCATCTAGGCAGTGGGACCAAGTCCTGTGCTCAATGCATGAATTGGCTGTTTGAAACCAGGAACTTATGCAGGGACACTTGGCTTAGTCTGGGAGGAAGGGACTGGACCTCCCTGGACTGAGTCTACCAAGTTGATCACAGTCCTCGGGGGAGGACTTGTCCTGGAGGAGGTGGGAATGGAGGGTGGGCTGGGGGTAAGGGGAGGGCGTGGGAGGGGGGAGAATAGGGGAACCCATGGCTGATATGTAGAATTGAATGGTATTGTAAAATAAAAAATATATATCACAAAAAAAAAAAAATAGTGATTTACCTAAAAGTAAGAATTGACATAAAAATGTTCTCAAAGCCAAGTGCCATGAGAAGGGACGGTTACAGGGAAGTCCGTGGGCACCTGTAGCCCAGGCACTGTCCTGTCTGAGACACAATTTCTGTATCAGTAATGCAGAGCAGCTCAGAGGGGACAGTGAGATTTCCAGGACCCTGAGCGCCACTGTCTCCTTGTGGACTGGTGGACATCATGCCCCCCACACAGACTAACGAGGGGACTGTGTCAGTAGTCTGTGTGGGACCCGGCGCTCAGCAGCATACAACGGCATGGTGCGCTTTTGCTGGGCCCCTCTTTGCTTGTGGAGACTTTTTCCTCCCTACAGCACAGGGACCACCTGTAAGTGAGCTTTGCGAATCTCAGACCCTGACAGTGACTCCCCAGCCCGGCTCCCCCTTCTGTAGATGCCCCGAGCCACGCTGTCCTGTTTCTCAGTCTTGACTTGAAATAAAGGCATCGCCATTGGTTTCTATGGCCTTGCTCTATTCTGTCAGCCTAAAACTATTTCCCTCCGCTCTCCAAGCTTCACTTCTACGAAACTTTACGTGATGGGTACAACTTTCACAGCAGGCATTACTGCCTACGCTTCATCACTGGTGATTAGATTGTACTTCTCTTTGAGAGAGAAAGAGTCTGGCTTGCACATGACCTGTGCCTACATTTCTATTTTAACTCCGTGTTGCTTGCAGGGGTGAATGGAAGGATGTAAAATGTATCCATTCATCTAAGTCAATGTAATTCAAAATTGCACATATTACTCCGTTACATTGTTTTGGGATTATTATTATTATTATTATTATTATTATTATTATTATTATTGAGACAGGGTTTCTCTATGTAGTTTTGGTGCCTGTCCTGGAACTCGCTCTGTAGACCAGGCTGGCCTCGAACTCACAGAGATCCGCCTGGCTCTGCCTCCCGAGTGCTGGGGTTAAAGGCGTGCGCTGCCACCGCCGGCCCATTGCGTTGTTTTTATCATCTAAGAAAACAATTGTGTAGAGTGTCAGGCATCTGAAGGTTTCATGTGTAAAGACTGATTGACACTAAGTCCATGGCATCAAGAAAATATAACATGGACAGTGCATCCTCCTTGTCAATTTTCCTTTTTTTAAAAAACCATGGACACCAGCAAAGGAGACAACCCCCTGAGGTAGCGGTGGTGTTAATGGCTGCCCTGGCAGTATCCTCCAGGGTCTCAGATAAAAGACTGGATGATTCCTAGACAGACTTGAGCCAGCTCAGAAAAGGACTGGAGACCACAGTCAATAGTGTGTGAGTGTGTGTGCACTCACTTTTAGGGTGTGAGGCAGGGACCTGGATTCATACTCAGCCTTGAGTGCCTATCAGGTAAAGGGCTGCTGTGTAAGCCATTCCTGACTTCAAACTGAGCAATAGCCCCCTGCCTCAGCCTCCTAAAGTGCTGGGAGGCTGAATTTTCATCTACATGAAAAGTCAAATCATAGAAGAATTCTCACGAGGAAAGTAACATACTTAAAATCTGCCAAAATAACACAAAGGAACGGGGACCGGAGAGATAGCTCAGTGGCTTAGAGCACTTGATGCTCTTGCAAAGGACCTGGGTTCAGTTCCAGCACCCACGTGGCAGCTCACAACTGTCTGTAATTCCAGTTCCAGGGCGTGCACATGGTACACGCACATGCATGCAAGATAAACACTCTATGTATAATATTTAAGAATAAAGGATTTTTTTTAAAGTGGGGGGAGGGTCTGTTGTGAGGAGAGTCCTCTGTCACAGCGACAGCCGACAGCGGCCGGTTGTGACTCTTTATTCTGAAGCTCTCCTCCCTCAGAGGCGTGAAGTGGCACTGTCCACTGAGCCAGGCAGGCCGGCACCCTGGTCCTTGTTTGTACCCCTGCAGGGGCTGTGAGGACTCTACTCTGTGACTGACGGTCCCCGCTGGAGAGAGAGAGCACTCTGGCCCGGGAGGAAGCCGGCTGTCTGACTCAGTCCATGGCTTTGGGAGCCATCGAGGAGAACACGTCTCACCATGGGATTCAGACTCCGCCCTGGAACCAACCCAGCAGCCTTCCGAGCTACTTAACCTAGTGGTCCCCGGAGACTTCTGGGAGCTGCATGCCATAGACGAACTTTCTCCCGACCTGGCGTGGCTCTGTGAAGAGATCATTTTAGACCTCAAACTTTGACCTAGTAAATAGAAGAACGATGTAAATACAGAAAAAACGAAGAGGAAGGAACTCACAGAACAAGGGGCAAAGTGGTGGGATTTAAACCGCCTGTCTCCTGAGATCGGGTCATTTTTAAATTCCTTAGTAATTGATAGGGGAGAGGCTGGTTCTTATGTTTGGTGATGCTTTAATTTGTGATGCTCCATGGGTTAAGAACTGCTAGATGTTTGGTGCAGTTTTGAAATCCGCTATAATTACGTTTGGCTGTGTACAGACAGTACTCGGTGCCTTGCGTAACTACCCTGGGGGCATTAATTTCCTGTGGCTCCTGTGACAAACGGTGTCAAACGACAGAGCTGCTCCTTTTAAGTCTGGGAGGTCAAACTTGACCCGCCTGATTGGGGTCCCTCTAAACGCCCTTGGCTCCAGGTGACAGCGTGTGTTTCTGGACCCCTCGTGGCTTCTGCTCTGACCTCTGCTGACACAGCTAGAGCATCCCCTCTGACTCCAACCCTCCCCACTTCCCTTCACAAGGTCAGGACCTTTGTGATCTCAGTCAGGACACACTCAAAATCATCCCGAGCAATCTCTCCCATTGCCAGTACCCTTAATCTCAGAAGAATGTTCTCTGCCACACCAGGTGGCATGTTCCCATGTTCTTGGGTGTAGGACCCTGGCGCATCTTTAAAGGACTGCAAAGCCTTGTGTTAAACCAGCAGCCTAGACTGAAATCGAACAGTGAAGGAAAGTGGGGTACAACAGTGGGGGGGGGGTTGTAAGGCCGCTGGGTCGGTGCTTGTACAGAATTCGGTGGTTTAGCACACGTACATGTGACAAAGAGGATATTCAAGTATTATGTGGGTCCTGAGAATTGAACTCAAGTCATCGGCTGAGTGGCAAGTACCTTTCCTTGCTGAGCCATCTTCCTGGTCCCTCTTCGTGATTCTGTTGGTTTGATTGATGCATTATCCACTGTTTCTGGGGACCCACTGCCCACTGGGGCCTCCGTAGACACCAGGCAAACTACGGTTGCACCAGCTCGAATGCCTTTTCCTTGTCTTTGGCACGTAACTGGTTGTTGGCCCTGGTCCAGAGCAATGAATGGCATGAGCTCACAGCTTCGCGCATCCATCCTAGGAAGGGCAATAATGTTCTCCGGCTTCCCTTTGTGACTCCCTGAGAACACAGGGTAGAAGGCCCCGGGAAGAGCGTTCTCGGCAGATGACTGCAGTCGGAGGCTGAGGGAGCAGGTACCACCGTTGCCACAGAGAAGGTCCTGTCCCGGGATGCTGGGTAACCGATGCTCACTGGCTGACAATGCCTTAAGTGTGTGAAGCCCCTGTGTTGAGGCAGGTGGGGAAACGCGGTGTCAAAGTTTGGCAGTCCTGGGTGTTAGGCTGGGGACTTTAGAACAGGCACCCGGTGACCTTGGAGGCTGGAAATTGGAAGTCGCTTCATGATGGTGGGCACAGAAGCCCTCCGCAGCTCTGTGGATGCCGCTGGAGTGACTTCTCACTGGAGGGGCTTGTACCTGGCTGTAAGCACTGGCCTTTCTCCATCTTTAACCTCGGTGGGGAGAGCCAGGCTCCCCAGGGCTTCTCTCAGTGGGTGGTGGGAAAACTACCCCATGTCATAGGGTCCCCAACATATAGTGGAGATTTGTTGGGGCCTAATTAAAACTCATATTCATTAAGCATTTACTAATGTGATAGATATAGATATTAGCTCTTTAGGTGAATGAAAGCTTTTTAATACTCAGAACTGTGTTAGACTGATCCCAATATTTTAAAGAATAAATGGGCACAGTGCGATGAAGTAACTTGCCCAGGGCAACAGAGCTAATTAAAACCGTCACAAAACCCACAGCTTGAGGCTAAAGCCTACACATTGCCAGCCATTGACCTACCAAAGGGCACGAATATTCATGTGTGAAGATTTTTTTAAAGAAAATTCCTCTGGGCTGGAGAGATAGCAAATTTGGTTCCCAACACCTACACGGCAGCTCACAACCATCGGTTACTCCAGTTCCAAGAGTTCCCTGCACGCTCTTCCGACCTCTTCAGGTATCATGCACACACCTGGTGCACACACACACAGGCAGGATAAGACTCATAGACAGAAAATACATCTTTAAACAAAATTCTTATAATAATCATAAAAGTCTCTGAGGGTGTTGCATGTGTGAAGTTCACTTGATTCTCAGGAAAGCCCTGGTGTATGTTAGGTTAGTCCAACACACACAGATGATCACAGGTTTGTAACTGCGGCTCACTGGGAAGCTAACCAAAGAACTGAGAGCTTGAGTTCACCCTGTGACTGAGACCAGAAAGAAAGACGGAAACAGCACCCACGTTACACGCTGAAGTGATGGAACTTACCAGTTTCTGCAGGGAACTCTGTCACACCAGGTACTTACAGAGATGTGAATCCGAGAAAGACAGTCTCTCCCCTGTCCTCATGGGGCTAGCAATGACCCACTGTAAGCACAGATGAGCTTCGAGACCCAAGAGATGCCACCGTGAGAAGGCCAGGGCTCTCTCTGCTCTCTTCAGGTGTGTTTTCTGAAAACACAAGAAAGTGCCACCTACCCACAGCCTCTTTCCTGAGAATTTCATGGGTGACCTGTGCCAAATAAAAGTCCGAGGATGATGGAAGGTGGAGAGTACTGGACGTGAGGAAAGAGGTAACCTGGGTATAGAAATCCGGGAGTGGAGATGTGAGAGGCAGAGAGGACCACATCGGGGCTTCCGGGGCACAGGAGGGGCAGTGAGATGAAGAATGTGAGACAGATTTGAAACGGGCAATGGTGATAAGTCGGTCCAAAGCTTTTATCAAAGAGAGTAAGACGTTATTGAATACCGAAGTGTAGAAGCCACTGTATCTGGGAGAGTGTGCAGTCCTGTGCCTGGGAATCAACATTTTCACTTAGGAAAGCCTCATCCTTAGTTCCACTTTATAAAGAATCAGCTTTGGTGAGGCTCGGCTGGGTTTTTAGGCTATGATGATGGAACGTGTGATCTGTGGACCAGCATGGTGCTTACTGGAGAAAGGTGATGAGTCTCTTTCCCAGTGCCACCAACAAAGGGTCACACGTGTAGTGGTTTAAGGATGGAAATGATTCAGGCTGCAGAGAGGGCTCAGCAGTTAAGAGTGAGCACTGTTTTTCCAGAGGACCTGACTTTGGTTCCCAGTACCCGTGCTGGCCAGCTCACAACTAACTGCCTGTGGTTCCAGCTCCAGGGGATCCAGCGCCCTCTTCTGGACTCCTCGGGCATCTGCACTCACATGTACATATACCTAAATATTACACACACAGAGACATAATTAAAAATGAAAGTTATCTTACAGTTCGGTATATAAGAAGTTCACTATCTACCGAGAGGGGCTGACAGGTCCATTTCAGTGTCTTAGAGCTTCCAGAGGCTGCCCACGGTCCTTGGCTTGTGCCCTTCCCGCCATCTTCAAAGCCAAACAAGTGTTTCTTATGCTGTCCGCTCTCTGGTCCTGTCTTCGTCCATCATTGCTAACTCCTTCCTCTGTTGATGTCTGTATCCTAGAAGTCTCTGAGACTGTGTCACCACAAAAGACAGGAGTCATGAGGATGGGTGGGGACGGGTGGCCGGCAGTGTCAAGACTTAGGCACACAGCAAGTGTGACGGTTCGAAAGGCAGAGAGAAGATGGCACGTCAAAAAGTGTATCTGCTGAGTGTGAATTCTGTGGTAAAATAAAGTGGTTGGTGTACAAATGGTGCCTGTCACAGAAATGAAGTTTAAATGCTCCTGGAGAGCCCAGGGTGGTAACTGAGACACACCTGCAACCCGGCCCTTGGGAGGTGGGGACAAGAGAAGGAGTTCAAGACCGACCTCAGCTACAGAGAAAGTGTGAGGTCTGTGTGAGCCGAAATAGAAAAATAAGTGAGAAAACAGTTTGATTCTTCCACGTGGTTTTTATTATCGTGAGGAGGTAGGAGGTTGTTTGAGATGTCGTTATGAAGAGATATTACTAACAGATATTTATCAGCTGACACAGTGGTATTGCCAAAATGGTTTTTTAAAGATTTGGTGTGTTTGGGGGGTGATTTTTTTTTAATGAACTAATTTATTAAAATTTGAGACAGGTGCTCACTAAGTAGCCCTTGACTGGCCTGGAATTCAGTATGTAGACCAGCCAGACCTCAAACACACAGAGGTCCATCTGCCTCCACCTCCTAAGAGCTAAGATTCAAATCCTGTGCTACCACACCCAGTGAGGGGTGGTGCTTTTTGAGACAGCCTCTCACTAGGTAGCCCAGGCTAACCTCCAACTTGTGGTCTTCCTGCCTCAACCTCCCAAGTTCTACGATTACAGATGTATACCATTATACTGAGCTGAAATTCTGGATTCTATTGACTTCATAAAAATATTTACTTTCCAACCTCAAGTGTAGGTCCAAGAGGACAGATTTTATTACATTTTTTCCAAATTCTTATATATATGTATTTTTATTATTTATTTAAAAGCCCTGATCACATAGTACAAGAATTCATCTTTAGGGTTAAGTAAATAATACACACGTTCATTTAATGAGAATACTGCTAACCTTGAGCAAGAGGTCCTTGGAAGTCTCCATGTTTTGGATTGATTGACTAGCCTTGGTCAATTTTGCTGTGTTCAGAGTTCCTGCTTTCTCCCCACTGAAGCTCAATGGTGTACGTGTCCTTTTACCAACCTTCGTTCCACCCTTGCTTTTCCGCCTTCGCCACACATGGTCTCATACCTTTTACCATGAACAATCCCTTCAGCTCAGTGGATAAGAGAAATCTAGGAAAGTATCACCTGCGGAATAAATTGTTGGCCTAGCTATACACACCAGGTCTCTTGGAGAATTCCATAACTTTTCCAATCAAGCATGCTAGTAAAAGTTCACAAAGTACCCAGGTCATGGTGGCACACAACTTTAATCCCAGCACTTGGGAGGCAGAGGCAGGTGGATTTCTGTGAGTTCGAGGCCAGCCTAGGCTACAGAGTGAGTTCCAGGACAGCCAGGGCTACACAGAGAAACCCTGTCTTGAAAAACAAAACAAAACAAAAGTTCACGAAGTGATGGTGATAGTTAGACTCCACGCCCTGCCTAGTTCAGAGTGTTAATAGTTCTTTGGTTTCTACCTTGATCACCAAACACACAGCACACAAACCATAGAGAAATGACCAGGTTTGATGGGGAGCTAAAGAAGGCACATCTTGACTATGCTTACTTCAGTCAAGTTTCAACTGATGGAAGTACTGAGCTGGGAATCCAGGACCCTGTGATCAATTAGTAATGTCTGCATGGGTGGTGAATTTGGAACTGGAAATCTATGTGGTGTATATTTTCTATCCTTAATAAGTTCACATGCAGTCAGCATAATAAGCCCCCCACCCCTGCTGCCGCATTTGAATAGGTGTCTTAGTGGGAGAAAAGCTCTTGGACTCTGGAATCCGATTCCAGCCGTACATCAATCTAGTCGTATGACTGCAGGAGACAGTCAGCTCTTCTGTGCTCCGTGAAACGGGTCCAACAGTACCTACCTATACGTAAAGCACATGGACCCTTGTAGACCCTCCCAAGTAAGAGCTGCTGTGGTCATTTCTGTTTTCACTTCACACTCTTTATGTTCAGCTTCCTCTCATGACATAGTCTTTAGGTCTTGAGCTGTGACAGGAGGGCTAGCCCAAGCTAAGTCAATCACATTGTACTCCTCTGGAGCCAATCATCCACTCAGAGTTAAACTTCTGGCTCCTTTCAGAACAACTGAGTCTTCCCTCTGGGGGATTTGTGAACTATGGCTGGGAAACGAGAGACCTTTGATTTCTGTTGGCATGTGACCATAGAGTCATGTGGGTTCTCTGTATGAAGTCAAGAAATAGTATCTGACAGAAGTGAGGCCCCTGGGGCAGGCTGGACCCTCTCCTCCCTGGACCTGGCATTTGACCATCTTTCCTAAGGTTCATTCTGCAGCATCTTCCACTCCCACCTCACGTGCCCATGGCAGGCATTTCCACTCTCATTCACTTTAGACAAGATCCAGACGCAAAGTCCTTCTGACCCATGTGTAATTATTATTCCTAAGAGCCTTGATTTCTACATCTACCACTTAGTTACATCATTGATCCACTCTTCACATTTTCCCCATTTTCCCAATGCAAGGAAATCTTAGAACCCAAAGTTGCTTCAAAGGCTTTTCTTATGACTGTGTTGTGTTAAGTAACCGAGCTATAAATATTTACTGATGATGACATATTGGGAAATTTTGTTTCTTGCAGAGGCTTAAGTAGATAAGATTTATTCCCTAAAATAGGCATTATTGAGTGACCAGATAGATTCAGTACCATACAAAACAAAGTCACAGTTGTGGTTTTTTTGTTGGTTTGTTTTGAGGCTGTTCAGGCAAACTGACTCTGCAAATGGAAACAATTCCCCCACCCCTACCTCACAGGGTCCGCTGTGGCCATAGACATGTCCCAGGTGGCGACCCGGGGCATTATGGGTTCAATGTGTTCTAGCTCCATTAACTTCATCCTCTCCAGGGTCTCACCGTAGTTCATCTCCTACTAATGTGAATTTGACTGACCAGAGCCCCGAAGACGGAGCTCCACTATCACACGGTTGCATCTTCCCCTGGATGTCTCCCTCACAGAGGAACCTCTTTCTGCCTAAAAGAAAAGCACTTGCCTTTCTGTGCTCAAAGACACTATTCTTAGCTAGCATGATAGCCCTCCCCTAGAGTCCCAGCGCCCATGAGACAGACAAACCATTCAAGGCTATCTTGGCTCCAGAGTTCCAGACCAGTTTCAGACACATAACAGGATACATAATGGACTCTTCTTCAAAAATAAACAAAAACTCTGTTTTCATCTTCTTCTAAGATGATATCTTACAATTTCATGTTTCCTTCCAAATTAAGGAAAATTACTTCCCCATTAGTGATGTTAAAAAAAATTAGATCTGCAATTTCAACTTAATGTGTGTGCATAGTCACACATACATGCACCCACATACACATGCATGTGCATGTACGCATACATGTAGACACACATACACCCCAGTACACACACATGCATTCACACATACTTGCATTCACACATACATGCAGACCCAGACACACACATGCATGTGTGTAGGCACACATACATAAACACAAACTCAAACACATACACATATACATACCTGCACACAGACACATACCCACACACATACAGGCACACATGTATGCACACACACACATACAATGTATGTTTATACAATATATGTGTACATGTATACACAAATGTGTGCATGCATGCATACATACACTCATGTCCTTGCCCTTGAGAAATTCTCTAAATTATTTAGAATTCTACCTGTATGACATGGTTAGAAATCACAACTTCACAGACAATTCATCCATCGGCACCCAACCAAGAGACTCCACAGGAGTGCTTTCCCATTTTCTCTTCCCAGAGCTGACCACAAGGAGAACAAACATTTGCTCATTACTTTGGATGTCGGCTAAACACCTCTATATTCTTTAGTCTGTTACACCAACATTTAATTAGTTCACATTGATTCGTTAAAATATAGGTTCAAATTATTATGAATAGCGCAGATTCAAGGAATATTTTTATTTTTTATTTTATTTATATATTTGTTTGTGTGTTTTTTGGAGACAAAGTTTCTCTGTAGAGCTTTGGAGCCTGTCCTGGATCTCGCTCTGTAGCCCAGGCTGGCCTCGAACTCACAGAGATCCGCCTGGCTCTGCCTCCCGAGTGCTGGCATTAAAAGCATGCGCCACCACCGCCCGGCTTATTACTTTATTTTTAATTATGTGGGGAAAGTATGTACAAGTGAGTGTGGGTGTTGGATCCCCTGAAGCTGGAGTTACAGGCTGTTGTGAGTCATCTAAAATGGGGATTGGAAACTGAGCTAGGGTCCTCACAAGAGCAATGTCTTAAGCACTGAAGCATCTCTCCTGTCCCAAAAGGCTGTTTGAGGTGGTTGGTTTTTTGTTTTGGGCCTTTTTGTTTGTTTGTTTGTTTGTTTGGTATTTTGTTTTTCAAGACAGGGTTCCTCTGTGTAACAGTCCTGGCTGTCCTGGAACTCACTCTGTAGACCAGGCTGGCCTTGAACTCAGGAGATCCACCTGCCTCTGCCTCCTGGGTGACGGGATCAAAGGCTTGCGCCATCATGCTGTCCCCAAAGGCTGTTTTCAAAGGAAGTTTTGGAAGGAAGGAAGGGCATACTTTTACCGAGGGCCTCTCCAACTAGAAACACATTAGAAAATCTGATTAATGTCTTAGGTAAGTGCTCCTTTTGCTTTTCTTCGTGTTTTTTTCTCCTCTAAGAACAGGTTTCTTGGGTAACATTTGTTGTTCCACCTCAAAATGAGATGAATCGGGAACTCTTCCCTCTGTCCCTGCTCAGACTTGACAGCTGAGTGTGACAGCTGAGTGTGACTAAAGCACATGAGAACATCCCCCCCCCCCCAGTGGGAGCAGACGTATTAACTGCCAATGGAGAAGGTAGCTGCAGTGTTGGGGGGGTTCAAACAGTCATGATGATTGGGGGGGGGGGCGGGGATGATTCAGGACTGGGCCAGCTCAGAAAGAACGTCTTCATGAATTCAGAGGCAAGAGTCACCTCCAGCGACCCTGCTCGTGGGTCCACAAGATGGAATGTTCCAGGGCCTTAGTTGTGAGCGTTGTGCAGCCTCAGAAGGTAACTGTATGAATAAAAGCAGAAAGTGCAGGCGTTCTTGGCTTGGGCACAGGCGCCATCCTCAAGGCTCACCAGGAGGATTGAATGTCAGTCAGACCCCAGGCTGCCTCTTGTCACCACGGGAAAGTGGGTATTGTCAGGATCGTTGACATTCAGGAACACCACTAAACTTTCTTTTAGCCAATGGCTTCAAGTTTTCTCAGGGAACATGGTTTTCAGTAAAAGGGACAGTCAATGGCTGACACTAATTGACCTCTCTTTTGGGCATCGAACTCCCTTGACATCGAATGAGTAGCAGAGAAGAAAACGAAAGGCAGAGTGTTGATAAACCAACTTCCAGTGTGGGTATTGCAACGTGCGCTTACAAAGTTAGAAACATCTCAGTGTGTATCTAGTTAGTTTGGCTACAGAAATTGTGTTGGCTGGTGTTGGTTGTTCATTTGTCATACCTGGAAGGGGGAACCTCAGTTAAAGAATTGCCTCCATCAGGTTGGCCTGTGGGCATGTCTGCGGGATGCATTTTCTTGATTTATGATTGCTGTGGGAGGGCCCAGCCCACTGTGGGCGGTACCGTCCCTAGGCAGGTGGTCCTGTGTAGACGTAATTCTGAACGGTCTTATTAAATAAGAAACACAGAGCCAAATGAAGAGTTAAAACCCCAGAGATAGAGCAGCAGCCAAGAGCTAAGACCAAGACTGCCTTCTTACCCCTCGCTGTCTCTGCCGTCCTTCCCCTGAGAAAGAGACCTGCTTCCTGTGTGTCTTTTTATTGACTTTCTGTTCTGCCTTCTCATTGGTTGTAAACCCAACCACATGACCTCCTTGTTACTGCCTGTCTATACAGACCTCCAGGTCTCTATGGTTGGTATTGAGATTAAAGGCATGTGTCTCCATGCTGGTGGTGTTCTTGAACACACAGAGATCTGCCTGTCATGTGATCAGATTAAGGGCATGTGCTACCACTGCCAGACTTCTGCTAAATGACTTGCTCTTCGCTCTGATCCTCAGGCAACTTTGTTTATTAACATACAAATAAAATCACATTTCAGCACAAATAAAATGTCACCATAGTCCTGGGTAGCAAATCAGAGGAAACAAGCCAGGAAGCAGTGTTCCTCCCAGGTAAGAAGCAGGTCTCTGCTGAGTTCCTGCCCTGGCGTCCCTCTGCCCTGGCGTCCCTCAATGATACATTGTAACCTGAAAGCTAAGCAAATCCTTCCTGATTTTTGTCGGGATTTTATCTCAGCAACAGACAGCAAACAAGAACAGAACTAAACCTCATAGGGCTTAGAATCTGAGTGTCTGGGGGCTGGTTTTGTTTTGTTGTTGTTTTGAGACATGTAGCCCAGGCTAGCCACAAAACTTGCTATATAGCCTATGGCAGTCAGGTGTTGGGTTTCTGGTAGGTGGCAGCAGCCTGCTGGTTGTAGTGTGGCTGCGGATCCCCTCTTCTGTTCGGTCAGCGCCCTGTTCACCCTTCCCTCCATGGCTCGATAAGACCCCCTCTTGTCTGTCTGCCGTCCGAACCTGACCTTACTGACTTCTCTGCCATCTTCTCCGGAATCCCTACCCCTTCTCTGGATATACTTCACTCCCCAGAGATGCCTCTCCCGTACCCACCCTAAAGTAGTTGCTTGCTGGCATGTCATTCGGCTTTTCTCTGGGCATTCCGATTTCGTATCTCTTTATTAGTTTTGACTTTTGGGTCTGTTTGTGCCCACAGCCGTGGACTGTCAGGACCCCACCTGTCTTTCTCACTATGGTAACCTCAAGGCCTGGAACAGGGTTCATAGTAGATGCTCTGGTAAAATGCGCTTTGAACAATGAATGAACCGTTTGAAGCACCGGGAAGGCCCGTTGATGGAAACCGATGGCCTTTCCCGTGTCTCCTTTCTAATGAGTGTTCTAGTTAGTCTAGCCACATTCCTGAGGATTGAGGAAGAAAATGAAATCCAAACTTAACTCTCCTGGGCTGAGTCCGTTGTTTTCCTGAATTCTGCCTTTGTGGCCTGAGCCTCCCTAGAGCGGCCGGGGCTGTGCCTGGTGCCGGAACAGGCCTCCTGGTCTTCGCTGGCTTCTCACTCATGGGATACTATGGCAGCCGTTAACTCCAAGCTCTGACAGAAAGACAAGGCTCCGGCGCCTTTCTGGTGGCTGTCCCTGCTTACCCCATTCCTCTCTGCTTTTGACTGATGTCTGCAGACAGGAAACAGGGCAGGCCCGGTGGCGGGGTCCCGTCTGAGCTGACCCGCCACAGCTCACCTGTGTGGCTGCATCCCCTCTGACTCTCAGCCAAACTACACCCTTCCCCTCCGGGCATGGGTGGGGCCAAACCGGCTGACCTGCGCAGACGCTCGGGAGTAAAGAATTTTTTGTTTATTTGTCCTTGAAGGTCTATTTATGGCTTCTTAACCACGTGACACTCTTGAGACTGTAATTACAGAGTTTTGTTTGGGGAAAATTCTAGAACGCTCCTTGTTTTGATGTCTCCATTTGGGCTTTTGTGTTGAGAACAGTCTCATCTCTGTGGGCCCCTCAGCATTCACTGGTGGCCAGTCCCCAGCCCTCCTCCTTACGCCGCCTCAGAGGCTCCTGTGTGGTTTTCCTGGTTTTGGAACCCCCTCTTCCTGTTGCTAGGCAGCTGGACCAGATTCCATAAATTGTAGATTTCGTAACTGACAATGAGAAGGAGAGACTTGCGGAGCTCCTGCTAGCACGCGGCCTGGAGGATGGAGCGTGGAGAGAGAGGCAGTGGGTGCGCTTTTCAGGAATGCAGATGTCGGTTTAGAGACTGATCAGTTAGGAGAATTCGAAAACAAAGCCGTTAAACACCTCGTACCCTAATTTTCTTTTCGTATATTTTAACAAACTCATGAGAAAGCCCATTCTCCTCCATGGATGCTTATTTCTTAAAGTTTTATTTTTCCCTCATTATAAAAGAAATTCCTGGTCATGACCAAAGGAAAGAAAAAGATAAAAAGAATTGTAAGAAGAGAAATCACGTGTAATTCTGCTTTATATGGAGGCAAATTCACATACGGGCCTTTCCCTCACCCTCATTTTTACTAGCTCTTTGAGGATTTCATAGAATGTATGTTTTCAAAAGGACTTAC
Organism: Peromyscus leucopus; assembly: GCF_004664715.2. Taxonomy (NCBI): domain Eukaryota; kingdom Metazoa; phylum Chordata; class Mammalia; order Rodentia; family Cricetidae; genus Peromyscus; species Peromyscus leucopus. The sequence goes on from NC_051082.1 coordinate 34,286,969, forward strand.
TCGCTCTTATTTCCCGTGTATAGGTGTTTTGTCTGCATGTAAGTATGTGCTCTATGTGTGCAGCGCCCATAGAGGCCAGAAGAGGGCACCAGATCCCTGGAGCTGCAGTTCAGATGGTAGTGAGACGCCATGTGGGTCCTGGGAACTGAACCTGGCTCTTCTGGAAGAGCAGCCAGTGCTCTTAACCTCTGAGCCACCTCCCCAGCCCTGCCTACGATGTTTTTTTTTTTTTCTTTTGCTTCTGTGGGGTATGTGTGTGTGTGTGTTTATTTAGTTATAGTTTACATACTTTTGTCCTGTGTTTTAGAACTTTTGCTGGATTTCAGTGAGCTCTTTAACACTTCCAGTTTGTTTGACTCCTACATAGGAAGTCTACAGTCAGTCTAATCTGTGTCCAAAGCAGCCTGGAGCCTTGTTCCTCAGCCTCCTGTGGGAATTACAGGGGTGGGGGTGGTGTGGGTGGGTGCGTGACCACACCCAGCTATTCAACTTTTTAAGGATAAATTAAGCTTAATAATAGTGTGTTTCCCGTAAACACTCCGCTCTTATCAATCACCTGTGGCTTCTTGTGGAAATTTCTCATAGAATTCCAGAGATTCCCCTCCTGAGCCCCAGCATTTACCCCACATGCCACAGGATCCATGTGTTTGGGCATAATTAGCATCCAGGCTGGTTGGGAGCTGTGGAAGCCACGGGTTTGCTTTCTTTGATGCATTCCTCTCTAGATACATTAGTGGTCTCCCACAACATACATTTCAAAAGGCTATGATGCAGACAGTTATGACTGGAAAGATATGAACAGAACACCAGAGGGCGCTAGAGGAACGCTGTTGTCTGTATTTGTTGTACCCTGAAGAGGGCCTTTATAAAGTGTTCATATATATACATAAATATGTATGTTGCATGTATGCAGCAACAACTAATGAAAAAAAGAGTCCATGAATTTGAAAAGGGGCAAGGAGTGGTATATGGGAAGATTTGGAAGGAGGACAAGGAAGGGGAAATGATAGAACCATATAATCTCAAAAAATAAAAGGAGTGTTTAAAGCAGTATTTCTTTAACTGTGTGCTGCCTTGTCTTGAACAGGTTTATTTGATACAGCTTTATAACCTGACTACCTTCTCTAGCCTCTGGGATTTGGGTTTTAGCAAAGACTTGGATGTGAAAGACTCAAGCCTGGATCTTAAGCATCATTTTAGGGAGTCAGAGCAGATTGCAACCAAATAAACCACAAATTTAGCCAGTCTTGAACATTTAATTTCTCATTATTATCCATGTAAATAAATATCATCAGGTGATTTGTATCATAAGCTGAAGTAATAAATCCATTTAAATAGCAACACAGATTTATTTTTTAAATGTTAGTACAAAGCTTAAAATCTGGACTCAATGCTGATAGAGGAAGCTTTCTTGTTGCAAATGATGTGATCTTAAAACCTCAAAACAAGCCAGGAGCTGGTGGTACATGCCTTTAATCCTAGCACTTGGGAGGCAGAGCCAGGTGGATCTCCGTGAGTGAGACCAGCCTGGTCTACAGAGCAAGATCCAGGACAGGCACCAAAACTACACAGAGAAACCCTCAAAACAAAAGCTTCATAAAATGAACTGAGGCTACAGAAATGGCTTCTGTAACTCGAGTTCCAGGAGATCTGACGCTCTCTTCTGAAATCTGTAGGTACTGCACACATGTGGTACATGGATACACGTGACAGAAACCATAAACATAAAATAAATAAATCTAAAGAAGAAAAAGAAAATGAACTGAACTAAAACTTCGGTGTCTCCTCCCTCCTCCTCCTCTCCCTGTTGGCTCCTCCCACCAACCCTCCAGTAGTGACAGACTACAGGAGCAACAGTCTGAATGTGGGGTAGCCATCTGATTCCCCTCCATGGCCTCTGCATCAGCTCCTGCTTCCGGTTCCTGCCCTGACTTCCCTCAGTGATGGACTACTACATGGGAGTGTAAGCTGAAATAAATCCTTTCTCCCCGAGCTGCTTTGTAATGGTGTTTCGTCACAGCAATGGTGACCTGGCTAGAGTTCCTGCAGTTGCTTGGATACCAGCTTCTCACGCCATTGCTGACTTGGTTGGCTTGGTTTCAAGTGTGTTCACTGCAGTCCACACGGAATCATGGCTGGCACCAGTGTGGCTGCCTCCTGTGTTCCTGATGTCACATTTTCCCTTAGTTGAACACTAGCGTTTGGCAGTTTTGATTTTTTTTTATTGTTGTTTTAAAGAGCCAGCTGTGGGGCTGGAGAGAGAACTCAGCAGTTAAGAGCATGTATTGTTCTTTCAGAGGACCCGAGTTCAGTTCCCAGCGCCCTCACTGAGTGGTTCATAACTGTCTGTAACTCCAGCTCCAGGAGATCTGGCACCTTGTTCTGGACTCTATGGGAAGCACACACACACACACACACACACACACACACACACACACTCATACTCACTCACACACTCCTAATTAAAGAGCAAGCTCCTAAACTCATCGTCTCCATGAGCTCCACTCAGCTTCTCTGAGTCCTATGCTTCTTAGTTTATTTTGTCCTTTAAATCTTTCCTGTTACCTTTGGATTTCCTATCTCTTTGCAGTCCTAAAGCCTTTCTTTAATTCGCTTAGTTTACTTCTGAAATCTAAGATTTTCATTTATTTATCTATTTTTGCATGTTCATTGTTAAGGACCACAGATTTCACACTTTTTGCTATGCAGAATCTGGAGGCAAAAAAATTCAAAGTTTCACAGCTTCCTATTTGCAGAACCCCACCCCACCCCCAAAACAAAAGAGTTTCAAGTAGCTTTCCAACCTCCTCTTTTCCACGCCACCTGCTTTCTCAACCCCAAACCACAGGAACATGAAGTGAAGGGGTCCACGTTCTGGTGGGATGTGGCCCGTCTCTGCCATTCTGGCTGGGAGACCCCCTCTCTGCTGGCCAAGACAGAGGCAGCCAGCAAAACGCTTTCACATACATCTCTTTCTTTTCTTCCTCCGAGACAGGGGTTAGTTGGTGTTGACACAAGAGGAATAAATCAAATGTGTTGAGTCAGGTAGGGTTCAGGGCACCTGCCTTAAAGGAGCCGCAGCCCGTTCAAAGCCAGGACTCCCGGTAAAGTGGAGGTCCGGTGCCATCCTTTGCCTCACTGGGGGTCACAGGTGACCACAGGCCTCACTGGGTACCACGGTTCCGCCAAGTCTCTCTACACTTTTCCCGGGACGAACTACACTGGGAAAAGAGAGTCACTTGTGTCTGTTTTCAGAGCAGGGCCCGAGAGCGAGCTTGCCATTGGTGCAAATGTGAGCTTCCGGGGTGGCTTCATCAGCCCCCCTGCAGCTTCCTGGGTCCTGTCCTGGGACAGGGTGTGGTGGGGCCAGCAGGAAACAGAGCAGACAGGGATGTGCAAGTGAGGTTAACATTAGATACTCCTGGAAGTCGGTGACCTCTTAAATCCTGGAATTATACTAAGATGGGAGTGTTTACATCTATATATAAATGTACATGGGGGCACATAGACAAACATGTATGTGTGCTTGTATATATGCATGCATATATATGTATATCCATATGTGTACATAGCATTTCTCTCTCTCTCTCTCTCTCTCTCTCTCTCTCTCTCTCTCTCTCTCTCTCTCTCCACAGTAGGAAAAGCTAGGAATTCAAAAGAACCTTATAGAACTCCTTCATGTTACGTGAGGAATGTTTTTTTAATAATTTATTTATTTTTATTTCATGTGCATTGATGTTTTGCCTGCATGTAAGTCTGTGTGAGGGTGTCGATCCCCTGGAACTGGAGTTACAGGCAGTTGTGAGCGGCCATGTGGGTGCTGGAACTCAACCCAGGACCTCTGGAAGAGCAGCCAGTGCTCTTAACCACTGAGCCATCTCTCCAGCCCCATGAGGAATGTTTTTATTCTTTTCCTTACATGTCGTCTTAGTTAGGGTTTTTTATTGCTGTGAAGAGACACCACGGCCATGGCAACTCTTATACAGAAAATATTTAAAGAAAGTGCTCGCTTACAGTTTCAGAGGTTCAGTCCATTGTCATCAGGGGAGCCTGGCAGCATGCAGGCAGATGTGGTGCTGACCACATCTTGACCAGAAGGCAGCAGGAAGTCGACTGACTGTCACACAGAGTGAAGCTTGAGAAAAGAGACCTCCAAGCCCGCCCCCACAGTGACACGCTTCCTCCAAAAAGGCCACACCTCCTAACAGTGCCCCTCCCATTGGGGGCCTTTTTCTCTCAGACCACCACACGTGTCTGGCTTTCTGCAGCTCACAGAACACAGAAAGGTTGACACTAATTATATTTTCACATACTTTCTTGTGCTCAGTTATTTGTAAATCTGCGATGGGCACGCCACAGTGCACATGGGGAAGTCAGAGGACAACTTGAGGAAGTCGGTCCTCACCTTCCGACGACCTGTGGGTTCCAGGATGGAACTCATCCGATAGTCAGCAACACACTGACATCTCACCAGCCCTGTTTATTCAAATTTTGTTTTTAAAGATCCTTTTCTGGTCTGTCTGTCTGTCTCTCTGTCTCTGTCTCTCTTTCTCTTTCTCTCTCTCTATCTCTCTATCTCCGTCCCTCCCCCCTCCCTTCCTGGAGTTACCTGTAAAGTTCCCTGAAAGTCTTTGTTTATTGCCATGCCTCCGTGCCAAGCCCTGGATCCAGGGACTTTCACCAGAATCTTTTGCCCACCCCACCCCCACTTCCTGTGTATCGATGCTGTGGCCAACCCTTAATAATGAAGACGGAACCCTGGAGAGGCTGAGATGCTCACTCGCTACCACACGGCTAACAGCACCAAAACCTCTCCTCCAATTTCAGGTTCCCTGGTCCTCACCTGCCTGTCAGTCTAACGCAGCCTCCTGCCGGATGATGGAGTCCTCGAGGTCTAGGGCGCTGCCATGTTCGTCTTCGTATTGTGTGTCTATTGACGCCCGTCTCCTGGGAGACTCTACGCATTGCTGCTTATAAATTGGCAATTTTTTTTTTAATTTTATCAGTGTTGCCTAAGCATTCTTGGAGAGGTCAGATAAAGCAATGGTTTTCTGACCCACCCTGTATTATGAGCTTCTGTTCTGGGCTTATTCCCTTCCGTCCGATATCAAATTTGAAAGAAGAGGAAATATGAAATGGCCTCAGCTTATCAATGCTCCAGGTCAGGCTAGCTGAACTCGCTGGAGGTTATCTCACTTAATCTAACTCGGAGGCCTGCAGCTGGCCTGCTGTGGGATTCCTACCCCTGGGCAGAGTCCACCTCACTGGGCTGATTTCCAGGGCTCAGGGAAGGAGACCCTGTTACTTTGGACTCTAAAGTCTAAATATGGGACAACATTGTTAACAAGATGTCTTATGTAGCAAACGAAAGCCTGGACTGTTTGGTTCTTCCTTCTAATTATATCATGAGTTGGTTGGTTACAAATTAGAAAACTTGCCTGGTAATGGTAGGGCACCCCTTTAATCCCAGCACTCAGGGAGGCAGAGGCAGGAGGATCTCTGTGATTGAGGCCAGCCTGGTCCACAGAGCGAGTTTCAGGACAGCCAGGGCTCCATAGAGAAATCCTGTCTTCAAAAACAAAAATCAAAACAAAACAAACAAGCAAAAAACAAGTTAGAAAACTTTGTAGCAGAAACAAATCCATCCCCGGAAAGTTTCCGGAAAGTTTTTAAAGGAAACTGTACTGTTTTCCTCCTGAAACCTTGGTACTTCTTACCGTTTGATTTGAATGTTTTATGGTTTTTAAATTTTAGGTTTTATAGCTGTTTAGGAGCTACGTGAGTTGCCCATAATTTGAAGTCAGCGCTGTGAGATATTTATTGTCTGTAGACACAGTGACACTGGTCGCACTTGAGAGCGGTGAACTGGGGCTTTGTGGGTGACATTCAGGGCCGAGCCTCAGTCCTCTTGGCACAGGTTATATTATCCGTTTTATTCCACTGTGGCCTTCCTCACCAAACTCACCACAGCACGTACGTGATGGACAGACATTTGATCTCTTCCTTCCCACTGCTTTTCTAGATCAAGGTTCTCCACGGCTGTCCTCTGTGTAACCAGGCCGGCTGCCTTGCTCTTACCGGGTCATGCTCCTTCATCCCTGACGCTGTGAATTCCCCACCCTTGGGAACCCCGCCTCTTTCCTTACTCTGCTTCTCAGCCCTGACGCAGGCAGACCCAGGAAGAACTCGGAGGCGAGTGCTACACTGAGAAGTGTGGAACCATGGCCCAGTCAGCCCTCTGTGGGTGGCCTGTTCCTGCCTCTGCAGGCTCCAGACGCCTGGGGAGGTCACAGGGCGGAAGTGGGGTGCAGAGGGTGGGGTGGGGGTGTAGCCAGCACGCAGTGGCAGTCAGCAAAGCGTGGATGGCCACAGGCACCCCATCCTACCTGCTGCCCCTTCCTCCTGCTGCTGAAGGTCCATCCTCTCCTTTGCTTCCCCCTTGGCGTGGGCTGTTGTCCTTGTCCAAAGCTACTGTCGTTATCCAGGGCCTAGAAATGTCCACTTCCTGTTGTTTTTCCTCTTTTATTTTTCCTCTGAAGTAGGAATTAAAAAAAAAAAAGAAAAGCACTTTGAACTCATTTTGAAACATGACCAAAGCTGTTGTTGGAATTCACCTCAGAGCCTTTTGTGAATCAAGATCAGCCTTGGGGGGGGCGGGGGGGGGGGAATGGTTAGAGTGAAGTGTCCCGGCTTCTCCTCGCTGGTCAGCCTTTGACCTACATTCTTCAGTTGGTTTTGAACCCTTTACCAGCTGTCTGTCTTCTGAGGATGCCAGCTAGCATGGTACTTACGTTTAAGTCTATAAAGACAGCTCCTAAAGTCTCATCCTGTTTCTAGAATTTTCCAGGACTCTGAAGACACTGCTCTCTTGTGCCTCCCTTTATTCCCTGTACATGCACCTCTGGTCAGAGGGATGTGCCTCCAGCAAACATGTACTGAGCACCTACTGAATACCAGGAGCTGTGCCAGGCTCTGGGGGCACAAGAGCCAGTAAGAAATCCCAGCAAGGGACAGTGACAAGCAGACAACTTTAAAATGTACAGGAAAACAGTCTCAGGACAGAGGTCTGGACAGCGTGAGGCAGGGCGGCAGCAGAGTCAGAGGAGGCAGCCAGAAATGCTTCTCCATGGGAGCTGGGAAGTGGGGGGGGGGTGCCCAACAAGGAAGGCGGAGGGCTGGGAACGAGGGAGTGAGCTGGACTCCAGGAAGAGGTGGGGTGGGAAGTCCGAGGGCAGCGCAGATGGGAACATGTGAGGGTCTGTCTGCACCTGCAGCCCGGTTCGTCACTGTGAAGAAATGCATGTGAGAAGCAAAGGGGCCCAGAGGAAGTGCTTGGCTCCCCCGAGCTGAGGGCCGGGGCTGGCCCTGCAGAATGGGGAGCCATTCTTCTCTATTAGCACAGGCTTGCCCTTGCCTTTCAGGGATTGCCATTCACACTGGCATTGGGCGAGGACGTGCCTGAGAGAGAGGCAGAGCAGTGCAAAAACTGTTGACCAATCCAGGCAGAGGCTAAAGGAGCCTTGTGCTGGGAGGAGGGTGCCCGGATAGAGGATGTTATGAATTCCAAGAGTGGTAATCACTGGCTGGCATTTGGCTGGGGATATATAGAGTGGGTATGGGAGGGGGTGTCGGGTGGTTTCCCAAATAAAAAAAAAACACAGGGGACCAAGAAAATGCCAGCAACTCAGAGGTCCTGAAGATTCTGGTTCTGGGTAGGTTAAATCTGGGGGCCCAGAGTGCCCAGGTGCCCTGCTGGGTAGCTGTATACGAGAGCATGTATCTTAGGCACTAACATGGACTTGAGAATTATGTGTATTAAAATTTTGAGAATGATAAAGGTCAACTAACTTTAGCCATTAACTAATTAATAATACCTATTTAAAAATCCAAGGTTACGTAAACATAGACAAAAGTAGATATAGCTATGGTGAGTGTGTGTGTGTGTGTGTGTGTGTGTGTGTGTGTGTGTGTGTGTTGACCTCAACTCTGCTAATGAGTAACATAAAATATTGTATGAAAGCTTGCATCAGGAGAGGTATTCGTGGGGCTAGAAAGATGGCTCAGAGGTTAACAGTACTGACTGTTCCTCCAGAGATCCTGAGGTAGTTCCCAGCACTCATGTTGGGCAGCTCACAACCATCTATAACTCCAGATCCGGGGCATTTGATGCCCTCTTCTGGCCTCTGTGGGCACTGCATTCACATGCATGCACTACACAGACACACTCCCAATGTATAATTAAAAATAATTTATTTTATTTTATTTTTTAGAAAATAAAGTGTTTGTGTGAGTCGTGGTGACTCATGCCTGTAATCCCAGTACTTGAGAGGTTGAGGCAGGGGGATTGCTAATGGGTTTGAAGCCAATGTGGGCCTAAATATTGAGCCCAGCACAGCCTAGGCTACAGAATGATATCGTGTTGGGGTGGGGAGTAATTGTAAAATATGTGGACAAACCCAGCATAAACCAAAAGCCATACAACACTTGCTCTTAAAAAAAGAGAAAATATGCAAAATAAAGAAAAAAAAAGAGAGAAAATGACAGCCTTGGGTCCACGTCAAGACTGTTTTTTTTTATGTGTGTGGATGTTTTGCCTGCATGTGTGTGTGGGCGTCACGTGTGTGCAGTGCCTAGGGAGGCCGGAAGAAAGCTCGAATCCTCTGAAACTGGAATGATGGATGGTTATGAGCGGCCACGTCGGGGCTGGGGACTGAACCCAGGTCCTCTGCAAGAGCAGTCCATGCTGTTTAGTGCTGAGCCGTCTCTCCAGGCCAAGGAAGACTCTTGACAATGACAAGCTATGAAGGGAAGATGAACAGCAGCCCTAAGTACCCAGAGCCCCCCTGCACCTTCCCGTATTGATGACGTCATAGTGACCCCCCAGAAGCTCTAACGCCTGGGTCTAGTGTGCTAGAACCCACCACGCTTGTTGGCCTCTACTGAGGTTGGAATTGCAGCATCCCTTTTCTTTTAAATGTGCACAGCCAGTAGGGTTATTTTAAAGTGTTTGTTTGTTTGTTTTCGAGACAGGGTTTCTCTTAAAGTGTTTGTTTGTTGGTTTTCATTTTTGTGTGTGTGGCTTGGTTTTGGTTTTTGGTTTTTCAAGACAGGATTTCTCTGTGTAACAGCCCAGGCTGTCCTGGAATTTGATTTATAGACCAGGCTGGCCTCGAACTCACAGACATCCGCCTGTCTCTGCCTCCCAAGTGCTGAGATTAAAGGCGAGCACCACCACTGCCTGGCTATTTTAAAGTTGTAAAGTAGAAATTAAATCACAGACATTTTTCAGGGAAGAGAAGCTTTCTGTGCCCCTCTATGTATTATGGGATGTGTTGCCTCCCAAACGGGGTAAGGAACTTTTGTATTAGCTATGGCTGACATAGAATGCAGAGAAAAATTAAAACTATTTAATGAATTATATTTCTCATCTGCTTCTCCTGAAATGGGTAAACATTTCTGTGACTCGGTTAAAATGCTTGGAAGGATTCCTCTTACTTAGTTGGTTAACTTCTTTATTTATTGTGCTGCTGAGGCCACACAGCTAGGGCCTCACGCGTGCTGGACAAGTGCTGTACCGTTGAGCCGCATCCCAGTCCCTGCAGAATAAACATTTGGAGCATTTGACAAATAGGATATTTCAGCTTCCTTTAAAAATGCGTTATGAAGCTCAGTTTGACTCTTTCAAAGGCATTTGTGAAGATTTATTTTTAATTATGTGATTTGTGTGTGAGTGCCTATGTGGGGATGTGAGTGTGTATGTGGGGATGTGTGTGTGTGAGTGTGTATGTGGGGATGTGTGTGTGTGAGTGTGTATGTGGGGATGTGTGTGTGTGAGTGTGTATGTGGGGATGTGTGAGTGTGTATGTGGGGATGTGTGTGTGTGAGTGTGTATGTGGGGATGTGTGTGTGTGAGTGTGTATGTGGGGATGTGTGTGTGTGAGTGTGTATGTGGGGATGTGTGTGTGTGAGTGTGTATGTGGGTGTGTGTGTGTGTGAGTGTGTATGTGGAAGTGTGTGTGTGTGAGTGTCTATGTGGGGATGTGTGTAAGGATGTATATGGGGATGTGTGTGAGAGTGTGTGTGTGTGTGAGTGTTATGTGGGGATGTGTGTGTGAGTGTGTATGTGGGGATGTGTGTGTGAGTGTGTATGTGGGAATGTGTGTGAGTGTGTATGTGAGGATGTGTGTGTGAGTGTGTATGTGGGGATGTGTGTGTGAGTGTGTGTGGGGATGTGTGTGTGTGGAGATGTGTGTGTGAGTGTGTATGTGGGGATGTGTGTGTGAGTGCAGGTGTCTACAGAGGATAGAACAGAGCAGTGCATCAGGTCTCCTAGAGATGGAGTCACAGGGTGCTGGGAATTGGACACAGGTCCTCTGGATGAGGAGTATGTGCCCTTAACCACTGAGCCTTATTTCCAGCCCACTAGATTTTTCATAGTTCTTCAATTTTTAAGAATTTCCAATTGTCCCACTACTATACCCTTCTGAAGAATTGCCTCTCAATTTAGAAAGGGCCGCTAACTAATTGTAAACAAAAGCCTGGCGAAAACGTGTAAAAACTCGAGTCCAGGTATTTTGAGAAGGATCGTGGTGGAAAACTGGGAAACCACAAGGTAGTTTTTAGGAAATGACACATCGGCCTCTGTGTCCTTGCAAAGGCTGAAATAAAGCCGCCAGCATTCATCGGTGGAAAAAACCTGACCTCCCTAATGGGATAACATTTCCTAGGGGTGGTGTAAGAGTTGATCCTTTGTGGACAAACTTGTTCAACAACCAGAAAAATACAGGTTTGTGTCGAGCAGACTGATTACTGACTTAATGAGAACCTTGTTGATTTTTAGGCATCTGCCAGCTCTGAGGACGATTGGTAGAAAAACATACATTGTATCGTGACTTCATGAGCCTGCTTGCAACAGTGGATTCAGGGGAGTGAAAAGAAACGTCCTTATCCTCCGGTGTAAATCACAAAGCCAGCTCTCTGGGTTGTGTGGGACTCTTGAGCCCCATCTGAATTCTGTGAGGTCATTGTCCTAAATCCACCTGACCAGGGGTGAGGGTGGTTGGTTATGCATTAAGTGACCTGTAGGGACTGGGGACCCAAAGAACAGAATGCAAGAATTTAAGGCACACCCTAAAGCCTATGGCTAGCTCCCCCAGCAGTGTTCAAGTGGCTACTGGGAAAATGAAGCTGTCTGCAAATGCTGGATTGCAGAAGCACCAAAACAGTAGTTCTCAACCTGTGGGTCGTGACCCCCCCCTTGGAGTCGCTTATCAGATATTTACATTATGATTCATAACAGTAGCAAAGTTACAGTTATGAAGTAGCAATGAAATAATGTTATGGCTGGGGGGGTCACCACACATGAGGACCTGTATGAAAGGGTGGCAGCGTCAGGGAGGCTGAGAAGCGCTGAGCTGAAGGGTAGTGGGGATGTCTACACAAGAGGAGAGAAAGTCTTGTGTTCATCTGCATCGGGGAAATGTTCAGGCAAAGTTACACAGGCTTGGCTTGGGACTGCTGGAGTCTAGAGATCTTTTTTGACTGGCTTCAGTTTGCAGAGTTTTCTGTATGTTTTTCACACAGGCATGTGTCTGAGACTAGGACATTCATAGTCACACTGTTATTTAAGAATGATGAGTTGGCTGGACGTGGCTGTGCTTGCCTGCCTTCCTTCCTTCCTTCCTTCCTTCCTTCCTTCCTTCCTTTCTTTGGTTGTTTTTTTTTTTTTTTTTAGATAGGGTTTCTCTGTGTAGTTTTGGAGCCTGTCCTGGATCTCGCTCTGTAGACCAGGCTGACCTCAAACTCACAGAGATCCACCTGCCTCTGCCTCCTGAGTGCTGGGATTAAAGGTGTGTGCCACCACAGTGGTCACCTTTAATAGCAGCACTTGTGAAGGCAGAGGCAGGTGGATCTCTGAGTTTGAGGCCAGCCTGGTCTACATAGCAAGCTCCAGGTCACCAGCTAAGGTTATATTGCAAGACCGTGTCTCAAACAAAACATACCACAGCAAAAATAATGGTGAATTAAGTACTGGCTGGAGACCTTTGGTGAAACCTCTCTCTGTGGCTGTTAGAAAAAGCAGACGAAACTTGAACAAGTACACTGTTTAGAGGCTTTGGCTCCATCCACATAATGTTTAAAAACATCTTAATGATAATATTTACCAAGCAGTCCATTTTAGCATAAGAATCTAGGTGACGGGTTTCTCTTTTAAATGGGAGAATAGGTTAGCTCTGGGTGTGCTCCTGTATTCCCTATACTTGGGAGGAAGAGACACCCTGGACCACATAGTCAGTTCCAGGTCTGCCTAGGCTACCTAGTGGAATCCTATCTTTAAATAAGCAAGTGAATAATGACTAGAGAGAGACGAGGTCAAGAGGAGATAAATGTACGGGCCGCCTTTCCTTCAGTCACGATTCCCAGGTCCATTGTCCCTTTGGGGGAAAGACATCTACCCCAGTTTTCATAGTGTCTTCCATAGCCATTTGACTCCCCCTCCTAAATTAGAATAATTAACATCTAATTTAATTTTTATTAATATTTTATTCATTTTGTGGTGCTGGAGGGGTCAAGCCCAGGGCCTCAAGCATACCAGGTAAACACTCCACCACGGAGATCCGCCTCACTCCCTTCCCTCCGTGGTTTTGACCACACACACACACCCCCCCACACACACACCCTCTCGCTCATCTCCCTCAGCGACTGATGCCAGCACCAGCGGCTCCTCCCAGCCCTGTGAGACACTTCACAGAGCGGCGCCTCCTGGGCTGAGGCCTGGCTCTGGGGTCGGAGTTGGGCGGGTAACAGAAAGCCAGGCAAAGTGCGGTGGGAAACCAGAGATGTCAAACCGTCCACAGTGCTCGCCTCTGTTGGTAAGGCTGTGAGACGTCTTCTCCCTGCTTCCTTTTTCTTTCTTGACTTCACTGTGATTTCCAGATATTCTGATAAACCAAAACATGTGTTTCGGGGTTTGGGGATTTAGCTCAGTGGTAGAGCGCTTGCCTAGCAAGCACAAGGCCCTGGGTTCGGTCCTCAGCTCCTAAAAAAACAAAACAAACAAACAAAAACAAAACATGTGTTTCTTTTAAAATCAAAAGAATAAATGTTAAGACGGCTAAATTATCTTAAATATGGATGTTTTCAGTCTAGCTACCATGAAAGTATCACTTTTCTCTGACATTGTGGTCCAACTATGATTAACAGTACAAGATATAATGGGGTACAAAGCATTTTGACTAGGGTACAAGAACCAGCAATATCTCTGCTTCTAGAGTTGCTGTAGGTTCTCATCTCAATTATTCATTGTAAATTTCTAATATGTATTTATAGTTTTGTTTTAAAAGAGTGGAAAAATACTGTTGTTGTTTCTTTTCCCCTGAAACAGGGTTTCTCTGTGTAGCTTTGCACCTTTCCTGGAACTCACTTGGTAGCCCAGGCTGGCCTCGAACTCACAGAGATCTGCCTGACTCTGCCTCCTGAGTGCTGGGATTAAAGGTGTGTGCCACCACTCAGCTTGGTTTGGTTTACATGGTTTGGTACTAATCTTTCCTGGCTTCTAGGATATGATGTAAAATAAATTCTATATTTTGTCTAGAAAAGGGAAAAGGAATAGATGGGTAGGTGGACTTACCTGAGATAAGGGTTCTGAGAGAACTGAAGGTGAATGTTCATTAAGGCCCTCCTTCTTGGAAGGAGGGTTGCCAGTTTTGATCAAGTTGCTTGATGCTGGGATTCAGGAATGGGCAGAGGAATGGACCACATACCACCATCTTGCACAATGCATGGCCTGTTCAGACTCCAACATGGCATTTAATTCTGGACAGAGGCAAAAATAAAATGATGGTGCTTTTTCCTTTTCTTTCTTTTTTATTTTGTTTGCTTGTTGCTTCCAGACAGGGCTTCTCTATATAGCTCTGGCTGTCCTGGATCTCACTCTGTAGACCAGGCTGGCCTCGAACTCACAGAGATCCGCCTGCTTCTGCCTCTTGAGTACTGGGATTAAAGGTGTGCACCACCATGGCCTGGCCAGATGGTTCTCTTTTCATCACTTGAAAAGCAGCAAGGAATTCCCTTTTCTGCAGGGTCATCTTGAAGTTTCCCAGTGCTTCTTCAGCTCCCTCCAGTTGAACAGAAGGGGATCTAATGGATGCTCTGTGTGCAGTGATTAGGAACCAGGGAAAGAGGAGACAGAAGCAAACAGAGAGTCTAGAAGTCATTGGAAACCCAAGTAAAAGGGAGGAAATGATATGTTTTAAACTTTGACATTAAAGGAAGGCTTGCCTGCCATTATTAACAATTTCTCATGTGGGTGTATGGTCTCTTTCACTGGTCTCCTCTGACTGGGCTGCATCCGCAGGTTTTCTATCCGTGTCCTTCCATCAGGCTGGGGAGGCTCCTTTGTTGAGTATCCTGATTATGAACACCAACCACCAATCAGATAAAAATGTATAAAGTAACGAGAAAGGTACCATTTAAGCTGCCAGACACAACCACCTAGCACTTGTGTATGTCTATGCTGTTATTACACGTTTTATATGCTGGTGACACCTCTCATCTAAACGTTCCAACCATCACTTACTAGATTCCAGCAAGGCATTGATGGAGAAATGAACTGGCTTCCATGCTCAGGATCATAACACCAAGACACCAGATCCTTTAATGACTTGGGTCTACTAAACAAGGATCTGTGTATCCATCTAGAGCCGAAATGTGGAAGTTTACATTTTTTTAAGTCTGAATAAAAATGATTTAAAAATACAGAAAATTAACCCAAATGGGGATAATAGGAAAGATGTCTCCTGAAGCATTACTGAGTTGTCTGCTAAAGTCCAGGATTGACGGGTTCCCCTTGTAAGGAGATAGGTGCTGAAGTTTGGGTCAGCCCATAAATGCATAAGGGATGCAAAGCTTTAATGAAACTATGGTCGTGCCGTATGAAGAGACATGGAGCGCCCGCGTCAGCCTTCGACTCTCCGGCCTGGCCAGCGCACCTTCATCGGCACATCAGAGGCATCCTGCCCCATGTGGAAATGTGTTTTTAAGCAGGAAAGAAGCGAGCAGGGGTGGCAGATCAAGGAGCTGGGAATCACGACCCCTGTGCAGACAGTCGGGGAGGGCAGAAAGTCAAAATCTTCAGTGACAGTCACTCTGATGACGGACCCCTGATGCCCCAGCCAGCTCCGTGACAGTTGTCCTTCACCACTCTGGTTTGGGAAACCACCTTTCCCCGGACTGAAAATTTCACTGGAACAAAAATATCTCAAAATCTTTAGTTGCTTTGGGAGTGCACATCTCAGTTCCAACTACTCAGTAGAAAAATAGACACAAACTATCGGTCTTTTCCTGGCCAGGTCCATGTGAGTGGATCAGGGGTAAATTAAGGGTTGTTTATGTTAGGCCTGATTTTTAAAAGGATCTCCGCAACTTCCCCTGCTTAAAAAAAAAAAAAAAAAAAAAAAAAAAAAAAAGTATCTCCGTAGACCTTTCCTTAACTTGAGAAAAGGCCAGACAGTTCCTGCCATTTTGCTGAAACTTGCAAAATTGAATGAGGGGCGAAAATGCAGGTGCGAATAAGTTGGGCTGCATGTCAGTAAGAACTGGTTCTGGGGTCGTTTTTAAAGGTTCTCTGTGCATGGCATTAGAAACCTGAGTACGAGTGAGCCTTGGCGGACTACCTTCAGGTTCTCGGATAAACGAAGACGGCCCAAGAGAAAGGTTACTGACTGGAACCAATTTTTTTATTGTCTTTTTATATTTCTTTAAGAATTACCAATTTGTTCTAAGAGACCAGAGGCAGCTTTTTAGAGTGGAATAATTTTAAAAGTAGTTATTTTCTACATGTCCAGATGCTGCTGCTGTTTAAAATATATATTATAGGGGTTGAAGAGGTGTCTTGGTGGTTAAGAGCACTTGCTGCTCTTCCAGAGGACACAAAGTGGGTTCCCAGCACCTGTATAGGTACCTCACATCTACCTGTAATGGCAGCTTCAGGGCATCCGGCACCCTCTTTTGGCTTCTGTGGGCACCCATACACATAACATACACACAGAGAGACATATAAATAAAGCACTTAATATATATGTAATTTTATGCAGACATATAAATAAATAAAGTGTTTAATATATATTTAATATATATACATATATTAAACATGGAGTCACATGATTATTTTTCTGCCAGCCCCTCTCTTCTCTGGAATCACTCAATACCACATTTTGCCAGTGCCTGTAT
This sequence comes from Peromyscus leucopus, assembly GCF_004664715.2. Lineage (NCBI taxonomy): Eukaryota > Metazoa > Chordata > Mammalia > Rodentia > Cricetidae > Peromyscus > Peromyscus leucopus. Next base: position 34,303,199 of record NC_051082.1, read on the forward strand.
TTTGCTTAATGAAAGGCCCCATTGTGTTTGTGGGATTACCTACCATATGGTTATCCCTCGGGAAATTAGCTCCCAAACCCAAAGCTGCTTGGGTCCCTTATAAAAAAATAGCATAGTATTTAGATTAGTCTCCACACACCCGTCCATAGGTTTTACACCATCTGCAGGTGCTCTGTGCCACCTCATGCGGCCAAGTGCCGTGTCCATAACAGTCCTGTGTTTGGGAAGCAATGGAAGGAACATGTTATTCATATACGTATTCTGTGCTGATGCGATCACAAAATATTTTTGTGTGTAAGCACGTGGTGTGTGCACGTTTCTGTGTCTGTGGTATGTGCACATGTGTGTGCAGGTGTGCACTCCCGTGTGTGAATTTAGAGGCCAGAGGAAAACATCATGTGTCCTGCTCCTTTCTTTCATTCTGTATGTCTGCCCCCCACCCCCATGTCTCACTGGCATCTCCTCTCTGCCTCGATTATTTCCTCCTACTTCCTCTATCTGGCCGGGAGTCCCGCCTATACCTCCTTCCTAGCTATTGGCCATTCAACTTTTGATTACACCAATCGCAGCAAATACACCTTCAAATAGTGTACAAATATCCCACAACGTATGTGGGCTTGTGCTGTTATGTGCATATTGGTGCAGGTGCCCATGAAGGCCATAGGCACTGGATCCCTTGAAACTGGAGTTACGGTGGTTATGAGTCATCTGGCATGGGCACTGGGAACCGAACCCAGGACCTCTGCAAGAGCAGCAAGCACTCTGAACCACTGAGCCGTCTCTCCAACCCCGTCGTCATTACATTTTTAGGAACTGAGAAAAGACATCTTTGGCCATGATCACAACATGGATAATACCCTGGACAAATTGTCTCTGTGTTGGTCCCGAGAGGTGGCTGGTGAAGTTTATAGAAAGAAGTCAGGGGAGACAAGTGACTAGGTGATTTTTCATTATTCTCATATTCACTATTCTCTCTGTTTAAAAAATTCGATGAAGAGCTAACAAATGAGAAATATTCGCAGACGTGCGTTAGCACTGGGGCGGCAAAGCGTCTGTGGGGACTGACCTAGAGGGAGGTGAGAAAGGAGGTTACGGTTGTGAAGTATCATTTTCAGTAGTTAGAGCTTTGTCACACAGAGCCAAATAACTCAGGAATGTTACTTAAAAGCTGCCAGAACTCACCAGGAATTCATGACTGCAGGCCCAGGAAGTGTCGTCTGTGTGCCGTCTAAGCCGGGAAGAGGACACTGCTCGTAGGAATGGCCGAGACATTTAATACATAAAATACACAGCGTCTTCATGGATAGGAATTAGGATCATTCAAAAAAGATCAATTTATTAGATTTATAGAATTATGGAGATGCTTATAATATAATGGTCATTATAATAAAAATATCCAATTTTATATTTATAAGTATTTATTATAATTACAATTAGTAATTTATAATTATTTGGGTTTCCTTCAGCCCAGAGCCTGAGAAAATAAATGACTAAAGGGATCGATTTGGGCACACTGGTAGAGAGCTTGTCTAGAAAGCATAAGGTCCTAGGTCCTGTTGCCAACACTAGAAAACAAAAGCACACACACACAAAAAAGGTAAAATTTCACTTTTGCCTCTTGGTATAAAAAGAAAAGTCAGACTTATCATCATGACTGGGGAATATTTGCATTGAAATAAACCCAGCTAAATTTTCTTTGGCTGAGTGCCATTCATAGCAGCCAATTTAAATATTTCAAAGGATCGTGTGTGTGTGTGTGTGTGTGTGTGTGTGTGTGTGATGTATTCACAGATTTAATTTCAGTTTTGAATAAATAAAAATATTTTTGTTTGCAATGCCCTAAAAATGTCATGATAGTAAATTCAAAATGTAGTCACTTCCCCCTTAAGAAATTGTAATAATTGAGTCAGGTGGTGGTGGCGCACGCCTTTAATCCCAGCACTTGGTAGGCAGAGACAGACGGATCTCTGTGAGTTCGAGGCCAGCCTGGTCTATAGAGTGAGATCCAGGACAGGCACCAAAGCTACACAGAGAAACCCTGTCTTAAAAAACCAAGAGAGAGAAAGAGAGGGAGGGAGGGAGAGAGAGAGAGAGAAGGAGAGGAGAGAGAGAAGCCCTCCCCTTTATTTTCTGTATCAGATCCCAGTGGCAAGGTCTGAGGATGCTTTCCTTCCCTGCCCCTCCCCCAGCAGGTCCCTCCCTGCCCCTCCCCCAGCAGGTCCCTCCCTGCCCCTCCCCCAGCAGTACTGGTGTGCTCCTAGGACTTCATGCATGCTGGCAAGTACTCTGCCACTGAGCCATAATGCTTTGATGCTCAGGCTACATTTCAGTTTGACAAAGTAGTTCTGAGTCCTAGGTGGGATGTCATGCAGACAATTTTCAGAACTGGCTAGCAAAATAATGACCTCACAGATGCAGTCACTAGGCCAAAATGGCAACTCTAATCTTCACGGACTTGAGGGAAATAGGTTTCTCTTCAGAAAAGCTGTCACAGTTTGAAGACCTAGAACCGAAGAGACTGCACTAAGCGTCTGTCAGAGTGGTCGTGCGTGTGGCCTGGGTTAGGGAAAGAAAGCCCCAACCCAACTCCTAACTAGTAATACAACTGACCTGGCATTCAAGCACCCAGTGCAAGCAGGGATCTCTGAATCATCAGATCCTTTGTGATACTTGTGTCTGCTGATCCCTGACACAGTTCAGAAGGAGAGAGAGATAGAGAGAGGGCAATTACTTCATCTTTTGACTCACACTACATGGCAGCCAGAACAGTGTGAGAGGGGTGTGTGTGTGTGTGTGTGTGTGTGTGTGTGAGAGAGAGAGAGAGAGAGAGAGAGAGAGAGAGAGAGTGAGAGTGTGTGTGTGTGTGTGTGTCTGTGCATACACACAGATTGCTGGTGGACACAGCCCTAGGGCCTGGCTAAGGAGGATAAATTACAGACTAAAGATTTCTGCACCGAGAAAAGAGCACAGGACATCACAACGTAAAAAGAGCAATGGGAGAAGGGAGCAAAGGACAGAGAAACTGAAAATCTGGAAAGGGAAAAAAAGCTGTGACCACGGCCAGCAGGAAGCTGGATTTTCTCAGACTACCAACTCCCTATGAGCATTTTAGTGGGAAGCCAGGCAGGACCGGCAAACATTTCTCTGCGGTCTGATGAATGAAGGCCACCATCACTGCTGGGGTCGAAGCCTGTTTTCTAGACCTCTGGCTCTCCAGCCGGGCTTCCTGAACTTCTGGAGAAGCCATCTGCCAGGTGGAGCACAGGATGGGAGGGTGGGTCAGGGCAGTCCAGGCTTCCCGGCACTGCGGTGGCGGACCGAGCACACCCACAACCGGTTCCTTCCTGGTCGCGGCTGCTGATCTCTCATCTCCCACTTCCAGCCAACCTCAAGTTGGCAGCCGGCCAAATAGGAACCAAGGAGGATGTGTCTGAGTGTGTAGTTAGCTTGAATCGCAATGATAGAAGTGTAAAAATACTTGCCCTAAACAGGTTTAAAAAAAAAAAATCTCCAAGTGTTGTGGAAATCCTGGGAAATGATAATAGACTGGCAATTTGCATCAGCGTTTATACTCACTCATGTTTGCTTTTACAGCAGGACCCCAATAAAATCGAAATCTCACACTTGATCCCACTTTTACCGGCATTGGCCAGGGCACACCGCCTGTGTGCCGCATCTGTTCTGATTGCCTGGTTTCCAGTACCTAACGATTTATTCTGGGCACACCCCCACCCCTCCACCCCCCACATCTGTGCTATTAACTGTAGAGGGAGGAGCTACTTTAGTAATTCTACACCTGTTCAAGTCCCCGCCCACCAACTTGTTCAGCTTCCCAAACAAGTGTCGGGCCAAGCATGAGAACCGCCAGTCTGGGGAGCTGGGGCAGGAGGCGGCCCTGGCTGCCGCCGCCGGGTTGGGCTTCTGTGAGTTTGGCTCAGGCTCTCCAATGAATCTACTACAATGGCCGTTGATGACAGCAATTTATATTCCAGAACAAAGAGCAAGTTAAATTCATCTCAACATGAGTTTAAGTCACTGAGACGGAGCAGCCTGCCACCTGAACTTCCCATCGGAAATCACATTAAAGGAAAGCTTCAAAGAAACATCAGAAACTTGGAACCTTTTCACCTGAGGCGCCCCAAAAAGAGACCATCCATATTCCCAGGTAGGAACTGTTTGAATTCATGCTTCCCTGTTAAAAATGAAACAAACAGAAATTATGTAACGAATCCAATCAAATTGAAACTAACTTGGGGCACTTTTGAGGGCTGGAAGTACCAAACAAGCCTGGCCTGAAGGAGTCAGGACCATCTTTCAATTCTTTTCTTGAAGAGTTCGAACTGTTTCTGCATCTCGGAGCGCCGTGTCTTTTTCCTTTGCTCTGATTGGCTGTTGGTCCTTCCAGGCTCTGTTGTGGACAGGCAGCTGTGCCGTTTTGACTTGTTAGCATCCATGGGTTTGTGGTACTGCTTTGCTGGCAACCCTAAGAATTCTGTGTAGCGTTTTCTGCCCAAGATTGGATTGTTGAGTGAGGCTGACGTTTTGTGCGCACCAGAAATCAACAGCAGTAAGTTCTCGGTGCATGCTTCAAATTCCAGCCCTGCGCCAGAGCCTGGGAGCGTTTGTAGTCCCGGCCCTGCTCGGTTCAACAATGGGGTTGGGAAAATGTAGTAGGCGACAGGAGAAACACGAATCTCAAGTCTTGATAAGGGATCCCAACATTGGCCTTTGGTGTCCTTCAGGGAGTTTGTTACGGATATGTGGAGAGTGGAACACACCTGTCATGGGGAACCCACAGAACCCACACCTGTCATGGGGAACCCTAACTGTTCACCCAATGGAGCGAAGGGAGCTGGGCAGTTTGAATTTTGCAGGACTTGATTTCATGCAAATTGGAATTGTGGCGAACTGATGCATTGTCCAATCGCTGAGCTAAAGGAATTGTTTCATTGGCATTTCTACGGGAAACTGGATATGACATTTTTGTTGTCATTGATTGTTTTATTTATTTTGCAGGGTTTTTTAAAATGTGGAATAGATTAGTGACACTGCTGAGGGTTGGCTCTGTTAACGTTAGAAAATGAGAGAATAATTCAGTCCAATATTATTTCATAAAAATTATCCTGACTTCCTTATACTGATGCTTCATAGTGATACAGGTAATTAATCGGGAAATGATTTGGGGAGCGAGGGGCGCCAGGTCACAAACCAAAGTTACATTATCTTTATTTTTTGGGTATGACTGTTTTGCCTTCCTGTATGTCTAGTGCTGTGGTGGTTTGAATAAGAATGGCCCCCATAGGCTCCCATGTTTGGATGCTCAGGGAGTGGCCCTATTTGAAAGGATTAGAAGGTGTGGCCTTGTTGGAGGAAGTGTGTCACTGGGGGGTGGGCTTTGAGGTTCCAAGAGCCCAAGTCAGGCCGGCGGCTCTTCTCTCTTCCTGCTGCCTGTGGATCTGGATGTAGAATTCTCAAGCTCCTTCTCCAGCACCGTGTCTGCCTGGCATGCTCCCCGCCATGATGACAATGGACTAAACCTTCGACACTGTAAGCCAGCCCTGATTAAACCATTTCCTTTATAAGAGTTTCTGTGGTCGTGGTGGATAGGAACCAGGCACTCAGGCTGGCCTTGCTTTCCTGAAATCCACGGCAATGAGGAAGGGAGGGGCTTGGCCCGCCTTCGTTTCCTCTGCAGTCACCTGCCCTTTTCCCTCTCTGCATCTGCTGGGTGGTGGTCAGACCTGGATTTCCAGACGCCACCATCCACTCTGCTTTCTTCACTGTCCCCAACACAGCCTCTGCTCCAGAGGCTTAGAGCACCTTAGGCCAACAGCCACGGCCCTGCCTTTCCGTACCATCCCCTGACCCGAAGCCTGAGGAGCTGTGGTCTAGACGGTGTCCTCGGCTACCTGTATGTGCTAGAGTCTTCTTTCTGGCCCTGTGCCCTTTGTTTTGATTTTGGTTCTGATTAGTAGTGTTTGCACTTCTAAGATTTGAGCATGGTACCTGGTGCATGCTCTGGCGAGTACCCTACCACTGAGCTGTGTGGCTCCAGCCTTCTTTATAACTTTTTAAAAAGATTTTTATTTTTTATTTGTGTATATGTGCATGTGTGTGTGTGCGTGTGTATGTGTGCATGCCTGTGTGTGTGCATGCCTGTGTGTGTGCATGTGTGTGCATGCTTGCATGTGTGTGTACATGTGTGTGTGTCTTGTATGCATGTGGGCAGATGCCAGTAGAGGCCAGAGAAGGTCTCAGCTCCTCTGGAGCTTGGGTTACAGGAGATTGTAAGCCCCTGACGTAGGTGCTGGGAACTGAACTTGGGTCCTCTGGAAGATCTTAACTGGTGATCCATCCTTCCAGCCTCCTCTTTTTGCTTTGCATTTTGAGACAAGGTCCACTAAGTTGACCAGTCTGGCCTTGATATCACTGTAGGCCAGGCCTGCCTTGAATCTGTAATCCTCCTGTCTCAGCCTTCTGAGCATCTGGGATCACAGGTCTGTGCCACTGGACACAGCTTGTTCCTGCCTGTCTCTGCCCTTCTGTGGGTTCGGCATCAGGAGGAGGACTCTGTCCACCCCTGCCACCTTGGTGCCGGGACAAGTTAGAGTTACCTGCCCAGAGTCTGAGCACACTGGCTACGGTCTCTCTATTCCTCTCAGTTCATCTGTGGCTCCACTGTCAGGTGGCTTGCACCCACGGCTCCCTAAGACACTGGGTGACTTAGAAGTATTGTTGGCTGTCCATCCTGGCCCGGTGCCTGTAGGCCAGCTGCAAACAGAAGCACACACTGGTTGTGGCAGCGACTGCTAGTGTGTGCTGCTACACACTCACACAGAAACAACCCACATAGTAAAGGGGGCGGGGCTTGAGGGTTGGAGCGTGAAGATGTCATCCGCAGCTAACAAATGGCAGAATCGGGGCTGGGGTTGGACACCTCGGACTGCATGCAGCATTGCAGCCTTTCCTACTACGTTCCAGCGACTTCCATTGCTGGCTGCTGAGACTGTTTGTCTACTGAGAAGCAAGACTTGAGAACACACGTGTCCCGGTCAGCAGTCCTCATCACTCCCACGCTCCCAAAGCCAACTTGTGTCTCCACGTAAAGGCTCGCATCTCCCATCCTGTGCTTCCCCGTGGATTGGCTCAGGTCATGTCATTCATTCATGTCATGTCATTCATTCATTCACAAACTATTAATTTAGTTTTTCCATCACAATGGGAAATAAACCTTCAAGGGTCTAGCTCCCCTCTTACTTTTTTGTTATTAGCCATTTTGCCTCTGGGGCTGTCTCACCTGCAGGTAGTTATCTATCCAAAAGGCAAATCTGTTTGTTTTATTTCTTAATGATTCTCTGGGGAATCTGAGGATACTCACTCTAGTAGATAAAGTTCAAACCCAACAAGAAGTATAGGAAATATCTTTGTCATGAAATATCTTGTTTTCTCGGAGAAACCTAGTGCCAGGGAGACTCCCAGGAACTCACAAGGATGACCCCAGCTGAGACTCCTAGCAATAATGGCGAGGGTGCCTGAGTGTCAGCAGAGAGCCTTCATCCAGTAACTGACGGGAGCAGATGCAGAGATCCACAGCCAAGCACTGGGCCGAGCTCTGGGAGTCCTGTCGAAGAGAGGGAGGAGGGATTGTGTGAGCCGGGGGTTCAAGGTCATGATGGGGAAACCCACAGACACAGCTGACCTGAGCTCGTGGGGAGCTCATGGACTCTGGACCAACAGTTAGGGAGCCTGCATAAGACCGACCTAGGCCCTCTCTGTATGTGTATGTGACAGTTGTGTAGCTGGGTCTGTTTGTGGGGCTCCTAGCGGTGGGATCAGGACTGTCCCCGGCACTTGGGCTGGTTTTGGGGAACCTATTCCCCATGCTGGGTTGCCTGACCCAGCCTTGGTGCAGGGGGAGGAGCTTGGTCCTGCCTCAACTTGATGTGCCATGCTCTGTTGACTCGTTGGGAGGTCTTACCCTTTCTGAATGGAGACGGAGGAGGAGCGGATGGGGGCGGGGAATAGATGGAAGGTGGGAGGAGGGAACAGGAGGAGAAGAGGGAGGGGAAACTGTGGTCGGTATGTAAACTAAATGAAAAAATGTAATAATAATAAAAAAGAAATATCAACTCTGTCTCCTGAGCGCAGCCCTTGCCCTGTCTCCAGCCCATGCCCTCCCGTGTTTACCGGGCTTCACCAGTCTCCGATGTCAGCCCTCCACCTTGCTTCTCCAGGGTTAGTCACGTGCCCCGGACCCAGGTCCTGCCTGCGCACACAGCTCTGCCTCCCTCTGACCCCTCTTCCGGGTGGGCCCAGTCTCAGGACTTCCCTGCCTCCTAGTGTCTGTCTCACGGTATCGTAATGGTCTGTTTCCCCTGTCGGTCTCCCACAAGCTGGGGACTCGGAGATGATCGGGTCTTGTTAACTCGGGTCTGCCCCGTGTCTGTCACAGCAGCTGGCACACAGTGTGTGCCTCCAGGAAATGCCGTGGACTCAGATGGTAACGACTCCTCCTGACGGCCTTCCTCTGCTCTGCCTCTATCCAGAAGGCTGTTGCTGTTGATGTCTCTCCTCATCTCTGCTCTCTCTCTCTCTCTCTCTCTCTCTCTCTCTCTCTCTCTCTCTCTCTCACACACACACACACACACACACACACACACACACACACACACACACAGTCCTTCTGCCCACTTCTCCGTTCTTTTTGTGGGCTAGAAGGTCCAATTCTACCCACCCATCTTCCGTACTCACCTCGAATTCTTCCTCTGCCATCTTTTCATCTCCTTTATGCCGGTCACCTCCTTGGCTGCGATACTGTTGACCTGGTGTTTGTGTGAAAATGCTTTGGGAACGGAGATGATACTGGAACAAGGACTGTATTAAGATAAGGTATAAGGACTGTATAAGATGCCTTCGATGGCATCCATTACACATTTGGTGATAACAACCACAGACCGAACTTTCTGAAACTGTGAGTCAGAAGAGACCACATTTGGGTCATAGTATGCAAGGCATGGAGGGCCCCTGTCTCCATAAAAGACAGAAAGGTCATTTGCTCCCCAAATCTGAAAGAGCTTACGCAGCAGAGACCCCAGCCACAGACCTGACTCAATGAAAGAGAGCCAAGGGAGCGGCTGAGCTGAACACTCAGGCCCGTGGGCCTTTGGCTGAAAATGGGCCTCCAAGATGGATCGCCTGGGAGATGGGGTGACTCCAGACCTGGTGTGATGGGCTGCTCACTCAGAAGCTTTAAGCAAAGTTTGTCTTAATCAGCTAGATGTTAAAATACCCTAATGATTTTACAGTTGTATGTCCTAAAAGCAAGGAGCCATCTGCTGGGGAGGGGGGGAACAGCCCCCAGGTACTTCTCCATTCTTTATGATGAGGACTTTACAGCTCACAGGAGGGAGGGGCCTGCACAGCTCACAGGAGGGAGGAGCCTGCACAGCTCACAGGAGGGAGGGAGGAGCCTGCACAGCTCACAGGAGGGAGGGAGGAGCCTGCACAGCTCACAAGAGGGAGGAGCCTGCACAGCTCACAGGAGGGAGGAAGGAGCCTGTACAGCTCACAGGAGGGAGGAGCCTGCACAGCTCACAGGAGGGAGGGAGGAGCCTGCACAGCTCACAGGAGGGAGGGAGGAGCCTGCACAGCTCACAGGAGGGAGGGAGGAGCCTGCACAGCTCACAGGAGGGAGGAGCCTGCACAGCTCACAGGAGGGAGGGAGGAGCCTGCACAGCTCACAGGAGGGAGGAGCCTGCACAGCTCACAGGAGGGAGGAGCCTGCACAGCTCACAGGAGGGAGGGAGGAGCCTGCACAGCTCACAGGAGGGAGGGAGGAGCCTGTACAGCTCACAGGAGGGAGGAGCCTGCACAGCTCACAGGAGGGAGGAGGGAGGAGCCTGCACAGCTCACAGGAGGGAGGGAGGAGCCTGTACAGCTCACAGGAGGGAGGAGCCTGCACAGCTCACAGGAGGGAGGGAGGAGCCCGCACAGCTCACAGGAGGGAGGAGCCCGCACAGCTCACAGGAGGGAGGAGCCTGCACAGCTCACAGGAGGGAGGGGGGGAGGAGGAGCCTGCACAGCTCACAGGAGGGAGGAGCCTGCACAGCTCACAGGAGGGAGGAGCCTGCACAGCTCACAGGAGGGAGGGAGGAGCCTGCACAGCTCACAGGAGGGAGGGAGGAGCCTGCACAGCTCACAGGAGGGAGGGAGGAGCCTGCACAGCTCACAGGAGGGAGGAGCCTGCACAGCTCACAGGAGGGAGGAGCCTGCACAGGAGGGAGGAGCCTGCTCAGCTCACAGGAGTGAAGAGCCTGCACAGCTCACAGGAGGGAGGAGCCTGCACAGCTCACAGGAGGGAGGGAGGAGCCCGCACAGCTCACAGGAGGGAGGAGCCTGCACAGCTCACAGGAGGGAGGGAGGAGCCCGCACAGCTCACAGGAGGGAGGAGCCGCACAGCTCACAGGAGGGAGGGAGGAGCCTGCACAGCTCACAGGAGGGAGGGAGGAGCCCGCACAGCTCACAGGAGGGAGGAGCCCGCACAGCTCACAGGAGGGAGGGAGGAGCCTGCACAGCTCACAGGAGGGAGGGAGGAGCCTGCACAGCTCACAGGAGGGAGGAGCCTGCACAGCTCACAGGAGGGAGGGAGGAGCCTGCACAGCTCACAGGAGGGAGGAGCCTGCACAGCTCACAGGAGGGAGGAGCCTGCTCAGCTCACAGGAGGGAGGAGCCTGCACAGCTCACAGGAGGGAGGGAGGAGCCTGCACAGCTCACAGGAGGGAGGGAGGAGCCTGCACAGCTCACAGGAGGGAGGAGCCTGCACAGCTCACAGGAGGGAGGGAGGAGCCTGCACAGCTCACAGGAGGGAGGAGCCTGCACAGCTCACAGGAGGGAGGGAGGAGCCTGCACAGCTCACAGGAGGGAGAATCTGGGTAGTACTCACTAGACCGATGTGCCGGCATGTTGACTGACACCACCTATCATTTTTAAGTTAAAATTCAATTCCTAGCCAGATGTGGTAATGCACGCCTCTAATCCCAGGACTGGAGATGCAGAGGTAGAAGGATTGGAAGTTTGAGGCTAGCTTGGTCTGTGTAACAAGACCCTGTCTCCAAAAAACAGAGACCATTTCCAAGTTATATTTTCTTTCAGATCCACAGTTCAACACACACACACACACACCCACACACACACACATCATAAGCATATGGCATTTCTCACGTAAACCTACTTTATCACAGCTCTTGCCGTGTGAGATTTGTTTGAAGAAACAGGGTAGGTGTGCGGAGTGTAGCAATGAGATACTTTCTGAAGGCTCTGACGGTGAGCAGCCGCTCTGCCCAGGGGACTGTGAGGGGTGGGCATGCAGACAGGCTCTCCTCAGAGCCTCTGTCCGAGGACTGTGGAGACCGGCAAGCTGAACGGCTTTTGTTGTTGTTGTTTATTTGTTTTGTTTTGAGACAAAGTCTCACTATGTGGCCCTGGCTAACCTGAACTCACTGTGTAGACCAGGCTGGCCTCAAACTCACAGAGACCCACCTTCCTTTGCCTCCCTAGTGCTGGGATTAAAGGTGTGTGCCACCACACCCAGCTCCGAATGGAACATCCTTAATCCAACACTTCAGATCCAGAATGTTCCTGACTACGAAGCATTTTGAATGTTAATGTGACACCACCCATGGGAAGTTGTATAGCAGGCCTCATGTAATGGTCATGAGCTAAATCAAAACTCAGGCTAAAATATCATGTGGATTTACCTAGAGGCTTTGTAGAAGTTGGTTCCGTAAATGAAACCTCATAAGAGCTGGGTCCTGTCCTGTGCTCACTCCAACACTCTGCCCTCTGCAACTGCTCTGGCCCCACTTCTGCTGTGGGGTGTTCACCTGAGCTGTGTCCTCTGTTGTATTTTTGTCTCCCCGGCACCCCACAGAGTAGTGAGCTGGGTGGCATCTCTGGGGACAAGGGAGAGTTTGGCCAGGCCCTTTATAAACACTTACTGTCACAAGAGCATTTCCTAGGATTGTGCTCAGTCATTTCAGGCTCAGTGGTCACGGGCTGTGATGACAGCAGCTGCCCCCCCCACACACACCCTACCACGGCGCCTCCCTTGTGGAGGTACTTACACACCATCCCCCCACACACACCCTACCACGGCGCCTCCCTTGTGGAGGTGCTTACACACTGTCCCCCCACAACCCCACCACGGAGCCTCCCTTGTGGAGGTGCTTACACACCATCCCCCCCCACAAACCCCACCACGGCGCCTCCCTTGTGGAGGTGCTTACACACCATCCCCCCCCACACCCCACCACGGCGCCTCCCTTGTGGAGGTGCTTACACACCATCCCCCCCCCACCCCACCACGGAGCCTCCCTTGTGGAGGTGCTTACACGCTGCTGAAGTTGTCAGACCAGGGGAAGAATTACATGTGTGTCAAACTCCATGTCATCACCCCCTCCACCAGCCACACCCTGCCTATCTGGTCCAATGGCTTCTTTAGAAGGCCATTTTACTTAGTTAGCAAAATTTATTTCACGTCAAATGTATTAAGGGAATCAAGGCTTGACTTTTAGATTTTCATTCATTTAAAAAAATCCAATTTAATGATGCTCTTCTACCTGGAACTTTGAAGGAAAAACAAAATGCCGATACTATGATATCTTTTATTTATCACTTATTTGCATATAAGCAAGGGGAAATATTTTTATACTTATACAGACTGACTGGGAGCAAGTACAAGCAGAAAACTTCCACCTCGTGGCTCACTTTGATGCTACTTTCCTTGTGGTGTGTATGTGTGTTTATGTAGAAGACATAATGCATCTCTCTGGAAACATGTATGTATAGAACTGCATTTATGGTTCTCAATTCACAGCCTCAGTTGGGTCTGACCTAAACACTGTTCATTTTGCAGATAATGTGATCTGAACTCTCCTGTACACCTTTCCATTCCCATTCTTTTTCTCCCAAGATTCATTTATTTTATGTTGTGTCTGGGGTAGGTTTTGTACTTGTCTGTGCACCACATGCATGCAGTGCCCATGGAGGCCAACAGAGGGCGTCAGAGATGGCTGTGAGCCGCCATGTAGGTGCTGGGAACTGAGCAAGGGTCTTTTGGAAGAGCAGCCAGTGTTCTCGACCACTGAGCCATCTTCCCATCTCCTGAGGCATTAGTTTTAGATTTCAAGTATCAAAAATGTACTCTTGAAGGTAAATGGGAGGATATAGGAAAGAGAGACAGCCTCTGTTCAACAAAACATTGTACCAGGTCTAAGAGAACCTGCCTCTTCTTTGCAAGGTCATTGTTCCACACCTAAAAACAAAGTTCTACAACTCTTTATAGGAAATTTTTAAAAAGTAATTGTTTTATTTTATGCATATGAATGTTTTGTCTGCATGTGTCTGTCATGTGCATGCAGTGCCTGAGGAGACCAGAAGAGGGCGTCAGATCCCCTGGAACTGGGATCAGACGGTTGCCAATCTCGCGTGGGTGCTAGAAACTGAACCCAGGTCTTGTACAAAAGCAGCCAGTGTTCTTAACTGCTGGGCCATCTCTCCAGCTTCCAGTTGTTGTTTTGTTTTGTTTTGTCCAAATGATCGAATTCTGTCACAGGCAGCCAGGGGACATTTTTTAAAAAGACAATAGAAATAAGATAATGTGGCTGTCTCACCCACATTCATGGTTGCCTCCCCCAGGAGGGACTAGAAGAAGTGTTTTATTGCCACAGGTCTGTTGACATAGTAGCAAGATAATCAGCAGATATGGACCTGTGTCTGTGCTTGCCTGGAGCAAATGGGAAGCTTCCTAGATGTCACCTGCTTAGTTAGCAAGGGGGGGGGGGGGAATCAGTGCCTGGGACTGATGTTTTTTGTGAATACATCTCTTTCAAAGGTTCTTCTGAACATTCCCAGGCGTTCCAGAAACGTATACTCTAACGTGAGATTGGACAAAGCGAGAGGGAGAGCGGGGTGTGATTGGGTCATCAGCCCTGCAAAACAGCAAAGATGTGGATTACAAATGCCTGCGTCTGTGGGGGGGTGGGGGGGTGTCCTCACAGGAAAGCGGGAGGGGTGCTAGGGGCTGGGCCCTGTGTGGTTTTCTGCTCCCTGTGACCTACTGCTTGTCACAGTGACCAACCCCCCCTGTGCTGTTACTGGGCAGGAGAGACGAGCAAGCGTTCCTAACACATGCCTCCGCTCCGCACACAGCAGCAGTGAAGGTTGCTGCCATTGTCTGGGAAAATAGAACGTGAGGAGGGAGGTGGAGAGTGTTCCTAAGACCACTGCTCCGTCTGGAGCTCACGCCGACTTACATATTTATGAGCTTAAGTTCTTTTCAGTGTGGAAGTTTAGGGTTTAAAACGCCATGAAATGCATTAATGTGTAAAAGAGCGACACAAAATCCACATTAGTCAGTCAACTGGAATTCTGCCCCTTCCCTGAACCACAGTGTTTATAAACCCTTAATCTCCTCTACACTGTAATTATAATCTCAATGGACCACATTGCTGCATGCTACTCATTACTGAATGGGCTGGTTCGAAAGATCTGTTTAAACGCTGTGTGATAGGACTGTGGAGTATCTTGGGATTTTAAATAAAATTATAAAACGTGAAATGCCATGAATTTTATCCAGAGTGGCAACGTTTCTCCAGTTAGTGCTTAAGCAGTGTGACTAAGTAGTTGTCTTATCGAAAAATGGGGAGTGGGGGAGAAGAAGAGGGAGAGGAGAGAGACCTTCTCTTACTGACCCATACCCCAAATGACAGCATTAGTCCATCCTCAGGGCCACTGCAGCTGCCCGCCAGTGTCTGCTGGTGCGTTTCGCTCCATCGCCAACACAGGATCAGCTCTCAGTCCCACAGGCTGGCACGACAGGCGTGTCCACTGGCATTAGCTGAGAGGCCTTTTATTGCCACACCTCAAAATTAAACTTCAGCATGGGTTTGGGAAGAAGCATACAAACTGTGGAAATGCTCCACTAAATTATTATATTTTAAATTATTATACTCTAAATTATATATTATTATTATAATAAAACATTATCATATAATATTATTATAATATGTAACACATGTAACATAATAATATATAAATATATTCTGAATTAAATTATATTCTAAATTATCTTAATTTGATTTTGGGAAAATGGTCCACTTTTTTTTTTTAAAGCTCCTTGGAATCTTCAACCTGGGATCTTGCCAAGTCTGGACACCAACAGCTGTTTCAGCCATTTGTCATGGTCATTTTTCAAAGTCAATAAGGCATGTGGCACCTCCCCAAGAGACATTTTTTTTTATTTTAATTTATTTTTTGAGATGCTCATAGAGGGGTGTGCATACATCCTTTCCATCCCTCCTTCTCCCCTTCAGCTCCCCCAATGCCTCTCCACTCCCTCTCATGGATGACCTTTTCCTGTAGTTAACACACACACACACACACACACACACACACACACACACACACACACACACCACTGAGCCCATTTAGTATTGCCCATATGTACACGTGTTTGGGGCTGACCACTTGGGGCGGGGTAGCCTCTCAGGAGACTGCTCCGTCCCTGGTGAAAACAGATTCTCGCTCTCAGCAGCCCCTGACTGCCTAGAGCTCTTCGTGGAGGAGTGTGGCCCTGTGAAGTTTCTGCGGTCCGTGCTGCCATGCAAACTGGTGCTGTCCCTATGCGTCTTGTGTGGGTGACCATGTCGCTGATATTTTATGAGCTTCTGTGTCTCATTAAAGGACACTATGTCCCAGCAGGTGTCGTGGTCACGTGATTTACAGTTCTTCCACTGCCTTGGGCCTTGGGTCTTCTACTTACTAATCCTACAGGTGTGACTTTGAGTCTTGAGGATTTACTAAATTTTATGGCTTTCATTGCAGAAAGTCACTGATGGGTTGTGGGTTGGAAAATGCGTACAAGCAAACAACTCCCTTGGCAGGAAGCACAAGAGAGAATCTGAAGCAGCAATGAATTGTGAAAAATATTCTCAGAGAAGGTCAGTTTTGAGGCACCCCTGTATCAGGCGCTGCCGGGGTCCATCTGTCACAAGCTTCTCACAGAGACCTGGTGAGGACACCTGGAACATGTCTGTGGGCAGAAAAGTTAAGAGTGAAAGGCGCCCACACTTCTCTCGTAGGTCCAGGCGTCACCGTACCCTGACCAAACGTCCCTGAACCCCTCACTGTCGCCCGGACCCTGGAGGGCGCGTGCACTGGAAGAAGACGCATGGGTAGCAGCATCCAGATCTCAGATGGTCTCGTTTGTCAGCCTGTTCTTCTGAGGGAAAATGTGTATTTCTTTGAAGAGAACAACATCATGTGAGAGAGAAAGAGTTTGGGCTGGAGAAACCATGGTTCTCCTCAGAGACAGGAGGAGCCAGCTAGGCTCCTATAAGCACGTCTCTGGAGGGAAAAGACGAGCCTTATATCGCGGTTCTTGCTGACTGAGCATCGTGACTCTTATCTCCCTGAGGAAACTCACGCATATCTCGCAGAATGACCTGGTAAATGTTAAGGAAGAAAATTTAATACAGGGCATAAAAACATAACTTCCTAGTTTCAAGTTCACCTTCACCAACAATTTTAAGTTATTTTTTATTTCCACGTTCAAAAATGTATAACCAAAAGACTGTCAGCTGTGTATTTTAATAGTTAAAATTTAAAAAATATCATTTCCCTACACACAACGTGACTAGATCGCTAATCATCAATCAGCCAGGCATGGTGGCACACATCTTTAATCCCAGCACTCGGGAGGCAAAGGCAGGCAGATCTCTGAGTTTGAGGCCAGCCTGGTCTACAGAGTGAGTTCCAGGACAGGCTCCAAAGCTACACAGAGAAACCCTGTCTCGAAAAGCAATAACAAAACAAAAGTTGCTTTTACTGAGTATATTAATCCTAGATTCAACTCTCTCCAGATAGCCGGGAAATCTGCACGTTGACACTTTTATGGTTGAGTTTTGTTCACAGAAATGAAGGGAAGAGCTTGAATTTCACTTCTGACTCCACTGAAGAAAGACAATGAGGCACGAACCCACAAATGGCTGAGTAGGACAAGGAGAGCATTAGCAGACGCTGGGCGATGCCCTGAAAAGTAGAGAAATCATGGGGTCCGGCCTGAAACTGTCTACAGGCATGGAGTGGAAGCTTGATTGATCTTTATATCGCCCAGGAGAGCAAAAGGCTCCCAGCTAACATTTGGGGGGGGGGGTCGGTATGGAAGAACAAAGAAGCTAAGCAGTCTGCACTGAGCAGCCTCCCCAGCCTCCTCTACGGTACACCAAACCAAACCAAAGTAAGCACTGCCCTCTTTTTTTTTTTTTTAATATTTTTTTAAGGTTTATTTATTTATTATGCATACAGAAGAGGGCGCCAGATCTCATTACAGATGGTTGTGAGCCACCATGTGGGTGCTAGGAATTGAACTCAGGACCTCTGGAAGAGCAGTCGGTGCTCTTAACCTCTGAGCCATCTCTCCAGCCCCAAGCACTGCCCTCTTAACCTTCAAATTCTGGAACTTAGGAAGTTTAGATATTTGTTTACAAATGTGTTCTCTTCCACTTCTTTTCCAAATATTAATTTATTACTATTCACCATTTCTCCAGTAAAGCTGGAGAAATGAAAGCCTGTCTCCAGTACTACAGGCTTCCAGGAGGATAGCTTTTAAAACTGAAGGCCATACAAAATCCTAAGGCAGCATCTTCTGGTAGGGCTGACTGGAATCTGGTAACCCACAGGAGCACAGAAGAGTTCTCTCTTGCAAAGTACCCACTTTTCAATGACAGAGGGAAATTTTCCATCTGTATCCATTGCTCTTTTAACAAAGAGCCTCCCCCCCCTTGAGACAGGGTTTCTCTGTGTAGCCCTGGCTATCCTGGAACTCGATCTGTAGCCCAGGCTGGCCTCAAACTCACAGAGATCCGCCTGCCTCTGCCTCCCGAGTGCTGGGATCAAAGGCGTGCGCCACCACCGCCCGGCTAAACACAACTTTATATAATAGTAATACCGATCGTTTGCTTGCTTGCTTATTGAGGTTTTTTGTTGTTGTTGTTTTGTTTAGATAAGGTTCTACTATGTAGCCCTAGATAGTTTGGGACTCTCTATATAGGTCAGACTCTCTATATAGGTCAGGCTGGTCTTGAACTCATAGAGACCCTACTACCTCTGCCTCCTGGGTTCTAGGATTAAAGGTGTACATCACCAACCACATCCTGTTGTTTGTTCTGGTTTTATCAGGAGACAGGGTCTTACTATGTAGCCCAGGATCGCCTCGAACTCTTGGCCCTCATGTGTAGGCCTCCTTAGTACTGGGTTTGCAGGCATGTATCACTGTGGCCAGCTAGACATCCTGTTTCTGAAAGGCCTTGTCAGTCACCTTCCTGTTTGAGATCTTGATGTGTGCTCTGTGAGTGTGCTGCGGTCTCTGCGGGTCACGACGGGTGTTCCAGATGTCTTTACACAATCCTCAGCATCTCACTTTCATCCTCTGGGAGGCAGCTCTGTTCTTCCTGGTGGCTGGAAGTACATGCATGTGTAAATATGTAAGTCATGTGCACTGGGATACAAATGGAGCTTCATCTATCTTTTTTTTTTTTTTTAATAGTTTCAGTTTGGTTCTGGTAGCGTGGATCTTTCTAGAGAAACTGTAGTCTGGGGAGGCTTTTCCTGTGCAGTGTGAGCACCATGTTTTCTCCTTTACACATCCAACAAACGGACTGCCAAGAGAGCCCCAGGACGGCCTTGCGACTGGAGTTCCCGCTAACCCATCATCCTGTTCCCCAGACCTCCTGACAGGGATCACACACCATGTCAGAAGCCGTCAGTAAAGCTGGTCAGCACACGCCACCACTGAGGGTTAAGACGCAGAATCTGCCTGCCTCAAGAGGACAGCTGATTTCACCTGAGCAGGCTCACCTACCCTCGGAGCTGGGGCATATGAAAGACAAAGTTTGTTCTGGGCAAAGCCAGTGAAAGTAAATTATCTCCCAGTCTCCCGACCGCCTGCAGCTGTGGACAGACTCAGGGGCCAGTGGAGCATCCTAACTTACCAGATTTCTACACTGTTTCATATTTTTAGCATTCAGAGTGGTTTGTGAGATTCGAGGATTTGTATGGACAGTATGATGTACTGAGGGTACCTTTTTTTTTTTTTAAATCCAGCTCAATGTATGTCTATACCCTTATTGAAAGAAATTTTAATCACAGAAAATCAGAAACCAAATGGAGAGTCATTACTAAGTATATTGCTATTGATATTATGCACTTATAAATCTTGTATAAATAATATATTTTATGAAAAAAAAGACTGGGAAGATTTCAAGAGCATGCCAACTCTACTGTGTAAAGAAATACATATATACACATATTCCTTCTAGTAATTTTTATTTATGCTTATGTTATCTCTCTACCTTAAGTATTAGCATTCTTAAAAATATATTTTATTATTTTTAGTTATGTTTACTTGGGGGTTGGTGTGTGCACACAAGAACAGGTAGCCGCAGAGGATCCCCTGGACCTAGAGTTACAGGGAGCTGGGAGCTGCCTCATGAGGGCTGGGAGCTGCCTCATGAGGGTCCTCTAGTGGAACAGTGTACGCTCTTAACCTCTGCTGCTCTCCCGCCAGCCCGGTAGCTTTTGGAATAGAAACAGTTGTTTTTCAATCTCCAGTCATCATGCAGGCTTCTCACAGCATGCTCAGGAAATGCAGATGCCACCCGCCCCCAACAGCTGTATCAAACTCTGTCCTCTTTCTACCCATGTGTTAACAGAAGCCAGGAGTTTGTCCCCATGCCTCAAGCCAGCGGTTCCCAACCTTCCTAGTGCTGCGGCCTTTTAATACGGTGCCTCATGTTGTGACCCCCAACCATCAAATCCTTTTCATTGCTACCTCATTGTAATTTTCTTGCTGTTATGAATCGTAACGTAAATATCTGGGTTTTCTGATGGTCTTAGGCAACCCCTCTGAAAGGGTCATTGGACCCTCCCCCCCCCAAGGGGGTCGCGACCCACAGATTGAGAGTCACTGCCTTAAGTTCTTCCTTCTGAAGTGGGATGGGAACAAGAGCCAATCACAAACCTGAGCTTTTCTAAGGCCCTCCTCCCGCCCCTCCCTCCCCTCCCGTCCCTCCTGCCCCTCCCGCGCCCTGCCACCCTCCTCCCACCCCTCCCGCCCCCTGCCGCCCCCTCCCGCACCCTGCCGCCAGGGTCAAATAGTTGTGGGCCGCTGGTGGGTTCTGTCCTGGATCCTTGTTTTGGATTGTGCCTCTCTCATGCTTCAGTCCCTTGGCTCTGAGTTGGGCCCTGTGAGCCTTTCCAGGGGGACCCGTGCTTAGAGGGAAGGCTTCTGTTCCTCCTCCCGCTTCTTTCAGTGTTGGTCAAGCCCGGTTGGATCCCAGCTGCTGCCTTCCCTGATCTTGGTCTTCACAAAGACGTCCTTCTTCATCTACCCTGTTCTCCTCTGACATTCAAACTGTCCTTTACCATCTCACCCCCAGATGATCTATCACCCCCGTTCTCTTATAGACATGGAGGCCTCTACACATCATGCTCTTGAGGCCTCCAATTCTGCATCCATGCATTGCTATCACCATATTCCACTGATGCTCCAAGCCTTTGAAGACAGAGTCCATACATCACCTGAGTGATGAGTGAGTGGATGAATGGATGAATGTTTTTCCTGTGGCCTTTTTTAATTTAATTTTTAAATGTCTATTGAAAATTTCATAGAAGTACTGTATTTACATAATTTTCATGCCTCCCCCCTCCTCCAACTCCTTCTGTGACCCCCCCTCATTTCCTCCCAAATCAGTGACTTCTTCTATAATTATTATAACTGTTATACAGTTATATACTTATATACACACACAAACCTATTGAGCTTAATTAATATCCCTGATATTAATTAATAATATCCCTGATATATATATATGCTTAGGACTGACCTTTGGGGGTGGATAACCCATCAGGGCTTTTCCCTGAAGAAGACTGATTCCCCCATCTCAGCAGCCATTATTTCCCTGTAATTTCTCATCTAGGAGTCGGGCGGGCCTTCAGAGACTTCACATCTACAGGTGCTGCCCTTGTGCGGGTCTCGTTTAGGTGGCCGTATCGTTAAGCTCTCACGGGTACAGCTTCTCTGTCCCAAGTAGAAGGCATTATCCCCCAGCAGACCTCCCAGTCCTCTGGCTCTTCCATTATGGTCCCTGAGGCTTAGGTGTAGGGGTCGTGGTAGAGATGCATCGACTGGGGCTGGACCCCACCCGCAGTTTGACCAGTTACGGCTTTCTGTGGTGGTCTGTTCCTTGATAACGCTCACAGGGCTGTTGGTGACTGATTGCATGTTTTTGTTACAATATTTCCCTTTCTCCAGACCCTTGTTATTTGGGCAGTTGTCTCTTTGAGGCTGCCTGCTTCATAGCAACTTTTATCGGCTATTCAAGCCCTGTGCAGATTTATGTAAGTGATAAATGCAATATCCTTTCCAGGATATCTGAGCTAAGGAAAACATTTATCTGTCCAAGGCAGCATCATGTTTCCATTTCTCCTCCTCCTGCTCCCTGGACACAGCTGGTATCAGCTTATCAGACATCAAATCAAATCACCTAATGTGTTTTGAAATGTGTTCCTTCCTGATTAATCCAGTTCCTACATACAACGCTGCCCCAAATGATCTGACTGTTTCTTATACAGAATCACAAAAGCAAAGCTTTCCAATGCATTTCTTTCTTGCTGGCGTCATCATGGACGCCGCCATTGGGAATTGTGCTGTGCGATCATCTAGAAGATTAAAGCAGAGGGAAGGATGCTTGACAATGTGAGTGGGAAGTTGAAAAGGTGAAACTCTGAAAACGATTAGTGTGGCCACAAGTACACAAAACGCTTGTGCAAATAATTAAGTGTGATGTCTGAGTGCTAAGAAAGCTTATGGAAATGATAACCCGTTGAGGTCTGAGGCGGACTGTTTATCCAGTGAAGCACATAACACGCATTTCCAGATGAACCAGCCTCATGGCTGACACAACTGCTTGGGGCGAGGACTTTATGTGTTGGCACAAGCCCACCTATTGTACATCAGTGATGTTAAATATTTAATAACACTTCCTCCCACACCTATTCCTGGCAAGGCTAGCCTTCCCAACTTCTCATGTCCACATTCAAATCTGCATTTGTATATTAATCATTTGAGGTGTGGTGCCATTTTTAAGTCCAAGTGAGGTGGCACCATTTTCTGTAGGTCTGGGATCTGCTCTGGGTGATGAGAAATATGTAATTAGCAATAAACATTAAATAGTGTTTTTTTTTTTTCTGTCTTAAAAGATCTTGAGAGACACCTCCGTGGTTAAGAGCACTTGTTGAGGTATGTGATGATGGATTGTTTATGTCACAGATTGTTTACCTAGTGACTCAGAGGAACCAGGTTGGATTCCCAGCACCCACATGGAAGCTCACAACCGTCCATAATTCCAGTTCCAAAGCATCATACACCCTCTCCTAACTTCACAGGCTCTGTACACATGGCACACAGACATGCATGTAGGCAAAACACTCATATCCATAAAAACACCTAAAAAATATTTTAAAATCTTTTCATTTTAGAGATGTCCCTACAAAGTGAGCCACATTTTTGGAAGTGACTCTAGAGCCTGGGCTTTGTCCTGCAAGTTCTGTAATTGATGGTATGACTGTGAGTGGTTCTCTTTCACTTTATGAAAAAAATCAGTAAACTGACCTTTGACCCAATCCTTCCGGACTCATCACAGCTCCCTAGCTTACTGCCCATCCCCAGATGTTGTATTTCTATTTATGGATTCAGAATATGGGAATAGGCTCATTTGTAAGCTTTTTGGATGAATACAAAGTGTGCTGCTACTGTTTAATTTTCTTACTCATTTCTTTAAGGAGCATTTACCCAGTATTCATCATCTGGAGGACAGCAGTTATGGCAGTCAATAGAATTCCAAAGTACATGCATAGAGAGTTACCTAACTACTTAATTCTGTGCGTTTTACACCAACTAGAGCCTAAACAAGAGCTGAGGGATGTGATGTTGGTTAACATGACTCTGTGGATGGGCTCCACTCCTACATTATGAGCTGTGGGCAATTAGTGACCACTGAGAAAGGGAGAACGAGTCTCCTCTAGATATAAGCCCCCTAATTGGTTATCCATTCCCAAGTCGTCAGTCCTAAAAACACACACATATGAGCAATGCTGCAATGTGAGCAGTGGACCCAGGTGGTTGTATTTACATGTTTATTCACGTGTGTGTGTGTGTGTGTGTGTGTGTGTGTGTGTGTGACAATAATAATTAAAAAGAGGTTATGAATTTGAGAGGGAGGGGAGAAATGGGAGGAGCGGAAGGCCATGAATAAATGCAGGATATGTATACAGAATTTAAAAATAAATTTAATAAAGTATGTGACAATGTGAAAAATCAACAAGGCTTAAAATTATCAGAAAGGATAAAATCTCTTGCCTCTGAGAGGCAAAGTCTCCTAATCACATGAACTCTGTCCCTTGGTTTCATTATCAGTAAAATGAAAATCTTATCTTTCTGTTTGCTGAAGAACAAGAAAGGAGATAAATACATAGAAGCATGAAGGTTTGCTGTGGTCCGAAGCACTGGGCTTGAGAAGGGCCTTGTTCGAAGACGCTGCTGTGGGAAAGCCTTCACCCCGTCTACTCCCAATCCCACTCCAATCCTCTCTCGTGACTTTTCTTTTTTTTTGCCAGATTCTTGGTGTCTGATCATGTTTGGAGCCTACCACGTTTG
This sequence comes from Peromyscus leucopus, assembly GCF_004664715.2. Lineage (NCBI taxonomy): Eukaryota > Metazoa > Chordata > Mammalia > Rodentia > Cricetidae > Peromyscus > Peromyscus leucopus. The sequence continues at coordinate 34,326,972 of NC_051082.1, forward strand.
CGCATGCAAAATAATACTTGTTGTTACAGCCATGCCAGTGAGTCCACAGAAGGATTTAATCTGCCATTTCCCTGTCAACAGCCTCCTCCAAGCGCCCGGGTTTATCTGCCAAAAGCCATGTTGTCAAGGCCCCTTGCAAAGGCTCTGGGAATCTCGCTGTACTGGCCCGTCTTCTCTGGCTTAGCATCCCAGTGTTATGAACATTTGTTTGTTCATGCTCAGGTTTCCAAGGGTGACTCAGGTGAACTGGGAAGATCCTATGGCCCAAGCCAGGATAAGCACCATTTCTCCTCATAGCCGCTTTGTCTTTGATGAAGCCAGGTAACACTCAGCACCGTGAACCTCAGTTAATTTTTCCTTGAGAACACTAAGAGCATGGCTTGCACTATGCCTTCAGTTAAATCATCCACAGTACCCCACCACTATACTTTCCTGCAGTGGTTGATACCTGGGTTACCTCACATTTAAGTTATTGATGCAGCCTGTGAATCTCACATTACAATTTTTTTGTTTGTTTTTTTTGTTTTTTTGTTTTGTTTTGTTTTTTCAAGACAGAGTTTCTCTGTGTAGTTTTGCGCCTTTCCTGGAACTCACTTTGTAGACCAGGCTGGCCTCGAACTCACAGAGATCCACCTGCCTCTGCCTCCCGAGTGCTGGGATTAAAGGCGTGCGCCACCACTGCCCGGCCTCACATTACAATTTTAAAGTGAAATATGTCCTTTTCATCCTACTAAACACCTTTAGAAATATCTATTTTGCCAGGCGATGGTGGCACACGCCTTGAATCCCAGCACTCGGGAGTCAGAGGCAGGCGGATCTCTGTGAGTTCGAGGCCAGCCTGGTCTACAGAGCGAGTTCTAGGACAGGCTCCAAAGCTACACAGAGAAACCCTGTCTTGAAAACAAACAAACAGGCCGGGCGGTGGTGGCGCACGCCTTTAATCCCAGCAGGCGGATCTCTGTGAGTTCGAGGCCAGCCTGGGCTACCAAGTGAGTTCCAGGAAAGGCGCAAAGCTACACAGAGAAACCCTGTCTCGAAAAACCAAAAAAAAAGAAAAAAAGAAAACAAACAAACAAAAAAATGTCCATTTCTCCTGACTGTCATTCATTGGCAGAGATCACCTTGTCTAACTCAGTCTTCATTTTCTGTTAATAATATTTGTAACTTTTATGTTAGGGTTGCAAACTTTTCTTGCCATGGTTATGATTCATAAAGGCACACTAGATCATTTATGAATTCGTTCTGCAAAAATGTTTGGCATGTCTACTATGTGTCAAGCAGTGGCCTAGAACTCGCTCAGAAGTACTAACATCTGCCATTACTGTATCTGGAACCTTCTCTTTCTCCCTCGTTTCAAAGTTTGCCTCCTATTTTTAAGATCTGAATGACTAGAGCATATATATTCATCATTGTTCCATTTTCTAGGTGAAATGAACCTTTTTTAAAAAAGATTTATTTATTTATTATGTATACAGAAGAGGGCGCCAGATCAAATTACAGATGGTTGTGAGCCACCATGTGGTTGCTGGGAATTGAACTCAGGCCCTCTGGAAGAACAGTCAGTGCTCTTAACCTCTGAGCCCTCTCTCCAGCCCTGAAATGAACCTTTTACCATTATGTCATTTTTTTTCCAACTTACAGTCTGTTTTCACGTAGATTTCCCTCCTCTCTTAGGAACTGTTTGCACACAGCGTCTTTTCCCATCCTTTCACTTTCAGCCTGTATGTCCAGAATTCTGTCTACAATGAGTTCCTCCGTTCCAGGATGTAGTTGCATTCCGTCAGTGTTTAAAATCCAATAGACCAATCTGTGTCTCCTGAGTAGGGAGTTTAAGCCATTTGCATGGAAAGCAGGGACCGGTGGAAAGGCTTCCTGTTGCCACTTGGTCATTTTTTGTAAGCCTTATGGTTTTCCCCTCCTCCTCCCCCATCTTTTAGCTGCTTTTTTAGAATGACAAGTTGGGGCTCCCTACTTGCTCCCTTTTGTGTATGTGTTGTTTCTTTGTGGTTACCATGGGGATTATGTCACACGCTCCAGGTTATAATCATCTACTTAAAACTGACTGTGCACTCACATCCAAAGGTGTGGTCTTCTCATCCCTATCCAGATTGTGATATGGATGAGGCTGGAGAGACAGCTCAGTGGTTAGAGTAGCCACTGCTCTTGCAGAGGACCTGGGTTTGATTTTCAGCACCCACATGGCGGTTCACAAACATCTGTAACTCCAGTCGCAGGGGCCTCACTGGCCTCCTTGTCTTTGTGGGCACCAGGCATGCATGTGGTATACATACAACCTATATGGTAGACAAAACACCCATATGCATAAAATACATTTAAAAAACTTAAAATTGTTATTAATATTACATATCACTATATAAAATATTAATATTGTTATATATAATATTATATAAATATTTAATATACCCATAACACAGGTTCATAGTAATAATAATGCCTTTATTTTTTAAATCATATAAAAGAAGGGTGAAGTTATAAACAAAAATGGCAATAATACAGAGTTTTGAGTTTGTCCATGGCTTTATCTTTATTGAAGGTATTTCCATTTTCACGTGGGTTTGACTTACCCTCTAACATCATTTGGTTTATCCTTTCCTATAGCATGCTTTGGGGTAGGTTCCGTGGTTTTTGTTTCTCCTGGAAGAGCTCATACTTTGTTTTGTTTTATTGTTTTTCTGACTTTTTGACAATGTCCTGCAAGGGCACAGTATGCTGTGATCATAATCCCCGCCCCCATTGCTCTCTCGTCCCCCTCACCCTGTCTGGTCGTCTTCCTCTTCCCAGCCAGCCCCCTTTCTACTGTCATATCTTTATTTTATTTAATAACTGATTCTTTTTTTTTGGTGACCCACTGAGTTTGAGTAGGGTTACTTACATCACAGGGGTGAGGGGTTATTTACAGGAACATGGGAAGCGTCCCAGTGGCTGCACCATTGAAGAAAATGCACCCCCACGCCCGGCAACCATAGCTGCCTATAGATCCCCAGGGAGGGGTGGAGCCTTGGGAGTCCCTCTTCCACCCGTGACGGGGTGGGGGTGGGTCCAGTCCTGCTCGGGTCTGATGCGAGCAATCAGAACAGCTGCATGAATGTGACAGCCCAGTCATGTCTGAGAGACCTGACTTCTCCTCGTCCATGTCCTCTTCTGTGCTCTTCCTTGAGTCTTGCAGGGGTGAGGTGAACGTCCCATTTAGGACTGAGCACTCAATAGCCACTTATCAGCACTTTAGCTGTTATGAACCTCTACAGAGAGAGGCTTCCCTGGTCTATGCTAACTGTGTGTGTGTGTGTGTGTGTGTGTGTGTGTGTGTGTGTGTGTGTGTGTGTGTGTAGCGGACTCAGGGTTGCTAGGATCCTTTTATTTGTCATTCTAGGTTTTCTCCTCAATGTTGAGAAGTTTTTCTTGTGGAATATGTTAGTCCTCTTGATAAGATTCTATAAAATCTCTTAGGTTCTTGAAGCGTGATCCTAATTAGTCTTAACAAGTAAAAACCTGGAGTCAGATATCAGGGTGAAAGCAGAAAGATCACAGAGCAGCAGAGCCGCAGGCACCAGAGACTTCTTACCTTTGCGAATCCTCAGACCCAATGGGGTGGGGGGGTCCTGCTAAGCATATTAAATTGTTTTTTAATGTTTATTTTGTTTCAGGGGTCATATGAAGGTCAGAGGACGACTTGTGGGGGTTGCTTCTCTCCTTCTACTTGTGGGTTCCAGGACTGAACTCGGGCTGGCAGACTTGGTGGCACGTACCTGTATCTTCTGGGGCCATCTTTGTCAGCCCCGTTGAACACATTTAAGACAGTGTTTTAAAGCCTTTGCCAAATCCAAGCCCAGTATTCGAGGTTGGTCTCTAGACAATAGCTTTGTCCCTGTGAATGGGCTCACCTATTTTATTTATTGTTTGTTTGTCTTGTGTTCATTTGTTGGTGCTGGCATGGTAATGCACGCCTCTACCTTCAGCTACTGAGAAGGCTGAGGCAGGGAGATTACAAGTTCAAAGTCACCCAGGGCATCTTAGAGAGATTCTATAGAGGAACACCCTATATAGGGAGTTCAGTTCAGTGGGAAAGTATTTGCCTACCATGTGTGACTTCCTTGGTCTAATACCTAGTATCATGACAAATAGATAGATGATAGATAGATAGATAGATAGATAGATAGATAGATAGATAGATGATAGATAGATGGATAGATGGATAGATAGAGATAGATAGATAGATAGACAGAGATAGATAGATGATAGATGGATGGATAGATAGATAGGTGATAGATGGATGGATAGATAGATAGATAGATAGATGATAGATAGATAGAAGATAGATAGATGGATGGATAGATAGATGGATGGATAGATAGATAGATGATAGATAGATAGATGATAGATAGATGATAGATAGATAAATAGATGATAGATAGATAGATGGATAGATGGATAGATGATGGATAGATAGATGGATAGATGGATAGATAGATGGATGGATAGATAGATAAATAAGTGGGAAGAAAAGAGGGAAGGCAGGCCCCCTTTTCCAGTCTTGGCTGTCTGACTGTGTGCAGGCAACGGCCATCCAAAGCAGCCCCATGGTCATGATGCCTTTGGGTGCTCCCAGACATTTTTGTTGGAGTGTGTCTCCCTTGGGCCTGTGTATATAATGTTTCCTCGATGCCCCGTGTGTGGAGGTGATTTCAATCAAATGCATGCCTTTCCCTTTGAGTCTTGCCCCTCTCCCGGGGGCCACAGATCTCCTGTATTCCTCTACCCCAACTTCCGCTCCCAGCGCTCGCAGGGGCAGCCTCTCTGCACTTCTCACAGCTCACCGTGCTCTGACTGCAGCAGCCTCCAGCCTTATATCCGAGCTAGCCTGCACTACCTTTCCCTTCAGTTCCCCTGCACCGGCCTCACGCCATGCTGCCGAGACTGCAGCTCTGCAGCCAGCGGGGGGCGCTGCTGAGACAGGCGGGGGAGGGCACGAGGTCCTCTGGGAGTCTTTCGTCCTGTGTTCTTTGTATTTGGTAATAATAGACACTGGGTGGATTCTGTCTCGGGAGCTGTTGGCATTGATGTGTGTCTTTCTAAAATAAACCGCTTTTAAGCATCCTAAAGTTGCCGTCGGGTCCCCATAACATCCTTGTTAATCTGAGCAAGGCCGCAGCAGGCCGCTTTCAGCCCGCTGGTGGACTCCAGTTGTTCCGTAAATTTGGAACAAAATGAGAAGTGTAACTTCTGCCTCTTGAGCTGATGCTCGTTAGCAACTCTGAATCCTTTTAAACATTCTGCGAGAATCTCCAGGCAGCTCTGATCTGACAGCTCACAGCCACGCTGTCAACGTGTGCGCATCCGTGGCGATATTTTAAACGTTAGGTGTGGAGATCACGAACGGAAAATTGAAAGGAGGATTTCAGCATCCCCTTCCCTCCCACGCCTTGACGCCCCGCCCTTTGCACGCAGTTATATTTCCACAGGCTGAGACTCAAACGCTGTCCCCGAATGGGAGGATGCCCGCGTCTGCGCGACTGCTGTCTTCCGTGGAAGACAGGCCTAGAGGAGCCAATCTTAATGCATTTGTTTGCAAAGAATGAGAAATCATTCTAAAATCTCTTCACACGATGTTTCAAAAATTATCAGCATGATTTGCTTCACCCCTGACAACTGGCCGGCAGGATACAGGTATCAGGACCTTAAAAGCTGTTCTGTGTCCAGTGCTCCGATCTGCTAGGAGGTTGGCTTATAAAATGTAAAAATCGAAATGGCAAGAACGGCTCAGGCTTCTAACAAGGGTGGATGTGAGTGTTTAATACGGTTCTACTCGGGGCCCCTTCCTCGAATCACACCCCTCATTCTGTGCCACCGGTAACGGGAATTTCTCACAGTTTGGCATTTCATGTATCATACTATGTTTGTGACTCTTTTGTGAGAAACAAAAGCTATGAAAATATCAAGTAAATATCAAGCAGCATGCAATCCCTCAGTGGCTCCCTCCCCAGTGCGGTGATTTGTCCGGTATTGCCTGTCTTATCTCACCAAGTTGCTTCATATGTCAACAAAATGTCACCTCCCACACAGAACCGGCATCCACATTTTTTTGGTCACAAAGCCTGTTGAAACAAGGATGGAATTCTTATTATAATTCAGTCTCATGCACAGAGCAACATTTTTTTTTTGGGGGGGGGGGTTTGGGGAATGCTAACAGCTGGAGGGACACAGCTGTGTCTTGGTCTAGTTCATGTGTGACATCATCTCACAGAGGCCTGACCCAAGAGCGGCAGAAAGCTGTTTGTACACGGTGGTGCGTGGATGTGTAGACACACACAGGTAATCATTCTGCCTGGTGAAGCCCTGTCTCTCAGAAGGCCTGGCTGGGACTCAGCCCAGCAATCCAGGCATTCTGAACTCTCAGCAGGCACCCAAAGCAATACACCATGACCACTAGCCATTCGGGTGCCTTCCATCACCTCTGTGGGGGTGGGGTGGGGGGTGAGTGGGGGAGGGGCAACTAGCTGGAATAGACCTGCTCCCTCTCTGCTCCTGCCCTCCTTGTCTGAATAATGTCAAGGCTCCTCCCGGACTCAGCCTCCCCGACTCAGCTTGGCAGTGAGGCCTTCCGGGAAGGTGTGTTGCCCTCCAGGCTGCATCGGGTCCCTTTCCAAACACGTTCCAGCAGCGTATGCAGACCTTGATCAAAACCTGCCAGCTACTTACTTCCCTGTCTGACTTGCTGGGTAGAGAGAGCTTCAAGGGTGCGAAATACTTCATCTGCTCCTTAATAACAACAGTAAGCCAGGCTCAGTGGTACACACCTCTAATCCCAGCACTCCGGTCAGTGGCTTCCTGTGTTGAGGTCTGCCTGGTCGACATAGTAAATTCCAAGACAGCCAAGAGCTATGCAGAGAGACCCAGTCTCAACCCTCCCCCTCCAAAACAAAACAAAACAAAAAAGAAACCCATTTAAGATAGTGCCTGGTTTCTAGACAGGATCCAATAAACATGTTAATGAAAAGGAAAGACTGGAATGAGTGATTGAATCTCGTCTTGTAAACGGGGCACAGGACATGTCTGTACGAGAATTATAAGTAACTCTTATCAGCCTCCTCCCGTGCACCAGGTACGCTAATCTACTAACAGCCCCTCAAGGCAGATATGGCTAGGATTGTACCATTCAACCTACTTTCCACCTTGGACTTGTCCAGACCTTTCTATCCAAGCTGTCCTTGAAGTTAAATGGTTGCTGATCTCTGAGTATGTCAGCATCCTTAGTGCTGAATGGATAGATATGCAGCTACCTTTTTCTGTATTTACGGTAAAAAAGAAAAGACCTTGCGGCGTGAGAGCCACGACAGTCGACGGTGAGATAGTCCCTGTGCATTGATGTACTTAGCCAATCACCTGCACCTCTGGGCCATTTATGATTCTCTGATGATACTCTCATGAATGCATTTATATGCATGGACTTTGTGGGGTTTTGTGTATGTGAGTGCTTGCCTACAGGTGTGTCTGTGCACCGAGTGTGTGCAGTGCTTGTGGAAGCCAGAGGAGGACGGAGAATCCCCACACTGGGGTTACAGATGGTTGTGAGTTGTCCTGTGGGGGCTGGAAATCAAACCCAGATCCTCTACAAGAGCAGTAAGTGGTCTTACCCACTGAGCCCGCTCTCCAGGCCTGATGGGGAATTTTGACAAATGACTTTTTTCTCAGCTTCTCAGAAGGACTTCTGAATGACAGCCATATGCACGGTTTAATAGTAAAAGGCTCCGGGGTCAGGACACTAGACACTCACTTAGTTGACCCTTATTAGCTAAGTAAGGCTTCTTAGGGAAAATGCCCCTGATCCACCCATCTGCCAACCCAGACCCACACCACAACACAGGGTGAAAACAAGCGTCCATCGTGGCCACAAATAGAAGTCGGGAGGAAGTTGTTGGCCGAGGATCATATGTTTGGCCAAGTTTTTGTGGCCCTCTTGCATTGTGTTGTATTCTAGGGGACTTTACGCTGGAAATCCCCAGCGAGGGCCACTGGTGTCTGTGTCTTCCTCCCGTGGCTTCAAGGCCATTTTGTAAGACGTAGGTTTCTTAAAACCCACCAGACAGGAGACACGGGGGTGGGGTGGGGTGTCATTTCTGAACAGCACACAAGGGGTGCTCAGCCCGGGGCTTGCCACGTGGTCGGCACCTGGCACTTGTTAGATGGACGGTGGGCACAGAGCATGTGTGTTAGAAACAGAAAGAAACTTAGATCTCTCACCGCTCACCGGCTGGCCTCGGACAAGTCTTAACTCCACTCAGAGTCCCCAGATGACGTGAGGACAGGCTAGGTCACTTTACTTGGTGACCTACACGTTGCTCGGCTGTGTGGAGATCAGGGAGGGCCGTTGGCATGAGGGAAAAATCCAAATTGCCTGTGGCAGAACAGTGTCGTGGGTAAGAAATCAAGTAGACAAGACGATCAGAGAATGGACTGGAAATGTAACCTTACCCAGAAGCAAGGGGACAGCAGGAAGCTCGGGGCAGAGGGACACACGGACGCAGAAAGAAGGAAGTCTGAGTTCTTCTCTGGGAGGCCTGATGTTTTTTAACTTTCTTGTCACTTTTTTGTGGACAAGAATGGTTCCTCATTTTTTTTTTTTTTTAATGAATAAAAACCATTTATGACATTGAGATTTTGAAGGATTTTTGTTTTTTAGCAGATCCTGTCTTTTATTTTATTTTATTTTATTATTTTTAGAGCATGTGAGTTTTCTGAGTGTCTTCCGGTTTCTATCGCTGTGATGAAACACCCTGACCATCCACAACTTGGGGAGGAAAGGGTTTATTTCAGCTTACACCTATTATTCCAGGTAAGAGTCCATCACTGAGGGAAGTCAGAGCAGGAACTCAAGCAGGAGGAACCTGGAGGCAGGAGCTGACACAGAGGCCGAGGAGGGGTGCTGCTCACTGACTTGCTCCTCATGGCTGCTCAGCCTGCTTTCTGATAGAACCCAGGACCAGCAGCCCACAGATGTACCACCCACAATGGGCGGGGCCCTCCCACTTAATTGTTAATCAAGAAAATGCCCCACAGATTTGTTTACAGGCCGATCCAGCGGGACCTTTCCCTTAATTAAGAGTTCTTCTAGCCTGTGTCAAGTTGACGTGAGAGCTAGCCAGCGCACCACAGAGCACGCCTTCATTTCTTTTCTAGACATTTTTATTAAATCTTGGACTATTTCACACACCATATTTTGATCATGTTCACTCCTCATTCTTCCCCTTACTCCTCTCAAATCCACCCCCTTTCCTGCCCCCTTAGCTTCGAGTCTTTCTATTTATTTATTTATTTATTTATTTATGAGTTTCTATAACCCATCAATTCTTGGCTGTGTTGCCCATATACCCCTGGGTGTGGGACTATCTCTAGAGTGTGACTGACCTAGCAGGAACCACACCCTTAAATAAAACTGGCTCTTCTTCCCCTAGAAGCCCTGGACCGTCCGTCCGTCCACAGCACTCACATATGGGGTGAGAACTCATGAACCCCTTCCTGCTCCATGCTAGAGTTTCCCTGGTAGAGTGATCTGGGGTGGCGGTTCCTCAGAAAGAAAACTAGAAAGAGAGCCACTATACTATACTACTCTCGGGCATTCCCCGCAAGCCTAGATGTCCATCAGCTGAAGAGGGGATAGTGAGAATGTGGTTCGCGTACACAATGGGATTTCCTCCAGCTGCGGAGACAACTGAAACCACGGCATTTGCAGGTGAAGGATCAGAGCCAGGAGGCTCAAGGCTGAGTGAGGTCATCTAGAGCCTGACATCTGGGTTGAAATTCTCTTATTACTTCAAGGCACTTTCTAGAAATCTTTTTTTTTTTTTTTAAGAAAATTAATCGGATGTAAAATAGAGTACAGTTTGACAGGAATCCTTGAATCCGATTTGTCCTTTGTTCCAGGAACAGCAGAGATGGGTGTGTGCATAACCATGTGTTACACGTACTTTGACACAACACTGCCAGATATCGGAAATGCTAGTGACTCTTTTGTTTTGTTTTGTTTTGTTTTCGAGACAGGGTGTCTCTGTGTGGTTTTGGTACCTATCCTGGATTTTGCTCTGTGGACCAGGCTGGCCTCGAACTCACAGAGATCCACCTGGCTCTGCCTCCCGAGTGCTGGGAATGAAGTCATGCACTACCATCACTCAGCGCTCGTAATTCTTAACCTAAAACTAGAGCCAAGTTTGGCAACTTGAGCCTATGATGTGGTGGCACACGCCTTCAACCATAGCATTTGGGAGGCAGAGGCAGGTGAATCTCTGTGAGGTCTAGATCAGCCTGATCTACATAGTGAGACTGTGTCTCAAAAAACCCAAGCCAAAGAAAAAAGGAAATCTACAACCTAAGATGACAAGTATTTTGGACAGGGCAGATTTTTACCGTACTAAATGAAAGCATATGACTACATAAGATATTTTGTAGTAGTTTTAGAATGAAAACCCCTTTCCTTGATTCTTTTACTTCCAAAACCAATTATTTTTGAACTTTGAGGTTTTACTGAACTTGCACGTTTTCTAAAATAAGTTAATGAAGACATGCATGTGCACGAGGTGAAAGTATTTGTTTGACATAGGAATGCGTGGATTTTAGCAAATTTCTATTCTTTCCCTTCACGGTGGGTAGTTTGTGTCCCTTTCTTACCAAAGCAGTTGTCCTTTTTTTTTTTTTTAATCTGGCTCTTCCTCAGGATGCACTCCCAAGTCACTGACTGTGACTGACTGACTGTAGTCGGGGGAGCTGAAGCCCACTGACTCCTGGGAGGATGAGACAGTAAATCCCGGTTCGGTGTCAACCGGAGCACTCTAGCCCCACATAGTCATTTTGCCTTTTAGAAAAATCTGTGCTAGGCGTCTGTCCCCTGTGTTAAGTTACAAACCTGTGCTCTCCTGGGTCCCTCTTGTTGGCGGCAACCTAAGCTTGTTTCGAGGCAGCGCGAAACTGAATAAAATTATTTCTGGTTAAGTACACATTGTGAGGTTTGGGCATTCTTCCGTAGTAATCTTTTACTTTTATTTATTTATTTATTTATTTTGGGGGGGGGATTCTAGACAGGGTTTCTCTGTGTAGCTTTGGGCCTTTCCTGGAGCTCACTTGGTAGCCCAGGCTGGCCTCGAACTCACAGAGATCCGCCTGGCTCTGCCTCCCGAGTGCTGGGATTAAAGGCGTGCGCCACCACCGCCCGGCTCGTAGTGATCTTTAACAAGCTCTGACATAATCACACACAGAGATGTAGTAGTGAGATGGCTGGGACCCGCTACTCTGGGAATGCCGAGGAGAGCTTCCTACACCATTGACTTCATCCCTGGCCATTTCAAATGATGACTGAGGCTCTTTATTTAATCAATTAATGTATCTGTTTTTAAAGATGTATTTATTTTATACATATGAGTATTTCGCCTGCATGTATGTCTGTGTCCCACATATGTATAGTGTCCATGGAGGTCATACATGATCCCTGACAGCTAAAGTTCTAAAGACAGTTGGGAGCCACCGTGTGGGTGTTGGGAACCAAACCCAGGTCCTCTGCAAAAGTAACAAGTGTGCTCAACCATTGAGCCATCTCTCCAGCCCCCCGAGACATTTTATTTTTTAAATCTTACTGGTAACTATTATTTCCCCAGTAAAAACACTTGGCAGTAGGCCACTTAGAGGATGAACACAAGCTTAGGAGAACTGATTCTGTTGGAAAAGGAAGGCCCTGTTGAAAGATGGTCCCGGTGGATGATTCTGGAAGGCTTAAGGAAGTGAATCAACACTGTGCACTTGTGTGAAAAGCAGGTTTCCATCCTCCGGTTGAGCACAGGTTGTAACTGGGACTCCCTTTTGAAGAGTGGCAGTATTCCATGGGGAACAGAGGAAACCCGGAGTCTATTCTTGCTTCTGCTCCAGAACGCCATCAGGTGGCGGGGGTGGATGGGGGGAGGCGCCCAGGCCACAGCTTTCTTCCGTCTGAGGAAAGACAAGCTCTGCTCCAGCAGTGTGTTCAGGCCCAGGTACCGGGGCAGCCGGATGGATGCCTTCCCTACCCGGGGACGGACGGCTTTCTCCCCACCGGCTCCCACAGGACTGAGTGGACCATCTCCAGGCCTGTAAGTTCTACATCGGGGGGAGACGGGGTTCACAAGCTGGACAAAAACACCAGCCCTGGCAGCGTGTTTGTGTGACAGCTCCTCTAAGAGGTCTGGATCTCATGGGACCACCCCTGAGACAGCTTCCTGCTCCCTCGTGTTCCCGAAAGAAATCTGAAATCTTTATCATTTCTGTGGTTGTAGTCAGTAGACTGCAGACCATCTGCCTCGCCCAACTCTGGTCTTTTCTCTTATCAGTTCCTGTCATTAATATTCTTTATCCAAAAAGAAAAAGATAATTTAAAAAAAAATCCCCTTCAAACACACTGTGTCTCTTTGGTTCTTCTCTTAGCAGCAAGCCTTTATCCGCTTACACGCTGAGAATCTGTCTGTCTCTCTTTCCACTCCTTTCTCAGCATGGATTTCCTCTGCTTATAATTCAGTTTAATTGATAGGCACAGTTGGGAGAATTCACAAGCAGTAAGTCAAATGTCATCCCTGCTCTCCCAGAACTGTAATTAAATCATGTGTCAGAATTTTCCGCTCAGCTGCCTTAGCTCATAATCGCAGGCCCACCTCCCTCTTCTCTTCTCTCTAGGCCAGATTCTGGGTCATTTCTTCAGATAATATCTTTCAGCTCATCAATTATTTCTTTGAGCTCTCTTAAATTTGTCTTTCAGTCCATCTGTTTATTTCTAATTTCAAAGACTGAAATTTGTCTCTTTTTTTCCTGATGTATTTGTATATTTCTAATCTTTTTGGTTCAGGTCATACATTTTAAAACATGTCTTTTATTTATGGTTATTTTGTAGTTTGTATCTTATAATTTTGCCATTGAATACCCTTAGGGGCGAGGGTGAGTCTATTTCTGCTTTCTATTGTTTTTACATATTATACTTTTAAAAATTACTTTCACCAAGCAGTAGTAGTATATACCTTTAATCCCAGCACTCAGGAGGCAGAGACAGGCAGATCTCTGTGAGTTCAAGGCCAGTCTTGTCTACAAAGTAAGTTCTAGGACAGCTAGGGCTACACAGAGAAACCCTGACTCAAAAAAAAAAAAAGTTGCCTACCTGTATGTATATGCACCTCCTGTGTGCAGTACCTGTAGAGGCCAGAAGAGGGCACCAGACCCCCTGGAACTGGAGTTACAGATGGTTGTGAACTGCCATATGAGTGCTGGGAACAGAACACAGGTCCTCTGTAAGAGCAGGGAGTTCTCTTCAATTCTCCAGCGCCTCTTAAAGTTACTCTTTAGAAGTCCCTATTTCCTTGAATATTTAACTTGGTAACTACTTAGGGATGAGTTTTTTTTTTTTTTTTTCCTCAACGACTTATTTTCCTTGGAATTTTTTTCATGGGAATTCTTTACGCAAAGGACAAAGCTGTGTTCCCTTGGAGAAGTTTTGCCCATCCCTCTACCAGGAGCACCACCTGAAGACCTTCTCAGTCAAGAGTCATTCAAAATCAAATTTAGAGCCTGATGTATTTTGATCTAAGTGGTGTGAAACTGAGCTCTAAGTTAAAATGCAGACGGACTTGTGAGTCCAAGTTTTCATTGATAATCCTTCTGTTTCTCCTCAGTAGTACAATCTCAGACTACATGCATGCGTGCGTGCGTGCATGCGTGCGTGCGTGCGTGCGTGGTGTGACCTGGCTTGGGCAGTAAGCTGTTCCTCACATTCCTAGACCCTCAATGTGCAATGAAGGCAGCAAGCCTGTCTCCATGGGTCTCTACTCTCAAGACGCTGAGCAGGCTTGTCCATGTAGTGGCCAAGGTTCCCAGAAGCAAGAGAGAAAGCCTTTATGTCCTTATCTGGCCTTTGCCTGCGTCCTATTGGTCATATAAGTCACTCAGGCAAGCTCAGATTCCAGCAGATAAGTATATTCCTCGTCCTGGTATTAGGAGAGTGTAAGTCACATTGCAACAGATACGAAAGTGGAGACGGCTTGTGACATTTGTGCTGCCATCTGCTCCAGCCATAAATGCCACTTCACAGAGAAAAGAGCATCTTACCCAAAACCGTTAGAATAAAATTTCCTCAAATGTAAAATAGCTAGTAGGAAGAAGAGAAACTAATTGTCTTAAAACAAACCAAAACAAAAAACCCACCTGAACACCCTGGACTAGCGAGCATGTCCTTGCTAGGAGCATTTTTTCTGGAGTGCAGAATTCTGTACTCTCTGGTGTGATGAGATAATCTGGCGAAATTGCCTGTGTTTGGAGGGAAGGGCAGGCCTCTACTGAAGAGAGTGGATGAAATCCAGATGAATGGCTAGGGGAGGGTGTGAGGTGGTGAGTGGGTGGGCCCTGGAATAATTAGGAGAGAGAGAATGAGACAGAGAAGTGAGTTTGGCAGCAGGAAAAGGTGTGTGTGTGTGTGTGTGTGTGTGTGTGTCCGTCCGTCCGTCCGTCCGTCCGTCCGTCCGTCCATGTCTTAATCCAACCCCTTCCCCCAATTTGGTAATTGCCTGTCCTGCTTTTCTGCTGTTTGGCAACATCATGTATTTATTATCTCTCCATGACATGGGAAGTTTGACCCTTTGCTCAAAGTCAGAACCAAGGTCTTGACCAACCTGAGTTTTTACTGAGTACCAGCAGTACATTCAAGTGGCGATTCCTGTTATTGGCCATCACTTTGGATGTGGTAACAAAGTGCCACAGGCCAGGTGACTTAAACAATGAACATTTGCTTCCCGGCCACCGTGAAGTGTGCTGGTATAGTTAGGTATTTTCAAGGTAGATGGCCACTTTGTCACTGTCTGGTCACATGACACAGGGGGAAATGTGGAGAAGATTGCAGCTAGCTCTTCCTTATCAGGGCACTAATTCTTTGAGACCACCACCACCACCACCACCACCACCACCACCACCACCACCACCCTGCCCCCCCACCCCCGCCATGACTTCACCTAATCCTAATGACCTTCTGTAGGTCCCACCTCAAGACATCACCACCCCGGCGGTTGCACCTTCAATACAAACTATTTTGGGAAAGTACTGTTTGGTCCCTGACAGGCATTTCCATCCTTGTCTACTGGAACCGTCACCGTGAGATCACAGAGGCATGTCATTGGGACTTCGCCTGTCTCTCCCAGGCAGAGGATGTTGCTGTTTGTGTTTGGAGGCTGGTGTGTGGTTCTGCCCGCCTGGACAGTCCCAGGTTGAATTCACTTCTGATGACTAATGTCATCCTGGGGTGGTACCACACAGGGGTTGGAGTGCACCCGGTGGGGCATCTTTGAAGGACATGTCTGTGATTTTTGCTTACTTCATCATTCCTTAAAACGAAAAGTTGAAAGAATCAAAGAGATTTTTTTCTGAAAATCTAATTTTATCGTGCAGTCATATCTCAGTATGGTTATCATATCTAAGAGGAAGCAGAAAACCTCACAGTGGACGTTCAGCCCTTTAAGGATGATGTTCCTCATAGAGAAGGTGGACAGACTGAGAGTGAGCCTGGACTGTCTGGAATTCACCTCCAGACAGGCTGGGTGGTTTTAGGTGAGTCTGTGGCTTGGAGCGTCCCTCTCCGTCTGTACCAATTGCCACCACTAGGTGTCACTATATACAGCTGTGGGAGAAGATGCACTCCCTAACCTTGAAGACAACTTGATGGAGAGGTGAGCCGCTCCTGATTTGTACATTCCAGAATGTTCACCGCTGCCCCCCCCCCCGCCCACCCCAACCCCCATTCCTTGAGAGACTCAGAAGCCTGAAATGACCTTGAGGAAGGAAGCACTCCTCCACAGGTAGAGACCACAGTCTCCTGGGGAAGGGACTTGCCGGCCTCACTGCACTGGAGCGGGGCTTGTGTACCTTCCTCTTCCTCCTACAGCCCTCCCGGACACACCACCCACCCCTGCATCCCAGGGCCTGGCTTTTCTGCTGAGGCAGCCAAGTGCATGCCTGCCCTTCCAGGCTTAGCAGTGGACTTTGGCTCTCTCCAGTCGGGGTGGGTCATATGAGCCAAGGCCAAATCCCAGATGCTGCTGATGTTGACATCCTGGTGGTTTTCAGGGTCCAGGGGTGGTTCCTTGCAATGTCTGCAGTGAAATTTGGCTCTCGGAGTCTGGCCTGTGCTTGTTACCGGTTTTCACCGTGTCAAACAAATAGACTATAGATACAACTGGGAGCCTGGGGGTGGGGGGGTGCGGAGGACTCCGGGAGACTGAGGTGCAGGATGAAGGGGTGGGTTAATGGGTTAAGAGAGGACAAATGACTTGCAAAAGACAACCCCTTGTGGAGAACCCTCTCCTGAAGGGTGAAGGATGCGGACCTAGAGACGGATCTCTAAATGTGTGCTTGTTTTCTGTGGCAGAGAGCTAAGTTGGAAGAGGAATGTGCGTCTTCATATAGTTCATTAGAAATAAACCTTAATAACCAAAAGGCTTTGGAAGTAACTGTGTGTAGCAGTCCTGACCAGCACCACTGAGGTACAGAGAAGCTTTACGGGTTGACTTTATTACATTTCTTTATCGATGGGGGTACGGTCACAGGCTGTGGGTGGCAGTCAGAGGACAACTTGTAGGGGTCCTTCCACCCCGTGAGTCCCAGGGTTTGAACTCGGGTGCTCGGGTTAAGTGGCCAGAGCCTTACCTGTGAGTCACCTCCCTAGCCCCTACAGTTCAGTTTGTTAATTTATTAATAACTTATTAATGCTTTAATAATTTCACGTGGGATGTTTCAATATTTTAAGAAACCAAAAAATGTAAAAAGTACATTTTAAGCAAAATGGCATTTTTTTCTTGTCTTTGGTTTATGACAATATTGGACTTAAAAATTATTCCTGGGGCCACTCCGTTTGTCCGTGGAGGGTAGAGTGTTTGTGGAGAATATCCCCAGCATAGCCAAACTAAGGAAAATGGAAACGAACCACAGAAACTAGAATTACTCCTGGGAGCTGGGCCCGCAGCTTATGGGGTGGGGGGTTGTCTTTGTTTTGTTGGTGGTGGTAGCGGGGCTCAAACCCCGTGCCCCGTCTCTCGCTGTGACACACCCAGCCCCAACCTCCGGCCGGCTTTTCTTCCTTTCGCAGAAGGGAGTTCAAACACGAGCAAACAGCGGCAAAGCAGCGTGCTGGCTGCGTGTTCGAAATCCGCCCAAGCAGCTACTGCAGGAGAGAAATCAATTGGAAGCTGGAGGATAAGAACCAGCCGTGGGCTGTGTTAGCATTCAGGCATCTGTACTGGCCTGCCTTTGGGGTCCTGACAGGGCACTCCCTCAGTTGAGCACCCCCTGTGTGCATTCACTAAGTTCCCTTGTAAAAGGCGGGCCCTGCCTGGCTCTCCTCCCCGGGGACCGGTCTCTGCCCTCTTCTGTGCCCCCTCACTCCCTTGACTTTGCAGAGTGTCTGCGAAGCTGGGGGTCTGGGGGCAGGGGTGGGGGTGTGTGGAGCATGTGGGAGGATGGGTGGTGCTCAGCCGCGTCCTGGTCGCCTCCTGTCGGACAGGGACCTGTTTCCCGGGTAAACACCTGTTTCTTTGCTAGTGAGTTTCCTCTGTCCAGGGAGTAAAATACTGAATAGTGAAAGGGTGTACACGTTCCCATCTTTAACGTAATTTATAACCAGATGACCCCCAGACAGCTGTGTGTCTGGCTCATCGAGACCGCATCAGACTCGGTATTTTTATAGTGGCAATGTGATTTTTTTGATGAGAGCGCTAGCCAGGGCTTGCAAAGAAATCATAGTGGTGCGTGGTGTTTTTTTCAGAGAAATCGCTGACCCTTCGCTAGCATCATTGAGGTTACCTTTGTGTCTTTTTTCAAGGGCCTATTTCAAAGGTAGCATGGGCTTTACAGAGCTTTGCATTCACAACTGGTAAGTGGGTCTATTTTCTCCCCAGTTTACAGCTTTTAAGGGATATTATTAACATGGGAAGGGATCATGTTTAGTCATAACCACCTCAAACTATCTGCTAGCAGATACTGTTGTTGATAAAATTACAGTTTATAATTGCTCTTTACTCTATTGACAAGCCTGAATCCTGTTTTATCCTTCAAGCTCCCAAGGTATATTCTGATAAAGAACTGATTCCCTTTGTCTTAAGAAATGTCGTGTTTTGCTATCAGACAGAAGTTCTCTGAGTTCTGTTTCCTGTGGAGGGAGGAGGGGCGGTACACCATTAATGCCAATCCTCAGGCGCCGGCTCCTCTCAAATTTGGCGTAGAATTGGCAAGCTTTTCTCCAGGTGTGTGCAGCATCCCTCCTTAGCCAGAGGTATGGGAGCATTCTGACATACACTCTCTTAAATTTTGTAATTTATGGGTGTTTTGCCTGCATGTATGTCTGTGCACCATATAGGTGTCTGATGCCCTCAGAAGCCAGAAGAGGGTGTCAGCTCCCCTGGAACTAGATGGCTGTGAACTGCCATGTAGGTGCTGGGAATTGAACCTGGATCCTCTGCAAGAGCAGCCAGTGACCTTAACTGCATCTCTCTAGGCCCTTGAGATACATTTATTGTGTGTGTTTGTGTGTGTGTGTGTGTGTGTGTGTGTGTGTGTGTGTGTGTGTGGTGTGTTTTCAAGACAGGGTTTCTTTTTGTAGCCCTAGCTGTTCTGGAACTATGTAGATCAGGCTGGCCTTGAACTCAGAGATCTACCTACTTTTGCTTCCTGAGTGCTGGGATTAAAGGTGTGCGTCTCCACTGCCTGATGAGATACATTCTTAATCATATAAAATAAATTATTTTCAGAGCAGAGGCCAGGGGGGAATAAGTTTCTTGGCCTTAATTCTGCTTTATTTCTGTGTGCCAGAGATCCCCTTGTAGACCCCCTCTTTCCTCTGAGAATGTGGGTTACACAGTTGAGTTGAAACCACAGTAAATCAAAGCTGGTCACCTGGAGATCAGCGAAAGTCGTAGCGGCTGGCTCTGTGACTGAGTGACCTAGTTACGCAGAAGAACCTGCTGAGTGGCTCCACCTGGCAGCCGCAGGGACGACCAAGTGTCACTTCAGAAACGGGCAAGGGGCCAGGGTGCTGTCCATCACCAGAGTGGCCAACCCACACCTAACAAGCCTTTAAAATGACCGCTGGTGAGAAGGGGTTGTCTTTCTTAAACTCAGCGCCATCCTTTGTTTTCTGTTAAAGGAAAAAATTAAAATTACATTTGCCTCCAAGACCAGCATGTTCCCTACTTCAGAAATAGTCAGGGTTAGTAAGACCATCAAAGCAGGGTTAAAATTTTTTTAGCTGCTGATATGTTTGTGACCTAGCATCGTTCTTTACTTCTCAATAAAATAGTTTTTAGCTGTACCTTTTGTTCAAATAATTTGTCTAACTGTACATCATGTTCTTACTTGACCTTCATAAAATTTCATGAATGTCTGTGTGACTCAGCTCCTACTGAAACCTCCCTGTGTATACCTTAAAGTCTGAAATTACACCACAAAGTAATCGGTGTATAGAGTACTCACCTAAGATGAAGTTTCCTCTGTATATTCTTAGGACCTTTAAAAATGTTTAATGTATGTGTGTTCCTCAGTGTGTCTGTGCACCACATACATTAGTACCAGCAGAAGCCACAAGAGGGCATTAGATCCCCTGTAACTGGAATTACAGGTGGTGATGAGCAGCCAAGGGGGTGATGGGAACTGGACCCAGATCTGCAAGAGCAGCCTTGTGCTCTTAATTGCTGAGCCGTCTTTCTAGCCCCACAGATAAGGACAGCTATCCCAGTGAATACTCAGAATGCCAGCATGTGCCTGGGAAGACAATCTGATGAGCTGACATGTCCTCTTTTGCAAAGTTTCCCTAACTGCACAGTGACGCAGGTACAGACCACGTCAGGCAGATATGGCATTGCCTTCAGTATTATAATTTTCCAAATCATCACCTAATTCCTGTTAACACCCCAAATAAAACAAGCCCAGTCTTTCTGAGAAAATGTAGAGAATATTGGTCTTGTGCAAAAACAGTTTCATTTCTCTGTCAAACGGATTCCAGACTTAACATCTTTAGACTTGAGGGTTTTTTTTTTTTTTTTAATCAGTTAACAGTCAGGTGGGATCTGGGACAGTTCTTCATTGTTCAGGGAAACTCCACACCTGCAGAGTCTCAAGTAATTCTGCCACCCGCCTATGAAATGCCACTATGGCCTTTGTCCATCACGGAATGTCCAAACTCAAATCTGAAAAAGCCCACCCAGTGGGAAGCACAGGCACAGACCACTGAGGATGCTAACAGATCTGACTCTGCTCTATCAAAGCGTGTGATTCTTATAGAAACTTACAGGGCAGACACATCATGCTGAGAGCGACCTTGTCTTGCTACTAGCCTGTAGCTTTGTGAAGCCAAGACCGCATCTTCCAGGACCCACAAGGTTCAACACAATGTCAGGCCGTTAACTGCTGGTATGTGGACTGAAGAAAGTCTTCTAGGCATCTGCCCTAATTTCAAAAAAACCGTTAACATTTCATTGATAACACTCTCCATTGTCTGAGAGACCTCATCAGTAAGATGTTGATAAGACACTCGTCATTACTGTATTGTACAAACCCAAACCAGACTAAACCAAAGAAGCCAAACTCCCTAGTGATCTGTGCCCACCTGGAGCCAGTTCTTAGTCGACATTTTTATAAATGTCATTTAAAATACAATGTGAGAAAGAGGATACCAGCAACATTTTACACTCTGCAGCGTTTTCCTCGTTTTAAAAAGTTCTTCAGGGGCTTGAAGAGGTGGCTCAGTGGTTAGGAGGGTCAGAGTCCAGTGGTTCCAGAGGACCTGAGACCAATTCCCGGCACTCTTGCCAGGTAGCTCATGACCCCTGTAATTCCAGCTCCTGGAGATCCTGCACTCTCATCTGGTGTCTGTGGGCACCCAAACGCTCTTGGTATACAGTCACACAAACACACACATAAACATAAGTAAAAATAAATCTTTAAATTTTTTTCTTCAGTATTATAACACTATCAAGATCTTGGGTTCAGTTACACAGAAAAATCAGAAAGAGGGCCTGTATCTCCAAGGATGTATTACCCATTTGGAGAAATGGAATATGTATCTAGAGCAATTGCAGCTAATCACCAAGTACCGTATGGAGTGATGATGTCATAAAAACAGTGTGAGACTCAGGAGGGTGGGGTAAGTCGCAAGAGAGCCAGAGGCCTGTGGAATTTTAGCACTTGAGGGGTAGAATTTTAATGAGCACAGAGGAAGAAAATTAGTCAGAATTACTTTAAAAGATGTGATGTTAAGTGTCTGCTATATTTAAAAGAAATATTCTATTCAGAGGTTGTTTATTTTAAATATATTTTTGTCAGTAATAGACATTTTAACCAAAGGGTTCAAAGGCAAGGACTGGGTGAGAGAATGTTATCTTCTGCTGTTTATTCTATCATTCTGCTGTTATGTTTTATGACTGACTTTTTAATAATTAAGATGTCATTTTGAATTATTATTATTATTAGAGGCAGGGTTTCTCTGTGTAGCAATCCTGGCTGTCCTATATCTCATTCTGTAGACCAGGCTGGCCTCGAACTCACAGAGACCCCTTGCCTCTGCCTCCCAAGTGCTGGGACTAAAGGCGTGCGCCACTACACCCGCTATTTTTAAATGTTTATGTGTGTTTCTGATCATGATCTGTGTTGCCTCTGTTCATCTGCTAGAACTGATGAGACCACAAAAAGGAGGCTGGTCCTGAGCCAAACTTGAATTGGAATAAAAAAAAAATCACCCATAGCCATGCTCCCTTCATCAGTAACCTGACTGATGAACCTCAATTTTCTCATCTTTAAAATGGGCACAGTGCCTCACTCATAAACACAGACACAGTGTGTGGCTTGAGCTCAGTCATGGATATAAGCGCCCATCACAGTGCACATGAAAGGTCTTTAATACGTATCTGCTCTGTCGATCAGCAGCTGAATATTGAGGCTCTGATTCTCAAGGTTTTTTGTTTATTTGATGGTTTTGTTTGCTTTTTTGTTTCTTTTTTTTTTATTTCTGTCTGTTTTTTTTTTTTTTTTTTTTTTTGGTTGTTTCGAGACAAGGTTTCTCTGTGTAGCTTTGTGCCTTTCCTGGAACTCACTTGGTAGCCCAGGCTGGCCTTGAACTCACAAAGATCCACCTGGCTCTGCCTCCCAAGTGCTGGGATTAAAGGCGTGCGCCACCACCGCCCGGCTGTTTTCTGTTTCCTATTTCTCTGGTTGGAGGGTTTTATTCTCTGCTACCTACTATTTTCCAACCAGTGTGCGAATCATTATGCAAAGGACATTCAAAGGCAAGGACTATCCTAGCCCATCGCAAAGGCAAGAGGCAGCATGGTGGAAACCATGGAGAAAAACATAAAGGTACTTTTTTTTTAAAATTAGGTTCAAATAAGTCATGGAACCATTACACCTTATAAAAAACGCATCTCATCGGGCAAGCATTTATTATGAGTGACCTGGAATTCACAAAATCTCAGCCTCTCCATCCATATAATAAGAATAATGTGCCCAGATCGTGTGACGAGGGCATGAAAGGTCCCCCCATGCTCTTTCCCCCTCTGTCCCAGCTGCAGTCCAGACTGGCATATATTGTCCGTGCTCTGTTTTCACACGGGCAGGAGCTGCCGTACAGGGAGAGCAGCCCACTTGCTCTAGAGCGCAAGATTTCCAACTGGTTAGTTGATGAGGTTGCGCTGGAATCCCAATCAGACGTGGTTTCCACCACACGGATGTTGGCCGTTGCAACATGCCAGGGCACGCCTTTCCTTCAGATGCGGTTTCATGAAATGAATCAAGAGCCGGTTTTGAAACCGCTGAGCCGAACCAGGAGCGCTACCCACCGCGGTTCTCACAGCGTCTAGCGGCAGCTCTCCTGGAACTTCCGGTTTGATGATGAACTGAGTGTGCAAAGCAGATCCACTGTCTGCAGGTACTCCCTTTTAAAGGGACGTTTGTCCCGATCCCTTCATGCCCACACTGGAAACCTGGGACTTGGGTGGGAAAGGTAGCAGCAGTCATTCAGTGTAGCCTGCCCGTGAGTACTGCTCCTTGCTTCCTGCCATTCTGAATTGATTATCATCGTCTGTTTTCCTGAGCGAGCTTTTCAGACTGGTTGCCACCCAATGTTAGTGTTTTCTTTGGTTCTACTGTGAGTGGTAACAGCCCTCCCTGAAGACACATATTTTGTAGAGACAGCTAGAAGAAAAACACAGGTACTGTATGCAAACCTTGGCACGTGTTGGGTTGCCAAAGCTGCCATCTCAAATCTGTACGTAGTGTCTGTCTTGGCTAGTGACTGAATTTTAGCAAGTTGGAAATAAAGTTTACGGGAGCAGGTAAAATGTTTAACATCCGCCAAAGTGAATGATGAAGAAAAAGAAGTGTATTTATAGAGAATGTTTGTGCTGTTTAACGGCCTACACATCACTGTGCTTGGAATGTTGCATTTTAATTAAAAATTCATTAAATTTTTGTTTATTATTTTATGTATATGGGTATTTTGTCTGCATATGTGTCTATGCACCAAATATGTACAATACCTGCAGAGGCCAGAAGAGGGCGTCGAATCCCCTGGAACTGGAGTTGCGGATGGCTGTGAGCGCCATGTAGGTACTGGGAATTGAACCCGGGTCCTCGGGAGGAGCCCCCAGTGCTCTTAACTACCGAGTGACCTCTCCAGCCTGAGGTTACAGTCGTGACATTCGGATCGGAGCTCACATTTGCAAGGTGTGAAAGTAAGAGAGAGCCTTGCCCTGCGCTCCTCCTCCCGTATTCAAGGATAGGCCTGTGAGTGTGTCTGATTTGCTGGGATTGTCGTTGTTTGAAAACCGAATTCCTCTGAGGCAGGATACAAGCTCGTCTGCCAGTGAAGCCTGTGCCAAAAAGAACCTTCGGAATAACAACCATAAAACACATGAGACTCCTGTGAGATGCTGTTCTGTGAACACTGGCTTCCTTTAAGATCTATGGGCAGCCACAGGCACAGCCAAGATTCGCCATCTGCCACCGCTCTCGGGAGCGAGGATAAGGGGATGATGGTAAGTTTTAATATTATTAATTATTCATCATCAGGCATTTATTAAGACTGTACGGTCTTCTGCCCTTGGAGCTCATGCTGGGAAGTATGCAGACATAAAAGACTGTGCTGAAGCCAGATGTACAGCTCTTTAAACAAAAAAAAAAAAAAGAATGAAGAGGAGAGGTTTTTAAGTAAACAACTTATAGGGTTGGAGAGATGGCTCAGCAGTTAAGAGCGCTGGCTGCTCCTTTGGAGGACCCAGGTTCAATTCCCAGCACCCACAGGCAATTTATAGCAGCCTACAACTCCAGTTCCAGGGAATCTGATGCCCTCTTCTGGCCTCCACAGGTACTGCGCACACACACACACACACACACACACACACACACACACTTAAAATTAAAAAAAACATTTTTAAAATAAAACAACATTGGATAAACTTAAAATATATTTTTTGCTCTTGTATCAGGAGATGCAATGAATGTCTACTGCATTCAAGTCAGAGAAATGCAAAACAGATCCTCCAAGAGAACAAATGTTTAGAGAGAACTATTTGAATACAAACCTTTCTTATGAGGAATAGCTGTGTCATTTATCATCAAAGAAAATCCGATCAATAACATTTCAACTTGGAAAAATGTTCTTGAGTTGGGTGGTGGTGGTGCACACCTTTAAATCCCAGCACTCGGGAGGCAGAGGCAGGTGGATCTCTGTGAGTTCGAGGCCAGCCTGGGCTACAGAGTGAGATCCAGGAGAGCCTGGGCTATACAGAAAACACCCTGTCATTAAAAAGAGAGAGAGAAAAGGGTCCTTGAAGTAAGCTAAACCCCTGCCCACTGAGAATTAAGACACTCGTCCACAGCATCGTCGTAAGCTCAAACACCTCCTTGATGTAAGACCCTGTCTTACGTTAACCCACTCGGCATAGTCACCAGGCACTTACTGTGTGCCAGGCACTTACTGTGTGCCTGGTTCTATGGAGTTGGCATCTAGCCAGAGGTAACAGACAACAGATTCATTGACTAAGCATGCCTGCTTTCAGATGTCTCCGTAAGAAGGCTTTCCTTCCCATTTTAATTTAAATAGCTCCTTAAAAGACCCTATTCTCAGTTCCTGTCACAATCTGGAGATGGAGTTTCTTTCTTCTAGATAATTTTATTGTATGTGTATCAGTGTTTTCCCTGCGTGTATGTATGTGCACCACATACATGCCTGGCGTCCATGGGTCCAGAGTAGGGCGTCGGATTCCATGGAACTGGAATAAGGGGTGATTATGAGCCACTATGTGCGTGCTGGGAACCCAAACCTGAGTCCTCCACAAGAGTAACCAGTGTTCTTACCCACTGAGGCTGGAGTTGATGACCTCAGAATATGAATGTAGGGAGACCAAAAAACCAACCAACCAACCAACCAAACAAACAAACAAAAAAGTGGATCGGCAGAAAAAGTGTCAAATCCCGTGTGAAGCCCGCAGCCCCAGAAAGGCTATTCTGACTGTCTAGAAGTTCATTGAGATATACAGGCTTTTAAGTCCGACTGTTCTCGCTACGTAATGGTTTTCATTTGACAGTCCTTTACAATGAAGTTTTTTTTTTTTTGTTTTTGTTTTTTTTTTTTTTTTTGGTTTTTCGAGACAGGGTTTCTCTGTGTAGCTTTGCGCCTTTCCTGGAACTCACTTGGTAGCCCAGGCTGGCCTCGAACTCACAGAGATCCGCCTGGCTCTGCCTCCCGAGTGCTGGGATTAAAGGCGTGCGCCACCACCGCCCGGCTACAATGAAGTTTTAATAAAAACTAATAATAACTAAATCAGTGAAAGCTGTCAGGAAGTGAACAGCACACACACACACACACACACACACACACACACACACACACACAATTTCCTGTGCTGGGAAGGGAATGGACACATCAGAAACCTAAGAGGTATCTTACTTTGAAGGGCGTGGCTCTGGTTGTGGTGGTGGTGGTGTTATTATTATTTTTAATTGTTTCCTGTTGTTGTTTTTGTAAGGAGTCGTGGTCACAACACAGTTTGCCGTGTCTTCTGAACTAAGGTATTGTCGTGTGTTTGACCTTGTGTCTCTCTAGAGCTCAGCCGTCTGTTCGAGAGCCTGAAGGTCATTTGCTATATTTAGTGCCCTCCACCCTCCCCTCACTCTCCACTGTAACCAGAGTGAAACCTCTGCCCTCGTCCAGCTTGTGGGTGGGAACACCCAACAGGCCACAATAGCACCAGTGTCATTGCAGAACTAATATTTACGTCCCCGACATGCACACAGCCAGAGGGTTGGCCACCCTGTGCAAAGGGACGCTGGTTAGAAACATTATCAGAGTAAAGCCGCCCGGGGCCGTTTCCTGTGTCTCTCTTGAACTGAATGCTCCTCAGGCTGCTTCATTTGCTGCAAAGACCTTTCCAGTCATCTGCCTGGATCTTAAAAGGTCAAATCAAGTGTCTCTTTCATCAGGTTGGAGAAAGAAAGCTGTCTGGGGGCCTTAGCCAGATGGAAGTCCATTTGCAAAACGCAGCTCGTGCATTTTACACTGTGGAGATTTCCAGAGGGGCCCAGCAGCTCCTTCTGTGTGGTCCTAGGCTGCAGTGAAAGCCCCATCCAGTCGCCAGGCCAGCTTTGTGGTGACTACTCTCTGCCCTAGCCGCCCACCCTCCGCCCTGACCTCCCTGCTTTTGGGACCTGTCCGAATTCGCCACCCTCTCCCAGCCTGCCCTCACCAGCAGACCCACATCTGTTTTCTAGGGTACCCAGTGTTTTGCAAAACACATCCCAGATCTCTGGCTGTGTGCACTCACAATAACTTTTCCAGTCTAGGGTCATGTGTATATATATATATATATAGATAGATATAGATATAGATATATAGATAGATATAGATATAGATATATAGATAGATATAGATAGATATAGATATATAGATAGATATAGATAGATATAGATGTAGATAAATATGTGTATATATGTACAAATAAATAGCATATATGTGTGTATATACATATATACTATTTATTTATTTATTTGTATTTTATGTACATTGATGTTTTGCTTGCATGTATGTAGCAGTATGTCTATGTGAGGAGGTCAGATCCCCTGGAACAGGAGTTATATACAGTTGTGAGCTGCCATGTGGGTGCTGGGACTTGAACCTGGGTCCTCTGGAAGAGCAGCCAGTGCTCTTAATAGGCCTGAGTTTCTTAAACTTTGTATGCTCAAAACTCCTTGACACCTGAGAAACTTTTAAAACAACTTCAAGTATATAGGTATATAAAATAGCTGTATCAGTCGAGTCTTGGCTGACAAGACAGTATAAAGAAAGGAATTTATTTTAAAGTAGTGCTTTGATGAGCATCTCGTTTTACCAGTTTTAAAGAATACAGCAGATTTGCATGCTAATGAGATGGTCCTCTAGAAGAGCAACCAATGTTCTTAACGCATATCAGGTGGCTCACAACTGCCTGGAACTCTAGCTCCTGGGCTCAGCCCCTTTAAGGAAAGTTAGGGGCTTCGGTGCCCAGCATGGAGCCAGGGTCACCTGTCAGTACCCATGGCTCAGGAAGCCTCCCTCGGAACTGGTTGGTCTGTGCTAGACAACATATTGTTGTCAACTAAAATCTATGAGAAAAGAGTCTCTGGGCTTAGTCTGTCTCTCCTCTGTGTGTGTGTGTGTGTGTGTGTGTGTGTGTGTGTGTGTGTGTGTGTGTGCGCGCGCGCGCGCATATGTGTACACATTGGTGGTTGTGGATACAAGCTTATTTTATGAAATCCAAAGAGGAATTTAGGCAGATGTTTTAATGGAAGAGCTTGAGACCGTCCTGGTAGGCCCTCCTCTCAGTCTACCCAAACAGAGCCTGTTCTGAGACATCCTACAGGTGCTGTTCTTTGCATCCCCCAAGGCAAGCGCAGGTTGTGGATATACGGGCCCGCGTGGATGGAAAGAGCTCAAGCTCTTGCAGATTTCCCCACACCTGCATTTCTTCACTCAGGAGCTCTCCCTAGGTAGTAGGTGATGGGATAAAGCAAGAAATGGGTTTCCCTCCTGGGCCAGGCTTGTTTCAGTGTTTTAGGTTGCCTCTGGCATGCCTGGGCATTGCACGTCCTCAGAAATGACAGTTATTTTTGTTGTTGTTGTTGTTTGTTTTTTCCTAGTTACACTGCAAACAGTTCACTCTTTTCCCAGGGTTTCTGTGTGCTGGGGAGGGGGGGGGCGCGGCGATAGGGCCACCTGGGTAGGAACAGAGTGTGCAAAGGGGGTGGGCGTGGCTGGTGCCATTCCAGAATGGCCCTGGTTGTCCACCATCCTGCTGGATTCCACAGAGGACACCGCAGACTTGTAGGTGAAGACTAGTAACCACCCAGGGGCTGGGGAGATGGCTCAGATAACTGGCTGCTCTTCCAGAGGACCCAGTTTTCCCCTGGCAGTGTCCACACAGCAGCTCACAACCGGTTCTGGGGGATCTGATGCCGTCTTCCGGCCTCCACGGGCACTGTACACATATGGTGCAGAGACTCCATGTTCTACTACCTCAGACTCTCTGTCTACGAAATACAAAAATGCTTCAGACCTTCCTGCAGCAGGAAGGTGTACTAACTCGC
This sequence comes from Peromyscus leucopus, assembly GCF_004664715.2. Taxonomy (NCBI): domain Eukaryota; kingdom Metazoa; phylum Chordata; class Mammalia; order Rodentia; family Cricetidae; genus Peromyscus; species Peromyscus leucopus. The sequence continues at coordinate 34,355,634 of NC_051082.1, forward strand.
TGGCTAAGAATTGACAAGGAAAGCATCCATTGGGGATGTTTTCAATGCCCAGCTTGAGATGGTTTGTTCCGGTAAGGCTGGGTCTTCCCCCTTTCCAGTGTCAGGAGAACATTCTGGAACTTCACAGTCCCATCTTCCTCATTTCCAAGGGTTGCATATGTGGTGTTTAAGGCAAGTTTAGATTTCAAAATTAGCTTTGGAAACTCCGTCTCTTGCATCAACATTTTAATAATAACGTATCCCTTTCTGCTGTGCAGTGTTTTAAGCACTTGGTTTATACGAAGCAGCTCACTGTTCTATTATTTCTGTAGATCTATGGGAAATTCACTTGAATGATGCACCCCAAAATAAATACAATTTATGCATTTAGGGTATTGAGAAAGAAGCTGCTGTAGCCACTACTTTGGGGCTCACCTACAAACTACACCTTATAATTGCATATTAATAATTACTTACTTGCCGGGCAGTGGTGGCACACGCCTTTAATCCTGGCACTCAGGAGGCAGAGCCAGGCGGATCTCTGTGAGTTTGAGGCCAGCCTGATCTACAGAGTGAGTTCCAGGACAGGTATCAAAAACTACAGAGAACCCTGTCTTGAAAAACAAAACAAAAACAAAAATTACTTCTCAGCTAGCATGTTCTAGACTCTAGCATGTGTTCTACCCTAGATGGTGGTAATTCAGAAATGAGGGGGCCCAATGTTCCGCTTTCTTGTGAAGAGCGTACAGTTCACTGGGGAGACAGAAAACTGAGTTCCGCCCTATGCCTGATGCTTCTGTCCTCCGCTTCTTCCCATGATAACTCCCAACCCCTGCCCCTTGGCTCCAGCACCGGTCATCTTTCTCACCCATCTGACAGTCTGGAGCAAGGGCATCCCTCTTGGAAGAACAGCCCGTCCTGGGTGCGGTTTGTAAGATCCCATTGTTCTTAAACATCCAGAAGGAAAGGAAAACATCCACATGTGTCATCTGTGTTTCTTGGGCTGTCTTTGATTAGCCTCATGGTAATGCTGTGATGGGGAAGCTTGTTCCCATTGTACAGACCGATAAACCAACCCCAGAAAGTGTCAGAGAGTTTCGAGTCCACGCCAGGACCAGCACCAGAAGCCACCTTGCTCTCCTGCCAGAGCAGCCGACAGCTGCTGTTATTCAACATCTGGACTCTCACGGGACAGACATCCCGCTGGAGGTGTGGACTTTGGCCTGGCTTTAGAGCTTGGTTCTCCTCTGTGGTGTGGCAGGCAGGCATCTTTGTCTTGGAGCCTGACACAAGGTGTTTTTGCCACTAGGTGGAGATGGAGCCGCACCTCCTGGGCAGGATGCAAATCAGAAGGCGCCTGGGGACCAGCCTTCCCCAGAAATAAGTTCCTTAGTGAGGTGAAGTTACACACTTGTCCGTGTCAGAGTGGCATGTCAGCAGCTCGTGTGTTCACGAGGCCACACAACCGCCACTTTGCTCTGCTCTCACACATTTCTATCATTCCAGAAAGAAACCCCCTGACTATAAACCACACCCCCACACCCTTCCTGGTCGCCTTGGCAACAGCCAGTCAGCACCGTGTCTCAGTACCCTCACCTCGTCTGTATACTTCCTATAAATGAGTTCATAGAATCCGTGACTATGCTAGCAAGTTTTTGTCCACCTGGCACAAACCCAGACATACTTGGGAAGAGAGAAGCTCACCTCCATCACACTGGCCTGTGGGCGTCTGTGGGGACATCTAATTAATTGCTGATGGGTGTGAGAGGGCCATCCAATGTGGGCACTATATCTTTGGGTGGGTGGGCCTGGGCTACATGAGGAAGGTAGCTGAGCAGGCCAGTAACAGTGTTCCTCCACAGTCTCTGCTTCAGTTCCTGCCTCCGGCCAGGTTCTCCAACACTCCAGGGCCAGAGACGGGCAGATCCCCTGGCGTTCATTGGCCAGCCAGCAGGCTCAACCAGTGAACTCCGTGTTCAATGAGAGACCCTGTCTCAGAAAATAAAGTGGAAGGCCGTGGAGGAGGACACCTGATGTCAACCTCTGGCTTCCTTACATGTGCACACACATGCATGCACACAAACACAGCCACAGACCACCCCACCGCACCCCACACACACCCACGCAAAGGTTTACGGTGCAAAAACATTTAGGAACCTCCTAGAATTGGTCTGTCAAAGAAAAGGAGCCACTAGCCGCTGATGAATGCTGTACTCTTGGACTGTGGTGTACAGGCGCCATGAGATGCACAGCGTATTTCAAATATTTAATGCTAAGGAAGAATGCTAAATGTTACGCTAATAATTTGTATACCTGTCGCATGCTGACGTCGTGATGTTGGGGCATGCTGGGCTAAAGAAAGCCTGGCATTGACGTTTCCCACTTGTGTTTAGCTGTTTGCCTGTAGTTGCTTGGGTTTTAGAGTGGCACCCGCTGCTACGTTGGGCATCGCTGGTCTCACATTGGGGCTCAGGGCCAATTTGAGTGGTATCCCATGACTAACAGCCATTGCTGCTAAAACTACTGCAGTGTCCTCAAAAAAATATATATATGGTGGCTCCATAATTTCTGTTTCCTCATTAGTAACAGTAGAGTAAAAGCCAATGGAGAGAGGATGTGCTGTGTTCATCACAGGCTCACCTTGTGATTCATAACTATGCCATTATGAGAAAGGCTCGCTGTGGGATCTTCCTCCTGAAAGTCCAGGCACGGGCCACATCCACGACCCTAACCCTTAGTCCTCAGCTTCTGGGTGTTTTAACGAACACAGTATGCGCTGTGTGAAGAGTGACGTGCTGAGAGACGGCTTGATAGGCCAGGCTGGTGTCTAAACAGAATTTCAAAGGGGAAAAAAGAGCTAATTGGGGAGAAAAGGAGATGGAAAATAGTCTGGAGGCAGGGTGGAGCATCTCTCCGGCTGCGGTCCCACCCAGCCTGTATTTATCCAGGGGCGGGGATGGCATTTGGGGAAAATTCAGGCAAACCACTAGCACATTCCTGGAGTTGGTGGATGGCCATTTACAGAGCAGGACACCCCCAGTCTGTCCCTAGACTGAACACCGAAGGTCCAACAGGCTGGTGCCGTGACCAGGAAGGTGTGGAAGAGAACGGACCCTCTGCTCTCCTCCACGGCGGCTCTCTTGCCCTGGTGGAACACCGAGTGTCTCGTGCTAGCATCCTGGGAGTACCAGCCTTCCCAGCCAGGTCTCTCCTTTGAGACGGAGAAACAACTTCATGTGAAGGGCAGCTAGGGGAGCATTTTGTGCATTTCATAGAAGAGAAAGAGGGCCTCAAATCTGTAGGTAGATAATTGTAGCTTGTAGGGTGGGATCTGCCTCCGAAGTAGGGTTTTCTTCTGGTTAATGCCACTGAGGGCTAGAATCGTGTGCCCCCCCCCCATTTCCTCAGGCTTCTCCCGGTGACCTCACCCAGCCTGCCTGTCTGCAAAGCCCATAACTCTCACCTCCCCTCAGACTGTGTCGCTGAGCTTGGCCGTTGGAACCTCCCTCCCCACCAGCCTCTGAGCTGAGCAGCCTTCCCTGGTCCAGTTTCTGACGGCCCCACCCTCCTACACAAAGCGGGGACTGTTACTCACATAGGTTGGCCATGTCCCACCCTTTCTGAAAACATGCCGTCCAAGACTCTCCGTCCCGCAGGGCTGAGTCGTCAGTGACATACACTCTCCAGTGCGTCTGAACCCTGCCTACAGTGGAGAGACTGAAACCCACTCTCCTCCAGCTCGACACCCCGGTCCTACAAGGTGGGGGTCTGGGGTTCAGCACCAGGAAGCTGTGTGGAGACCGAAGAAGAAGTCACAGTGCTTAGAGAGGTGGACATGGCTCTTCAAAGTGTCAGTTCCAGGGGGCAGGATGCTGTCTGCGCGTTCAGTTCCCTCAGCCCCGCTGTCCTTCAGCTCCACAAGGACAACCAGGCTTCAGCCATTTCTACCTTACCCTGGGTTTATCGCAATTCCTTGGTATCTAGTTCTATCATTTCCTCTAAGCCGAACAGAGTGCTCTCACATCGCCTTGTTCATTTCGTGGTAGACCACTTGCTTGCTTCAATATTGATTTATCTTTCTTACCAACCCCCCAGTTTTGCGGTTCGAGGGCCAGCTTCTCCTGCCAGCCGGTGTGTGCCTTCATGGATACCTTGAACATTTGCCTTATCCGAAACGCATCGAGAATGTGGACTTGTTGCCAGAAATTAAGTCCTGTAATTTATCACTCAATGTGCGGTTTTCCTCTTGTTCTGGCTTCCCCCACCCCCACCCCCAGATATGGAAAACTCAAATGTCAGCACAGAAACAGTGGAATGGTCTTAGAGAAATAATTTGCCCAGGATCGTAGCACCAGGTCCAAATGAGAGGCAGAGGAAGACTTCCTGATCCCTGTTTTTTTGTTGTTGTTGTTGTTTTATTTTTTATTTTATTTTATGTATTTATGGTTTTTTTTATTTATTTATTTATTTATTTATTTATTTATTTATTTATTTATTTATTTATTTATTTGAGACAGGGTTTCTCTGTGTTGCTTTGTGCCTTTCCTGGAACTTACTTGGTAGCCTAGGCTGGCCTTGAACTCACAGTACTTACTGAACTAACTTACCATTTTACTCATTGCTTTTATTATACTGAACTCACCTTTTCTGAGGTAAAACCATTTCTGTGAATTAGAGGCAATGTTGTTTTTGAACACCAATCATAGTTATGGAGGAACAGCAGGCTGGAGTCGTTGTAACAAGCAAACACGCTCCTGTATATTGCCGCTCTAAATGTTTGTTTGTTTTGAGACAGGGTCTCTCTACATCTCCCTGGCTGTCGTGGAACTCATGATGTACACCAGGCTGGCCTTGAACACACAGAAGATGCATCTGCCTCTGCCTCTGGAGTGCTGGGATTAAAGGCGCCACCACCACCGCCTGGTCCTAATCCCTGGTTTTAAAGGCTTTGTTCCTAGCACTGTAAACATGCAATCACTTGCAGAAGGGAGGCATCACAGTGTATGTGAAGTGTGCGTATGACATCAGTTCCTTTCTGACGATGTAAGAAAACACCATGGCCAGAAGCATCTTAGGAAATGGTTTCTTTTGGCTTTTGGTTCCCAAGGGTTAGTTCCGGTGATGGGGGTACAGCGTGGCAGCAGGTGGCTGGAGCAAGAAGCTGGCTGATGACATCTGAAGCCACAACAGGTAACAGAGAATGAACTGGAAGCTAGGTACACACACTGGTGTGTAAAAGCACAGATTCAACTTTGGCACATGGTGCCCTACCTACGCCCTGTTTCTAATTCATAGATTCTGGATATCTTTTTTTTTTTTTTAAGTCCTAATTGGGTGTCTGGAGCAGGGTCTGCGGAGAGGCCCAATTCTCCTTTCCTAGGACGGAAGCCCGAGATAGCTGGTACCATAGTTCTCGATTATTTTATTGCTGTTCCTAGGCCAGTCCAAGAGGTGCCCAACCTCTGCGTCTCGGGTTCAGCGTCGCCTCTGTGATATGACGTAGCCTGAGGCTGTTAAGTGCTCAACAACTGTCACTTGTCACCTTGGGTAGCAGTGGGCATATGAAGGACTGGTCCCCGTGCCCACAGGAAATGAGATGGGTCACCCTTTCCCCTCCTTCCGCTGTCCTTTCTCGGGGTCTTTATTGCCTTATGAGTAGAGAGGCTTCCCGGTGCACGAGCCCCACATCGAGCCCCACATCGAGCCCCACATCTAGCCCATTCATCCTGTGCCCCATTTCCCTGTAAAACCCCCTTGCAGAGGAGCTGGGTAAAGAGGGATTTCAAACTGGGCTCTGCTGCTATTTTTAAAATGAAAACCATTTCAGGAAACATGATTTTCCTTGTTTGTGTCTGAATCTACTCAACAACAAACTCTGTCTTAATGAAATTCTGTTGCATTCAGAAAAGTTAAGTGTATTTCAATTCACTGGGGAAAAAAAAACACTATTGGCAGTGGGGAGGAATGAAACCAGGGTTTTCGACGCTCACAGATCGAGCTCTGCGCGGCTTTGTGCCTGACAGGTGGGGTTTTCAGGGGCAGGTCCCCACTTCTGACGCTGACCCTGTAGCCACCTACGGATGCTTCCACAGGTTCCCCTAGTTAAAGTCTCTTAACTCGATGGATCAGCAAACGCTGCATTTAAAATGGGTCAGAGAAAAGTTTACCAGTCATTCCAACACTTGATTCTTATGCTATCTCTTTGTGGGGCTTTTCTTTCCCCCAGGGAAAGAAAAACAATGGCTTGGGCATATGGCTCAGTTGGGGAGCACATGCCCGACACGCCCCAGGCCGTAAGTTTGATCCCCAGTACTGCAAAATGATGGGGGGGGGGGCGGGAAATGAAATCGGACCTTGTCATCACTGAGATCAGCTCATGCTATTTTAACTCAATCTAGATGATGCTTAATTGGCCATATAATAGATTTGTGGTTGTTTGTTTGTTTGTTTGGTTTTCAAGATAGGGTTTCTCTGTATATGTAGCCCTGGCTGCCATGAAACTCACTCTGTAGACCAGGCTGGCCTTGAACCCGGAGATTGCCTGCCTCTGCCTCCCCAGTGCTGGAATTAAAGGCGTGTGCCACCACCACCCTGCTAAGAACAGATTTTTTTTTTTAAAGAATACATTTACTTAATGATCTACAAGTATGTCTGGAGGTCAGGCATCAACTTACTTACAGGAGCTGATTCCTTCCTTCCACCCTGTCTGTGGGTTCTGGGATTGGATCTCAGGTTACCAGGCTTAGGGGCAAGCATCCTTACTCACTGCGCCTTGCTGCCGGCCCCTCAGAACAGTGACTGCGTGATGTATAATCACGAGACCATAGCATGCATCAGACTTCTTTGGATTTGACCCTGCTGACCAAAAACTGATAGGGTGGCTTTTGTGTTTTTGTTTTGTGGGTTGCTTTCGAAGCAATCTCTCCTCCGCCCAACTCTGTGACAGTGACCGCTCGTGGTACCCACCCGCACCTGTCCACAGGGAAAGGCAGCACACTCCACCCCAACCCAGTCAACTCAGCCCGATGCTCGGAACCCACTGGGTAATGGTTTCTGAGGTAGGCAAGCAGCCAGATGGCCAAGGTTTGTTCTCCAGGTTGACTTTTTTAAGACCACATATTTTAGCCTCAAGAAATTGTCCAAAATGCTAGGAAAGCATAAATAAAATAGGAATTAAACTACAAACTCACTATACTTTCGTTACATTTATTTTAGTGTGTGTGTGTGTGTGTGTGTGTGTGTGTGTGTGTGTGTGTGTGTAAATCAGAAAACAACTTGTGAGACGTGGTTCTCTCCTTCCACCACATGGGTCCCAGGGATCAAACTCAGGTCGCCAGGCTGGTGACAGTCACCTTTACCAGCGGAACTGACTTACTGGCCCCTCCTTGTGCTTCTGTTAACACACCTGCCTCTAGAGGCAGCATGTCACCTTCGTAGGTCCGAAGAGTGTGTCCACTTGCCCCTAAGATGTTTCCTGCCTGAGGACCGAGTGCTGGGGGGACAGCTGTTGTGGAGGGAGAAGCAGACGGCTGTAACAGGGGCGAATGCTGGAGAGCGGCAAGTGGTATCTGTTCTGAGACTTAGTCCAAGTACCCTCTGCTTCCCTCGTCCTGCACCGTCCCTCAGTGGGGACCCTGGGGACATATTGACCACTCCCTTCTCTCTCAAAGAGCTGAGTACTGGTTCCTTCTGTGCCGCCCAGCACTCCACCTGCCCATGCCTGTGTCTTCATCGTAAGATAGACACTCTGCCCCTGGACTGAGTCCCCGGCCCATGCCATCCTACAGCAGGATGGGCAAAGCCCTTTCTACCCTTGACCTGGAGAGCAGAGTCCCGAGGCTGGATTTTCTCTGCAGTCGTCTGAGCTCCACTGGGTCATGAGTCCCCGTAGAGACACAACCTGTACAGCAAATCAGATTACTGTGAAAAATGGTGGCATCTTTCTCTCGGCTCTTCAAGGGACCGCAAAGCCCGGGGGAGCAATTCTTCATCCAGGAAAAAGCCGAGGACGTGGGCAATGACTAGGCGGTGCGCTATCAGGGATGTTCTGGACATCTCTTCCTGAACTTTCTCTAGGGAAGGTGATTCTTATCTCACTTTACAACTGAAAGTGATGAGATGGTGGTAATAATAACAAATGGCAGTGCAAGCCAGACGTCCATTGTATCAGCTCTGTGACTCTCACCTGAAGCTTCTTTAAGCCTCAACTTTCTCATCTAGAAAATGGACTACTCATAGTCCCCATCTTACAGGTTTGAAGTGAGGATTAAATATGATTTTTAAACGTGTAATTTAGCACAGAATTTACGTCCCGTGAATGTAGATGGTCTCGTCAATGGCTAGCCTGTGTCTCAGGCTACTTTCTGCCCCCCCACTCTCCCACCCCTCTACTCTCCCACCCCACCCCCTCCGCACTCTCCCACCCACTCCAATCTTTGATGCCATTGCTGGCCGCCCTCCACCTCGCTCTCATCTCACTCAGCCCCCAGTGTCTGTTCACCGTCTAGTCTCCAAGACTTCTAAGCACCCGACCCAGCCTTCACTTTTCGGGATGTGAGAGCTGAGATAGCCAGAGGTCATCTGAAATGACAATTGAAGCCAGGAAGCCAGCCAGGAACACATTCTGATTTTATTGTTTTACTTCAAAGCACCTTTGTCTAGGTGCCTACGGTTTTTTGTTTTGTTTTTTAATAAGCCATTTCCCCGAGAGCAAGGTGACAAAGGGTGGCCGTTCTGTCCCGGCTTGTAGCAGGTTTCACTGCCTTTGATTCACCAGTCTTTGAGCAGATCAAAGGCCTCTTCTGCTCACTTAGGATAGATATCCTCTTTTTAAAAAGTTATTTATTTGTATTTTATGTGCACTGGTGTTCTGCCTGCATGTATGTCTGTGTGAGGGTGTCGGGTCTCCTGGAACTGGAGTTACAGACAGTTGTGAGCTGCCAGGTGGGTGCTGGGAACTGAACCCCGGGTCCTCACGAAGAGCAATCAGTGCTCTTAAACGCTGAGCCATCTCTCCAGCATGATATATATCCTCTTTAAAGGTACTAAAATAAATAATTGGGGCCTGATTAAAAAACAGCCCATTCACTCTTCACAGGGAAAATTAAATGCTATTATTTTTTCTTCTAAATAGTTCTAAGTTTTTATCATTAGTGTCCTTTGAAACACATATGAGTGGAATTCTTGACTAGGTAGTATGTTCATAGTACCACTGAAAACTTTTTTAAAAATCAATTGGGATTTTTCTAAACAATTTATTTGTTTCTACTTTATGTGTACTGAGGTGTGTTTTGCCCACATGCTTATCTGTAAACCATGCATGCAGTACCTGTGGAAACCAGAAGAGGGTAGTGTACCCCTGGAACCCAAGTAACAGATGGTTGTGAACTGCCACGTGGGGACTGGAGACTGTACCTGGGTCCTCTGGAAGAACAGCTCGGCCACCTCTCAAATCCCAAATTAAATTTTAAAAATGTGTATATTTAAGGCTGGATGTGGTGGTGCACACCTTTAATCCCAGCACTCCAGAGGCAGAGGCAGATGCATCTTCTGTGTGTTCAAGGCCAGCCTGGTGTACATCATGAGTTCCACGACAGCCAGGGAGATGTAGAGAGACCCTGTCTCAAAACAAACAAACATTTAGAGCGGCAATATACAGGAGCATGTTTGCTTGTTACAATGACCCCAGCCTGCTGTTCCTCCATAACTATGATTGGTGTTCAAAAACAACATTGCCTCTAATTCACAGAAATGGTTTTACCTCAGAAAAAGTGAGTTCAGTATAATAAAAGCAATGAGTAAAATGATAAGTTAGTTCAGTAAGTACTAAAATGTGACAGTGTGCCATGTGCGGGAGACTGGGTTGACCTTTTCTCATAAGGTCATTTACTCTTTCCCGCATCCACAGGAAGTGGGTGCACTGTTTATGCCCGCCATGTCGACGAGGAACTCAGGGTTGGCAAAGTTAATCATTTTCCTCAGGCTACAGTGCTGGAGAGCTGGTACCAGGTGGGAACGGGGACCTGGTGAGGTTCAGTGTAGCATTTCCTCAGTACCCCTGTGGCCTGTTCATTCCCTGACTTGTAACATGGGGAAAGTGCCAACCCAGTCATTAATGGATATTTTTGAAGGAAAACCTTCCCATCCTGTTTTACATAGATCCCATACGGTCTCTGAAGCTGATAAAAGAAAATGAGCTCATCCCTAAAGTATGCATATGAATTAGCCGGACCTCGGGCCTGATGACTGACTTCGGGAGGCTAAAACCCTGCCAGCTGAGTTGGGTTTGAGAGTGATTAAGTGCCCGCCTCCCCATAATGTGGATGGTTTGCAAATGTTCTGATAAACCAGGGCATTTCTAGAAGTGCCATTTAGTTTGATTTTTGGAAGTTCTTTGCCTAAAATCTAAAAATTATATTGTCACCTTTCCTTTCATTTCTCAAATGAGTTAATAAACCAGGAAGTCTGGTCGTGTTGGGTTGTGGGGTGGAGTTTGCACATTTGTGTGTGTGTGTGTGTGTGTGTGTGTGTGTGTGTGTGTGTGTAGGGGCTTAAATAATTATTACATAGTCATTCTATTGGAAACTCTCAATCATAAATATACTAGGGAGAGGAGGACCCAGTGCCTTAAGAGATGACGGTCGAACGTCACCCTGATGGAGCCTAACCAGTCATTATTAAAATACAATACTCTTATTTAATCCTCCCACCGAGCGTAATAATAACGTGAAACAAAGCTGACTGGAATCGGGACACGATAGCGAGGATTCATGAAGGAGAAGGCAGGATCCTGATGCCTTTGCGTCCTAGCTTCCCCCTGCTTATGAAATTAGGTGTATTGGGCTGTGTGAGTCTTAGAAATGACGGCATGAAGAACCCGGTCCATGGTGGAATCCGGGCGTTCCACAGACAAGCCGATTAAGCTGGTGTGCCTTCCCTTCCGGGGCACGCGTTGGAGCTCCGGTACCCCTCAAAAAAGCCTGCATTGCCCAAAATGCAGATTCCCGTCTGCTCATCACAGAGCGGAGAGGAAAGGCCAAGCAGACGTCTGGCTTCTCGGTTGCAGCGAGGCTGACGGATCACCCCCCCCCCACACACACACACACACCCCTCCCCAAACGCTGCTGCATCCAAATGCAAGGGTGCAGCTGGCTTACCGCAGAGTGCCGCAGTTGAGTGTCTTCGGGGACAGACACTGGGGGGAAATCGCAGCCCGAGCACACCCGGGCCGCCGCCTGCCAACCTTTCTGCCCTGAGAAGCCAGCCAGCCCCCAGGCAGCTGGCCAATTTCTCGTCCCCCGTCCCTGGGGCTGGGGCTGCGAGGTGGAGGCTGGGTGGGTGCTCAGGTTGGGAAAGGCAGGGGCTGGGGGCGGGGCTTCAGCCCATCCCTCGGCAGGGGGCTGCAGGGTGGGCAGCCAGGAGGCCCAGACGGCCTGCCCGCCCCGGCAGGCTCGGCAGCTCCCGGTGCAGGTGGGGACGCCTTGCTGCCGTACCTGGCTGTGGCGGAGCATGTGGGCGGCCGGAGGCAGGCGGGGCCGCAGGCATTGCCACTTATGTCAGCTCTGAAATGAAAGCCGCCGAGGCCTCTGCCTCCGAAGGCTTGCAAGGGAGATCGGCACCCAGCAAATAAGAAGCCAGTCCTGGCCCTCAGAGGAGGAGGAGGAAGAGGAGGAGAGGCTGAGCATCCCTCTCCCGGTGTCCTTTAAATGAGGAGCGTGCCTCTTTGCTTCTGACCCTCGCTTACATCACTAACCTGTGACAGGCACATCTCCACGCCCGGTACCTGCTCCTCCAACAGCAGCTTCCAGTCCTCTTTGTATGCGGCAGACATGGCCAGCCAGCAGGATTCCGGCTTCTTTGAAATCAGTATCAAATATTTACTGAAATCCTGGAGTAACGGTGAGTAATAGAAAATAAGCTTTTTGTTGTTTTGTTTTCTGGGTGCTGCCAAGGTTGAAGAAATCAGATCTCAAGCGGACACATATGTTTGTGAGCTGAGGAAGTTTCTCTCTCTCTCTCTCTCTCTCTCTCTCTCTCTCTCTCTCTCTCTCTCTCTCTCTCCTTCCATCTGTTGTGGAAATCAAAACGTCAGAGTCTGAACTAGCCTTGGTCAACTTCGAAGGCTGCAGTAGAATTATAGTAGATTTTGCTTGCTTAAAATTTCCAGACTCCAGGGAGGGCAGGTTCGGCATTCCAGGCTACACTGCCTGCCTGGTGTTTATTTGGTTTGTTCAGGCTTTATCTAAATATTTTGTGAAGTGCAGTTTCATCGAAGGGGTGTGGCAGGGTGGTGAGTACTTTAGAATTGTTTTATTAGGGTATTGTCTGAAGAGAGACAACTACTTCGGAGTCCAAAACCTAAGGTTCATCTTTGCCAGGCATAGACTCATCTGCAGATCCTTTTGATCGTTCCCTGGTCCCCGTGGACGGTGTTCAGAATGCTATCTACTGCTAGCATTTCTGGAGATCCCAATTGCTCTAGTCCAAACACGCTTCTCTGAAATGTAAACAAGTACAGTTCTGACCCAAATGGTTCCTTAGACTGTAAGAATATCATGGTTCTGAAGTTGCGTTTCTGACCTATATAATTTTTTTTTTTTTTAATCAATTCACTCTTTCAAAAAGACAGCCTCCTGGGTCTGGGTCAAAATCAGAGCGAGGCCTCTGGCTGCTCTGGAGTATCTTGTGTGTTTCTGCACAGTTTAAAAGCAAAGCCTGTCCCAGCACCAGCTTTTGGACTTATTTTATACAAAAAGACTGCTGGGTCTTGCTGATGTTTCACTGTTTCAAATTAAATTTTTTTCCTAAAAATTATTTTCCATATTTTATTAGGTATATTTTAATTAATCTGCCTGGACTCTTGAGAGGTGACGAATGTCTCTCTGTAGCCAAAAATTGTTTTTATGTAAACAAACCTCGGCAGGGGAACTTGGGCTGGACCGTTTGGAGAAGAGTGAAATACTGCTTGAGGGTATTTGGGGGGTGCATCTCGGAATGACATCCCCAGAAGCCATTTTCCCTGGGTCACGGAGACCCACTGTGCACCAGGGGCTTGTCTGGAGTATTTCTGTACAAGTGGGAGGCCATTCGGGAGCAATACTGCTGTGTTGTGGAAGCCATAAATCATTTAACTTGGGTTCATTTTCTGTATCCCCCACACTCACAGATGAATCTTCCTTTGTCTGTCTACCCTTTGATTAGTGAAAAGAATTTGACGGACTGGACACTGTAGAGAGCAGTTTGTCTCGATGGATAAAACAAAGCAAAAGCAAACAAACAAAAATAACTCATAAGTTTGATATCAATCTGTGGATTTTAAACTCCATTTGGTTATTCCAAAGCCTGTTTCCTTTTGAGTTTTTGTCATGCCTTGATGGAAAATGATGCTGTGGTAGCACCTGATGGGATTTCTTTCAAACCCTCTTGTCTGTCTTCAAATGACTCTAGACAGAATAGATAATTGCTTCATCTCCCTATTTTTCCCTGAATCCCCACACCAGGAAATGGTTCAGAATTATTGTTCATCTCAACTTGTAGAGTATCTGTGACTCGATTTCAGTGTCTCCCGGTTTATTCAGCAAAGGTTTGCTGAGTTCCTTAACACTTGCCAGGCTGTGGGGTGTGTGAAAGAGACGGCCCCGACCACGTGTCCTGATTCCTTCATTTCAGGACAATGAAGTTGGTAATGTTCTTGGGAGTCGGGAGGTTCTGGATGGTTTATACCCCTTTCTTAAAAGAGGAAAGGGAAATATGCTCACTGCTTTCTCCCCCCCTGGAGCTTGTCACAACATTTACCTGTGTACAGCCTGGCATAGTTACCATCTCTAAGTTTTACATGTGTCCAGTAGCAGAGAAAGAGAGAGAGAGAGAGAGAGAGAGAGAGAGAGAGAGAGGAATTTGCCTGTACAAAAGACAGAGTGGAGAAACAGAAGCCCCAGGGCTTCTTCGCCTGTGAGCGCAGCCTTGGCTGAAAGGCTGCATCCAGGGCAAGCAGCTCACCGCGTGCTTGCGCATGCCTGGCTTCCCAGGTTGGCAAGGGAAAGATGCCCGCCCACATACCTGAACGGAGGACCAGCCCCCTAATGATGCGGTGGTGCTTATTTACACAAGTGCAGCAATTAAAAAGCAATGGAACACACTCTGTAGCTGCAGCTGACTGCCTTCCCGGGCAGTAGTAGAGGGAAGGATGACGTCATAAGCATTTACAGGTTAAGGTTTCCGTTTGATAGAGAGAGGGCACGTTGTGGGGCGAAATGTCATTTTGTATATATCTTTGTCTCATCAGAAGAATTAAGAAGCCAATTAAGCACACTGGTCGCTGCCTGGCGAGATGAATTGGTTTCTACCTGGTGGCTGCGACGCTTTCTTCTTCCTTGGCTAACACAGTCCACCCACCCGTCAGGCTGCCCTTTGGTTTAATGAAGCTGGGGCTTAGAGTGGTCTGATGTCCAGATGTCCTTATGCAGACCTCACCGATGGCTTTTTCTTAACCTGCTTGCACAACTCTCTTGTTCCCTGTACTTGTATCTATGCCCCTGGGTGTCCATGGCCAAAGCCACCCATGGGCTTCTCGGACACACTGGGACTATTCATTGGTCTTCTGATGTCAGACTCGGCTGCCCATCTTCCTCTGGGCAGTATCTTCCCTCTGTGCCCATCATCTGTCTTCTCCCTTCTTCTCTGCCTCTCTGTCTTCTGCGGTTCAGTAACGTGTTCCCACATCCCCGGCTGTTCACATCTCCACCCCATAATCTGGCAGGCTCACACCACAAATGACAGAGCCAGAGGGGCTTTGGCTGCCAATCTTCTAAGTCCTGTGCTTGTGTGGCCTCGGATTAGCCACTGCCTCTGCTTCCTCATCTGCAAGAAGGAAGCCAAAGTGATGGGTGCCTCATAGGCATGGGCTGTTCAACATGGAGCACGGGGGGGGGGGGGGGGATGGACATCTAACACACCATGTTTGATAAATGCTAAAATAATCCAGATGTATTCTGATGCTCATCTATGTCCTGAACCTACTTAAAACGTGGCTTAGATAGTTTCCTTCCCATCTCCTTGGCATCCTCCGTGGATTATTTGATGAATACTCAACACTTACTTCACCCCTGGGCAAGGAAACTCTATGGAGAGATGACAGTTAGGATTTACTTTCAAACTTTATCCCTCTCTCTGTCTCAACGACTACCAAATGCTCCTGCTTCTTTTTTAACTGTGTGCCCTCTAGCCATGTGGAGTTGGCTTGGGAGTGTCTCGGTGGCGGGAAGTTGCTTTGGCCTTTAGGACAGCTCCAGAAGAAGTTTGAAATGGTTCGCTTTCCGCTGCGTCGCAGGGTAGGAGAGTTTGCACAGAGAGACTGAGTGTGTGGGCTTCAGCGTCGTCTGAAAAGTCTAAATGGCTCCCTTGTGCTGCTAAGCAGCTCATGACTCCCAGGGAACACTGGCCCAATGAGATGAGTGAAGGACATTCAGAATCACCTGGCTCTTTCCAGAGTACACACCCTCCCTGTGGTACTCAGCCAGTCCTGCCACCCACCGAGGACTACAGCTCTATGTTCATTAACTCTGTCAGGTCCTTAGGCTCCCCCCATGTGGTGAACTGCTCTGGAAGAACTGAACGACCTCTTTGCATAGAGGTTGGTGTTCGCCGGCGTTGGCTACTGTTTTTCTAAGGAAGCTTGCACGTACGAGCAGAACCAGCTTCAGGGTTCTTCCAAGTTGTAGGGAGTTAATAAATACTTGATAAGTGTGGTGACTCACGCTCGTGATCCCATCACTTCAGAGGCAGAGAGGTCAAGGTTATCTTCATCTGTGTGAGACCCATTCTAAAAGAAAGAATGGAGAGAGAGAGAGAGAGAGAGAGGAGGGAGGGAGGGAGGGAGGGAGGGAGGGAGGGAGGGAGGGAGAATAATCCGTTCAGCACAGAAATGGGCCTTGATGATGCTGGTTGTCAGGCCAAGGAAATCCCAGGCAACTATGAACTGGCTGTGATGCCTAGGCGTATGGCAAGTGAACCTCCGGGGCGCTATGAGAAAGACCTTTTATAAAATCGGCTTAAAGATGTAGAAAATTACTATTAATAGAGTTGCCTGAACCTATCAATAGGTACAATTCAAATACAGACACATTTGGTGTGTGTGTGTGTGTGTGTGTGTGTGTGTGTGTGTGTGTGTGTGTGTGTATACTGATGCCGGTGCTGGTGCCGGGTTGGAATTCAGGGTCTCATGCAAGCTGAGCATGTGCTCTACCACTGAGCTACACCCCACCATTCGGTCCTTGCAGTGGAGGAGTGACCAAGCATTATTATCTGCATTCAGCTGGGGAGAGGCTGCTGCGTCCCTGTAGCTCACAGACAGCTGTGTGATGATGGCATCCCCTCAGAGGTCGCTGGGTCACTTCTGCTGAAGCAATTTATAGCCTCATGAGAAACAATACCCCACACCAGCATCCATGTCTTCTAGGCAGAAAGAAGTCTATTGCTGGGTTTGTCGTTGAGACAAATTGGAGGTGGTAGTTGGCAGGTCCAAAGGAAACTTGGGACAGATGGTTATCTGTGCTGCCTGTTGGCACACCAAAGCACATCCTGGTCTCTGAGCTCCCTCGGTATCACAGGTTCCCGTTACAGAGTCCATGCTGGCCTCCTGGCTCCCTCAGGGTCACAGGTACCCGTTACAGAGTCCATGCTGGCATCCCGGCTCTCTCGGTATCACAGGTTCCTATTATAGAGTCCATGCTGACCTCCTGGCTCCCTCGGTATCACAGGTACCCGTTACAGAGTCCATGCTGGCCTCCTGGCTCCCTCAGGATCACAGGTTCCCTTTACAGAATCCATGCTGGCATCCCGGCTCCCTCGGTATCACAGGTACCCGTTACAGAGTCCATGCTGGCATCCCGGCTCTCTCGGTATCACAGGTTCCTATTATAGAGTCCATGCTGACCTCCTGGCTCCCTCGGTATCACAGGTACCCGTTACAGAGTCCATGCTGACCTCTTGGCTCCCTCAGTATCACAGGTTCCCTTTACAGAATCCATGCTGGCATCCCGGCTCCCTCGGTATCACAGGTACCCGTTACAGAGTCCATGCTGGCCTCCTGGATCCCTCGGTATCACAGGTTCCCGTTACAGAGTCCATGCTGGCATCCTGGATCCCTCAGGATCACAGGTACCCATTACAGAGTCCATGCTGGCCTCCTGGATCCCTCGATATCACAGGTTCCCGTTACAGAGTCCATGCTGGCATCCTAGATCCCTCAGGATCACAGGTACCCATTACAGAGTCCATGCTGGCCTCCTGGCTCCCTCAGGATCACAGGTACCCGTTACAGAGTCCATGCTGGCATCCTGGATCCCTCGGTATCACAGGTACCCATTACAGAATCCATGCTGACCTCCTGGCTCCCTCAGTATCACAGGTTCCCTTTACAGAATCCATGCTGGCATCCCGGCTCCCTCAGTATCACAGGTACCCATTACAGAATCCATGCTGACCTCCTGGCTCCCTCAGTATCACAGGTTCCCTTTACAGAATCCATGCTGGCATCCCGGCTCCCTCAGTATCACAGGTTCCCGTTACAGAGTCCATGCTGGCATCCTGGATCCCTCAGGATCACAGGTACCCATTACAGAGTCCATTCTAGCATCCTGGCTCCCTCAGGATCACAGGTACCCGTTACAGAGTCCATTCTAGCATCCTGGCTCCCTCAGGATCACAGGTACCCATTACAGAGTCCATTCTAGCATCCTGGCTCCCTCAGGATCACAGGTACCCATTACAGAATCCATGCTGGCATCCTGGATCCCTCGGTATCACAGGTACCCGTTACAGAGTCCATGCTGGCATCCCGGCTCTCTCGGTATCACAGGTACCCATTACAGAATCCATGCTGGCATCCCGGCTCTCTCGGTATCACAGGTTCCCGTTACAGAGTCCATGCTGGCCTCCTGGATCCCTCGGTATCACAGGTTCCCGTTACAGAGTCCATGCTGGCATCCCGGCTCCCTCGGTATCACAGGTACCCGTTACAGAGTCCATGCTGGCCTCCTGGATCCCTCGGTATCACAGGTTCCCGTTACAGAGTCCATGCTGGCATCCCGGCTCCCTCGGTATCACAGGTTCCCGTTACAGAGTCCATGCTGGCATCCTGGATCCCTCGGTATCACAGGTTCCCGTTACAGAATCCATGCTGGCATCCCGGCTCTTCTAAACCAGCCTCTCCCTAAATTTCTCCAGCCCATAGGCTTCCGTACCCCCTTACAAGCCTGCTAGTTCAGCCATACGGTCTCTTGGCCCCCTCTTTCCTTTCTTGTCCACTCCTGCCCCCCACTTCTCTTGGCCTGGTCCAGTCTGCTGACCATGTTCAGTCTACGCCTTTGTCTCTCTGCTCTGGACCCTTCCATCTGGCAGAGAGCTTTTCCTCATACTTACAATAAAAACCTTCCCCTCGGCCATACCTTGAAGAGGTCACATCCTCACCTTATACATCAGGTGCCCAAACCCTCAGCTAAGTATACACTAGCGATTGTCATTTGTTTTGAATTGAAATGCACGATTCATTCAAATCCAGGCGGACCCTGCCCGAGCAGTCCCGTGTACTAAACACTGCCATTCTGTGGGGAACACTACGCTCAGTGGCTTATATAGGGCAGTCACATAATTATTCATCCCAAACTGGGACACTTCGGAGAGTGCAAGTTAATAATGATGCAAGGACGCTGTCATCTGAGACTACCTTTGGCAAAAGGGCCCAGATGTTGCTTCTCTGTTCTTTCCCATAGCGCTGTGGGCTAAATATTATCCACATTTTACAAACGGGGGGAGGGGGGGAGGATTGAAACTTGATTAGGTGCCATCCACCCCTTCCCCAACACTGATTGCATTGTTTTATTTATTCGTTTGTGTGTTTTAGAGTATTTTTATTTTTGTGTGAGTGTTTTGCCTGCATATATGTGTGTGCCTGGTGCCTGTGGAAGCCAGAAGAGGGTGTTGAATCCCCTGGGGCTGGAGTTCAGGAAGACTGTGGAACCACCATGTGGGTGTTGGGAATTGAACCCGGGTCCTCTGGAAGAGCCGCCAGCGCTCCTAACCACTGAGCCATCCCTCCGGCCCCCGCATTGTTTTTATACTTGCCAAAAGGACCATAGGAGCAAGAGCACTGTTGGGAACCTGGTGTTTTATAGGTATTTAAATTTTTATTGGCTAATACCTCTGCCAGCTCTTAGCCTCTGGCACACCCTCCCTCCCTCCCTCCCTCCCTCCCTCCCTCCCTCCCTTCGTGCTTAAGTGTGTACAATCAACCCCTCCCTCTCTCTCTTTCACACACACACACACACACACACACACACACACACACACACACACACCTGTTTTGTTGCCGCAGAAGAACTTCTCTTTAGGATAGGTCTCTTTGAAAGCCCTAAACTAAATTCTGCAAGTGTTCTCCATTTGTTTTTCAAAACTACAGAGCGATCTACCCCCACCCCACCTTTGCACCAAACATATGCACACATGTAATAAGATTACTTCATTTACTTATCTACTTATTTTGGGTTTTCAAGGCAGGGTTTCTCTGGGTAGCCTTGACTGTCCCAAAACTCACTCTGGAGACCGGGCTGGCCTCGAACTCAGAGATCTGCCTGCCTCTGTCTCCTGAGTGTTGAGATTAAAGGTGTGCGCCACCACCAGACCAGATTACTTCTTTTATGTTGATTCATTCCTACTCTGAGAAGTGTATGCAAATACTTAGCCAGCTTTGCAGCTGGGACTGTAGCTTGGTAGTGTAGTCCTTCTCTGGCATTAGGGAGACGCTGGATTTGAGCTCCAGCATTGATACTGATATGTTTGTAGATAGATAGATGATTGATAGATAGATAGATAATAGATAGATAGATAGATAGATAGATAGATATGTAGATAGATAGATTGCTAGATAGATATGTAGATAGATAGATAGATAGATAGATAGATAGATAGATAGATAGATAGATAGATAGATAGATGATAGATGATAGATAGATGGATGGATAGATATGTAAAATTAGAGCTCCAGTTAAATTAAACGAATTAAATAAAAATGTATGCATGCTTTAGCTTCTTTTAAAATGGTCGTTTGTCTCCATTCCTGAGGTTTTCTGAGGGGGACTGTATTTCTTTTTAGAAGCCAGTGGCAGACTCCTAATTGACAGTAGTATTGACATGAGGAAGAATGTCCCAATTTTCTTCTGGTCTCCAGGGCACTGGGCCCACATAATGCACAGATATACATTCAAGGAAAATACTCATACAAATTAAATAAATCTTAAGGGGGGTTGTGATTGTAATTCTGGTCTGAAAGGCAAACAGTGGGGGGCATTAAAGAGACATGACCTGAATAATTTTACAAGTGGGGAATCAGTCTAGAATGTTTGAGGAAGTCTCAGGGCTGGGATGCTTCAAGTGACAGGGGGTACCCTCTAAAAGACTTCTGTCTCAAGTCGTTTGGACACCCGTGACTCATTCATCTGCTTTGGGGTACAGTTTAAGGAGTGGAAAGGTTACAAACATCCTGGTCGTTGGATTAGTGACATTCTTCAGCCTTCTGTAATATTCAGTGTGAGATGGACTCAGCTCTGAGCTGGAGCTGGTGAGGAGGGACCGTGGCTTTGGAAGGGGCTGTCCCCTGACCTGTTCATGTCCCTTTGCCCAGCCCTCACTGGTGCAAAGCTTTCCATTTGTGTAGCCCCCAGTGGTCTGGTCAGCATCTATAGCTGCCTCGCCCGTTTGGATGAGTTGGCTACGACCAAACCAGCCCAGCCTCTTTCCAGTGACTGGATGAAGTTGATGACATTTAATTCTTCCCAAGTGCAATTTCCGTCTGAGGAGATCTTCCTATGGCATCATGAAGATACATTTTATAACATTTCAGGGCAGATTTATGTGAATAAATAATGTTCTTAGTTAAGTTCTCACCTTTGACTAAGGCTTTAAAAATGTGGTGTAGGGCTGGAGCGGTGGTTCCGTGGTTAAGGAACTGGCTGCTCTTTCAGAGGACCAGGGTTCCATTCCCAGCAGCACTTGGTGACTCACACCCATCTGTCACTCTAGTTACAGGGGATCTGATGTCCTCTTCTGGCTTCCATGGGCTCCAGGCGTGAAAGTAATACATAGGCAAATATGTAGGTAAAACACCCATACACATAAAAAAAACTGGATTAATACTTTTTTTTAAATGCAATGTAAGTTGGTATCTGTCACTTAACTAGTTCAGAGGAGCCAGGCCCTGGTGGCACACGCCTTTAACCCCAATGCTCTGGAGGCAGAGGCAGAGGCAGGCGGATCTCTGTGAGTTTGAAGCCAGCCTGGTCTACAGAGTGAATCCCAGGACAGCCAGGGCTACACAGAGAAACCCTGTCTTGAAAAACAAAAGCAAAAAGATAGTTCAGATATAAATCTGACTTTTAAAAAATGTGTTAAGGTTTTCTGGATTTATTAGCTTTCTTTTCTGAACTCTGAAACTTCTATAATTTTTCACAATGTGTTGCTGTGACGTGTCTACCCAATCTGAGCACTCTACCCCAGCACAAAATAGCAAACAGCCACCTCCTGGAAACGTGGGTGGCACTGGTGGAGCAAGACAGTACTCAGGCTAACCTCATTTTCTCTTACTGCTCCCTCTTACTTCACAGATCCCATTCCACAATTTAAATCTATTTATTTATTTAAAGCATATTACTTCATCCTGGAGTGGTAGGCTATATGGATAAGAGAGTATCTCCCTCCATCTCAGAATTACTTACTTTTATTTTGTGTGTGAGTGTTTCTCTGCATGTATGTATATACACCCTATGCATGCAGTGCCTGAGGCAGCCAGAGGGGGCATCAGATCACCTGGACCTGGAGTTACAGATGACTGTGAGCTGTCGTGAGGATGCTAAGAATGGAACCTGAGTCCACTGGGAGAGCAGCCCTTAACCAGTGCCCTTAACCACTGAGCCATCTGTCTACCCCAGCTCTCTCCGGCTTGGAAGAGCAATGGGATTCATCTTTTCTGGTATTTTATATTGGAACATCTATAGGAATATCTTTTCCTACTTTACTGGATTGTACCTCAAAACTTTGTATTCGAGCATGAGTTTTCCTTGGGTATTACATGGATATGTCTTGCTCTTTCATAGTGTGAGACATGCAGGGCAAACATTATTCAACACTTCTTTATTGACCATCAAGTGTGTACAAGGCTTGCACCATTCTGGCAACATCACAGATGCACTACACCTGGATTTAGATATATTCGTACCAAAGTCCCCTTGACTTTCAGAAGTGGGGAGAAATGTCCCATGACCCAGAGACAGTGTGCAGTGCAGGCCTTGGAGAACACCGTTTTGGAGGATGTGTTTGATAGGTCTGTTGATGCTAGCTTTGTGTACTTCCACGCCCTCCACTTCAGAGGACATTTGGAAGGAAGCCTGGTGTTTACAGGGCTGGTTTTTTGTAAGAACATTTTGAAATCTTTTTTTTTTTTTTTTTTTTTTTTTTTTTTTTTTTTTTTTGGTTTTTTTCGAGACAGGGTTTCTCTGTGTAGCTTTGCGCCTTTTCCTGGAACTCACTTGGTAGCCCAGGCTGGCCTCGAACTCACAGAGATCCGCATGCCTCTGCCTCCCGAGTGCTGGGATTAAAGGCGTGTGCCACCACTGCCCGGCACATTTTGAAATCTTTCTCCTGGCAGGATGACTAAAGGAGATGAAATAGGAGGTCTTTGCAATAGACCCCCAAAGGAACATTTGTCGAGATCTTATTAGATGTGGAAACATTTCGATCGGCATTCCTTACACTAGAACACTGGGAAAAGAAGTCACCTTCGCCCTGTTTGTTCCTCTGTTTTGGCAGCCTCTTGCTATGTAGCCCTCACTGGCTGGCTCAAAACTCACTACCCAGACTGTGCTGGCCTCAAACTAGTGGCGATCCTCCTGCCTCTGCCTTCTGCTTCCTGAAATCACCAAGTTCCACCTGCGTGTTTTGTTTCTTGGTCTGTGTGGGTGGTGGCATTTTGAGACAGGGTGGTTGAAGCTTGCTGTCACCAGGCTGATGTTGCACTCTCGGGTCCTAGAGTCCCTTGCACCGGACTCTTCCTGGGGAGCTGGGGTCACGGGGTGCACACAGCCAGCTGCCGCGCTTAGGAAAATGTTTGCCCCTGAGACAAATTCAAAGGCATATATGCTTCATTTGGAGCGGCTCCGTTCCTCTTCTGTGTGTCTTGGGGATTAAAGAGGTGTATGTGTGTGCATGCGCAAGCCACCAAGAGACAGAATAAATTACATATTTCTATAAGTTAACTTTCACGATCCCTCCACTTACCTATAATCTTCCAGTCACTCTCTCTCATTGAACACACAAGCACAGGCGTTTAAAATGTTAGTCACCCAAAACTCCAGATGCTAAGCAGGGAAAGTTTATATTCTACCAGCGCATCGCCTCTGTAATGAGTCTGATTTGACTTAATTCCTTCCTACTGCGCCGTCATTTGATAAGCCGCAGATGGAAGTTTAAGCCAAAGCCATACCGTTCGGGCGAATGCTTTTCATGCCACCGTTAAGAGTTTGTTGTCATGTCAATTTAAGGGAGTTGAAATCTTTTTCAGGAAGACATTCAGAGCTACACAGGGTGCTGTTTATCAACCGTAATTTGATATACAACTCAGACCATTTCTGCCATTCTTAATCAAAGTGCACAGTAGTTCAGCACAGCTTTGAAAGCCCAGAGTTTTCTCAGCCAGTGCCACGAGAGCAAGACTATGGAAATGTATACTCAAATCCCCATCCGACACTTTGTGCCCAGACATCAGACACACTAGCCTGACCTCTTCAAGCGTAGTTTTGTAAACAAGTAAATATGTATTTTGGCAGCCGGGGAAAGCGTAGGGTATTAGATTAACTAGGGAGACGCTTTAGTAAAATTCCATCTGAACCTTGTATTTATGTAGGTGGGACTTGGTCATCAATAAAATGGTTTGCTAGTTAAGAGGCAAATCAATCAAATGCTTCCACTTCTGAGTAAATTCTTGAATTTTATTTTGTGTGTGTGTGTGTGTGTGTGTGTGTGTGTGTGTGTATGTATGTGTGTGATATGTGTGAAGTATGTGTGTATGTGTGTGAGTGTGGTATGTGTGTGGTGTGTGTAGTATGTGTGTATTGTGTCGTGTGTGTGAGGTATGTGTATGGTGTGTGTATGTATGTGGAGTGTGTGTATGAGGTGTGTTTGTATGTGTATCTGTGTGTGTGTGTGATGTGTGGTGTGGTGTGTGTGTGTGATATGTGTGAGGTATGTGTGTATGTGTGTGAGTATGGTATGTGTGTAGTGTGATATGTGTGTAGTGTGTGTGGTATGTGTGAGGTATGTGTATGGTGTGTGTATGTATGTGTGTGTGTGAGGTGTGTGTGTGTGTGTGTGGTATGTGTGTGGTGTGTGATCTGTTTGTGATGTGTGTATATGTGTGGAGTGTGTGTGATGTGTGTATGTATGTGTGTGGAGTGTGTGTGATGTGTGTGTGGTGTGTGTGTGAGACCTTGGCTGTTCCCTCTCTCTTCCTTCTGAAGACAGAACAAACCTGTTTCTTTGTCTCTTGCTTATGAATATGAAGTGGTTTTAATACTCCCACTGAAAACTGATGCTTGTGTAAACATTGGGTTTATCAGCTATTTCTGCTACTCTGTGAGCACTGGGCTGAAGGAGGTTCAGTGGGGGGAATTGAACTTAAAGGGGATGGAATCTCAGACCCGCACAGCTTCCTAGCCTGACTTGCTTTTCTGTAATAAAGAAAAACTGTCACCCTGCACAGCCTGCCAGACTCTATTGTTCACACACACACACACACACACACACACACACACACACACACACAGTACAGTGACTATGTGTCTAACTCAGGAAGTCTGAACAGAGTTGTATTGGTGTGAGATGGCAGCAGTCTTGGCTTCTTGGTCTGAAGATGCACTTTTCTTTCTTCCCTACTTGAAATGTGAGGATTATGAAAATTGCTGGCATTCTAGAGCCTTTGAAATACACAGGCATGTAGCTAATGGATTCTCGCCTGGCATATGGTCACCACTCAATTTCATAAACCATGTTGAATAGACCATAAGGGTTGCAGTTGACTGCTGCAAGTGTGAAACATTGATTTGTTAACACCGGCACCTTTGCTACAATGACCAAAATTGGGAGAAAGTTGTTCTGGGTGACTAGATGACCTGTGAACCTGAATTGAAGGCAATTGACTGGTTATAAGTGTGAGTCTCTATTAGGAGGCCAATTACTCTGTGGTGTGTGTGGTGTGTGAATATATGTGTGTATATGTAGGTGTGTGTTGTGTGTGTATTATGTGTGTGTGGTGTGTAGTGTGTGTGTGTGTGTTTGTGTGGTATATGGTGTTTGGTGTGTGTGTGTGTTTGTGTTATAATAAGTTTACTTTTCAAACTGTACTTTCTGATAATCAGATTTTTAATGAATCTCCTCTAAAAATGAAGCCTAGAAATTGGACGTGAACATGGTCTTACCCAGAGTGCCCTTTCCATTTTAGCACCTCTACAATTAGCGTGCTGCTTTTCTAAAGAGATTCCTGAGTCTTTAGTAGCCACACACCGAGGGGCTGGGTTTACTTTCCTCATGGTGTGCTTGGTGGCCCTGGGGCTGTTCTCAGTGTGAACATGCATACCTGTGTGTAATCACACCACACATCGGGTTGAGAGTAAAAACTTGTGTGGTGGTATTGTGTTCCCCAAAATATTGTGTACTCTAATAAATTTATCTGGGGTCAGAGAACAGACAGCCACTAGATACAAAGGCTAGAAAATGGTGGCACTCACACCTTTAATCCTAGCATTCCAGAGATAGAAATCCCTCTGGATCTCTGTGAGTTCAAGGCCACACTGGAAATAGCCAAGCATGGTGACACACGCCTTTAATCCCAAGAAGTGAGCCTTTAATCCCAGGGAGTGGTGGTAGAAAGAAAAAAGATATATAAGGCGTGAGGACCAGAAACTAGAAGAATTTGGCTGGTTAAGCATTTGGCTGGTTAAGCATGTGGCTGGTTAAGCATTCAGGCTTTTGAGCAGCAGTTCAGCTGAGAGCCATTGGGATGAGGACACAGAAGCTTCCAGTCGGAGGAAACAGGACCAGCTGAGGATCCGGCGAGGTGAGATAGCTGTGGCTTGTTCTGTCTCTCTGATCTACCAGCATGGACCCCAATAACTCGCCTCAGTTTTGATTTTATTAATAAGAACTATTAAGATTCCTACTACAAACTTGTCTCTTTTATTTCTTAATTTTAATTAGATTGTATTGATTGTGCAGCATAATGGGTTTAATAAAAACATTTTTGATTATGTGCTTGGGCGTATTCATCCCCTGTATTGGTCAGTTTTTGTCAGCTTTGCACAATCCTAGACATCCCCAAGAGAGAGCCTCAGCTGAAGAACTGCCTCCGTCAGATTGGCTTGTGGGCATTTTCCTGGTTGATGGTTGATGTAGGAGGGCCCAGCCGAGTGTGGGCGGTGCCATCCCTGGGCAGGTAGGTGGTCCCGGGCTGTGTAAGGAGGTTGAGCAAGTGATGGAGAGTGAGCCAGCAACAGCATCCCCCATGGTCTCTGCTTCCGTTCCCACCTCAGGGTCCCACCTGAGTTCCCTCAGCCATGGAGTTTAACTCGGAAGCACAAGCTGAAAAATCCCTTTCTTCCCCAAGTCGGTTTTGGTTGATGTTTTGTCAAAACAAAGAAGAGGAACTAGAATCATCCCATTGCCCTTTCCTGTCCTCTCCCACTGGTCCCCTCCCCCTTCCCAAGTAGACCTCTCTCTGCTTCCTATCATGTCATGTCGTGTCATATCATATCTATGATGGATATTAACGTGTATTAATTGCAGAGATGAAAGGGAGTATGATATTTGTGTTCCTGTGTCTAACTTGTTTTCTTTGATAAGATGATCTTCACACCCACAAGAAAAATCATGACAAGATGGTTCCATGGGTCAAACCATGGAGCCATCCCACCAGACAACCTGAGTTCGATCCCAAGGACCTACAATGGAAAGAAAAAACTAATTCCTACAAGTTGTCCTGGGATCTCCATATATGAGCCATGAAATGCACATGTGAACATGGGCATGCAAATACATAAATAGATGATAGATAGATAGATAGATGATAGATAGATAGATAGATAGATAGATAGATAGATGATAGA
Organism: Peromyscus leucopus; assembly: GCF_004664715.2. Taxonomy (NCBI): domain Eukaryota; kingdom Metazoa; phylum Chordata; class Mammalia; order Rodentia; family Cricetidae; genus Peromyscus; species Peromyscus leucopus. The sequence continues at coordinate 34,382,816 of NC_051082.1, forward strand.
TAAATATGGATGAATGGATAGATAGGTAGATAGATAGATAGGTAGATAGATAGATAGATAGATAGATAGATAGATAGATAGATAGATAGATAGATAGATAGATATGGATGAATGGATAGATGATAGACAGACAGATAGATAGATATAGACAGACAGAGAGAGACAGAGTAATTAAAGTAAAAAGCTAGATATAATTATCTAATTGAGTAGTAAATGAGCTTGGGCAGAAGATGGAATAGTTCATGAAGTGTGTGTCCTCTACTGATGAAGGACACAATCAACAATACTCAAATGCCCCTCAGGCACACAATAGCAGCCATCAAACTGGCCCACTGAGCTCACTCATCACATTGTCCTGCCAGACAAGGCTTTTGCTTTAGGGGATGACTAAGAGACTGTCACTCCTTGGGCCAGGAGAATGAAAATGTTCCCCAGGCCCGAGACTGATAAACTGCTGATGTTGTTCCTTGGTCGGCCCTTCCCATTTGAGTCTGTGACTGGACGGTGTTTACCTCGAACGGCAACCACACAGCTGATCTAGTCAGCTTCATGATTTCCTGGCGTTTCTGCCATGGACCCACACGAGGCCCAGAAGATAAGAACGTCCGTTATGGACAGCCTTAAATTGATGCCAAAAGATCTGGCCATGTCTAGATCTGCTGAGGGGGCTGACCTTGCGGCTGAGCCTCTGTCCCGTCCCCCCCCACCCCCCCAGTCAGCGGGGAGCTGATGTCTCCAGGAGTCCACCAGGAGTGTCACTCTGTTTGGGGGATTTGCTTTTCGTCTTCCTTGCTGAAAGCAGAGCAGCCTCATGCTCTTCACCAAGTCCTGCCGCGGGGGCGGGGGGGGGGGGGGTGCCACTGGAGTCACGTGACGAGAGCAAGAAAAGCCCATTATACAAGTGGGGTTGTGCATTGTGTTCTGGTGTGAGGAGAGGTCTAGCACACGGGAAAACTGCTCAGAGGCCTGGTTCTTCTTCCTTTCAGCACTGGGGACCAACTCAGGGCCTTGTACATGTAGATCTGTCAATCTGCTCGCCTCAACTGTGTCCTGAGCCCCAACTTCTGCTTCTGAATCTTGTATATTTCCCTAGAAGGGGGAGCTATGTGCTTTACCTTTTTTTTTTCTGTCATTCTTTCTATTTTTATGATCTTTTGGCTGTTCCACAATTCTTTTCAACCAAACCTAGGGTTTTGTACATGCTAGATGAACCCTTTACTCCCAGCTACATCCATTAATTTTTATTGTAATATAAAATGTGGAAAGAATTTACTAGGCCTGTTTGATTAATTTTTTGGCTAGACAAGTATTCTGTTACATGATTTGGAACACTTAGAATTACGTGCTTTGCCCTAGCCACATGGGACACTGAGAAAGTTCTGTTTCTGGTAAAAGTTAATATAAGGGGCTGGAGAGATGGCTCATCAGTTAAGACTACAGACTGTTCTTTCAGAGGACCAGGGTTCGAGTCCCAGTCCTTACAGGGTGGCTCACAGTTATCTGTACCTGTAGTTTCAGGTATCAGACGTCCTCTTCTGGACTCTGTTGGCACTGCATGCACATTGTACACATACATATGTACAGGCAAATACTCACATGCATAAAATAAAAATAAATCTTTTTAAAAACTTAATATAGCCGGGCAGTGGTGGCGCACACCTTTAATCCCAGCACTCTGGAGACAGAGGCAGGCAGATTGAGGCCAGCCTGAGCTACAGAATGAGTTCCAGGAAGGCTCCAAAGCTACATGAGAGAAACCCTGTCTCAAAAAAAAAAAAAAAACAAACCCAAAACCTAATATAATATTAAAGTCTAAATAATGAGCGTGTTATATATTTGTAAGCATGTGATATATGTCTACGTATAATTATAAATGTATGATATGATTATAAAGTATAGCTATAAAACAAGTCATAATCATTAAATGAGTTAGTGTTTATGGAGTGTTCTGTGTACTCTGTTGTAACTGCTGAATGGTAACTGTTATTCAGCTACTGAATCAGTACTTATTCTCAGGGATTAATACTAAGTTCCCAATGAGTTCCTGGCCTGTTAGCAAGAAAATATAGAGTCTGAAACTCACCCTTCCATAGCGGATGTTTTGAGGGTGAGATGTTCTAGACCTTCAGAAACTTAGCCATCTGAAGAGGTCTAAAACAGAATCTCTCTCTCTCTTCTTCTTCTTCTTTTTTTCATATTTTCTGAATATTTTACTTCTCTGCTTGTATGGACTACAAAGTACATTATTGTTTACAATGAACTAATGTCACTTAAAGACATTTTATTAGAAAATCCATACTTATCCACACAGATAAAAGAGCTATAGTATTAGCAAGTAATTCATGATCAGTCATAAACACAATATCACTGAATGAGTATAATAATATTTCTGCTTTATACATTGATTGAGTTTTTTAGATCAAAGTATATCTGTCTCCTTTCCTTGCTCAAGTAGAAAAATGTAGTACTAGAATCACCTTGTGTACCTGATAAATGAAAATTGAACTATTTATAAAGAGATGAGTAAACAGCCAGGCATGTGTTGTTTCCATTTTTTAAAGTGAAATTGTCCAGAAAACAGAGTGGGTCACCAGTTTTCCCTATGTAAAAGAGATACATCAAACTATAACTAACACGAATCTCTCTCTTCTAAATTCTAAGACGGTGCCGTTGTTGAGGTGTGGCTTTTTGTCTGTTTGTTTGGAGGCTTTGCTGTTGTTGTTGTTGTCGTTGTTTTTGTTGTGAGATAGGCCTATACCACGTAGCCCAAGGTAGACTCGAACTCCTGGCTCTTCTCCCTGACCCTCACTAGTACTGCAGGTGTGTCCCGCCATGTCCAGCTGAAGTCACAGAGGTGGCAGGATCGGTCATCTAGCAAAGCATCAGTGTGGCCCACGGTTCTAACACTTTCTGTGAGCTTTACCCAATAGACCTGGAACATGAGCTTTGGGGACCTGGGCCATGCTCTTGTCTCACGTGTGAGTTCAAATGTCACCTCCAGGGTCATGCTCTTCCCTACCTTTTCTGTATACCTCCATTATAGCAACAGTGGCATTCATTGTTGGGTGATCAGTCACGGTTTGCCCCAGTCCGCCGGCACTGAGACTCAGCCACCATTTTTCCACTCCCTCGTACATTTCCGCCTGCATTGGTTCTTTCGAAAGGAAAATAACCCTGTGAACAGGGATTAGAGCTTTGTGGTGAGACTTAGTTTGTCGTCGGTGGATGACACCATTGCCTGACCTCTGGGGCTCCTTCTTTGTGTCTCATACTCTCAGCATTAAGTCAGCCTCTGAACTCAAGCACCTGGCCTGATTTCTGTGCATGGATTCATCAAGCTGAACTTAATCATGACGCTCCTAGAATCCCGGAGACGCGTGTCTCTGAAGCTCAGAACTTGGAGTGACTCTCTTACGCATGTCAGGATCAGCCAATGTGAAAGACTGTTTCTGAGATAGTCTTTTCATTTGTTTTCCTGTGAGTTGGCACCATCAAGGACTGTTCTCTGTAAAAATATTAACTTTTCCTACATGTCATTTATAATCCATGGATTTAATTTAAACCTTTCAAACCTTTCAACCACTTTGGCCAAATTGGAAGAAAACCAGGCTTGGAGAGAGCTTTTTCTGAACTAATCTAATTCGTTACTGACTGTTCAAAGTCTCTTCTCCATGTGGAGGATGTTGTCTGTTCTATTTACTTGGAGAAACTGATTGCCTACCTAGAAAACTAAATAAATTCTGAACCCGAAGATTTTTATCAGTAATTAAGGTGCATGTGTACTAAGCCTCTCTGCAAGTTGGACGTGCCTGGATGAGCATTTCTTCCCTCATTAAACATGTGTGTAGTCCTCAAGGAGTGGGCAGGCCAGCGCCTACCTTCACAAGCAGGCAGTTTCGATGAAAGAGGAGATACGGGCATGCTATAGAGAGAAGAAAAATTCTGCTGTTTGAACCTGAAGAAGACTGCAGAGCCCAGGAGAGGGCAGAAGAGAGAGTATGACCAAGCGCTGGAGGGGAGAGCGTGCCTGGTCCAGGGAGCCCCTGAGGGAGAGTGAGGACAAGGACTAGAACACAGGGATGATGGTGGGAGAGAGGAAGGAGAGCACACTCAAGCCGCTGTCCGAGGCAGAGCTCTCAGGGTTTGTGTCTTCCATGGGTCCAGCCTGTGTTTTATCTTAACATGTGACTTTATTATTTTTTAATGTATGATTGTGGCCAGGGGAGGCGACTCAGCAAGCCGAGTGCTGTGGTACGAGCATGAAACTTGAGTCCGGATCCCCAGAAGCCATACAAAAAGCCCACTGTTTGATGAGTATGGTCGTCCACACGTGACCCCAGTGTGCAGGAGACAGAGCGCGGCAATGCACGGAGCAATCTGGCTGGACACACGAGATGAAATGATGAACCCCAGGTTCATTGAGAGACCCTGGCTCGATCTGTAAGGTGGACTGAGAGCAAGGAAGACATTCAACATCAGCCTTAGCTCTGCGCGCGCGCGCACACACACACACACACACACACACACACACACACACACACACACACGGCATCAGGAAGGATCCTGAAGACGGCATCTTATAAAACAAGCTCGAAGTGGTCTTGTCAGCGTATCCGTGGGTAACAGGGTTTGGTGCTCCAGTCAGGCCCATTCTTTGCGTTTTCCTCTCTAGGGACAGCCGTGTGTTTTCTGGAGCCCCGTGGTCTTGCAGAACTCATTCCTGGGAAAGGACTGGAGGCCTGTGTTTGTCTTTTCGTGCAGGTCATATGCCATCCTGTGCAGCTAGGTCTCCAGAACCTTTTTATGAGGAAGCTCCTAGAAGCTGTAGTAACTGGGTCTGCCAGGGCCTGGCCATGACAGTGTCAGACTACCACAGGGTGCTCTGGTCACAGCTACCAACTAACCGCCCTTGATTAGTTGTCCTGGGAGGAAGGGAGGCAGAGACGCAACCAACACCCATCATAAACCCTGGGTTGGAAACTTTGTATCTGTGCTGGGATGAATATGCTCAGTCCTCTGAGTAAATGTAGCAGGGTGAAGAGGCTCGGTTTTTAAGTGTGTGTTCACCAATGGTAGCATTCAGGGCAGTGTGTCCCCGTGACAAGCCAGCATTCAGTCTCCCCTGAGAACACTACTTAATATGGATCATTCTAGCAGACAGACTTCAGCGGTCCGGAATGGAGGTCAGAGTGCACTGGAGGAGTTAGGTAGCTTCCAGTCCCTCTCCTGCAAATCCAGGTTGAATGATTCAGACGCCCTTCTGACTCGGGAGCCCCAAACCGTTTCATCCCAGGGTAAGGTCGGATGGGAAAAATACTGTCAGGCTTTCATTCAGCAAGGGAAGAGGGTTCATGGTACTGCGAGAGTTTTAAACGGCCTTTGATGGGGAGGATGGTTGGCAAGGTAGAGGGAAAAGTCCCGTCAAGCAAAACTCCGTGCAGTTGAGAGTGAAAGAAGCCGAGGGGGTGGGAAGGTAGCTGGCGAGAGTCGATGGAAGGGAATTAAAGGATCTGCAGGAAGGAGCAGGGACCCAACAGGAAACCCCCGCGAGTGCTTGCCAGCTTGGTTTTGCTCCTGAATATCAAGCCTCGCCCCCTGATAACTCACGTTGCTCCTGAGTTTACAGATGGATGTTCACTAGGTGAGACCCATCAGCTCCAGGTATGGTCAGCGGTTCTGCCGTGGCCGCGGTCAGACGATGACTGCCTGTTTTACTGTTCAAAGTCTGAACCATTTTTCTAGCTCTTCTTCCTACATAGACGTGACCTTCAGAAATGACAGTGGCTAGGGGTATAGCCGAGTCACAGAGCATGCGCTTAGCGCATACATGGCCGCAGCGCGATCCCCAACAGCCAAATTATAAAATTTCAATTTATAGAGTTAAACGAATCCACAAGGAGCTGGAGAGACGGCTCAGTGATTAAGGGCACTTGCTGCTCCTGCAGAGGACCCAGGCTCAGTTCCCAGCGTCCCTGTCAGGCGGCTCACAACTGTTCAACCCCGGCTCCCCCGGAGCCAACTCCTCTGGTCCCCAAGAGCACCTGCCCTCGTGTGCACATGCCCGGCCCGTAGGGAGACATGCACACACCTATACATAATTAAAACTGATTTTAAAAATCTCTAAATAAATCAACAAGACCTCGTTGAAGACACACTGTGTATAAGACACTGCAGTGGAAGCCGTGGCGGAGTGGAAGAATGTAGGAGCGAGTTTCCAGAGAGAAGGCAAGGTGCATAATCTGTGTTTTATGTACGTTTTACATGTCTCTCTTATGTGTAAACAAAAAGCTACAAAACTAGCTTAATCACTTACTTGTGGATAAATATGATCACACGCATTACTGATTCGTAAGCACACGATACGACACCTCTTCCACAAAAGCCTTCTGGGTGTAGTCGCAGGAATCCTTCTCCACTTGTCTAAGCTTTAGAGCGGTGTTGCAGGAGAGCGTATCCAGCGCCCCTGCAATACAACCCACATATGTGATGCCGAGCTTTTCAACAGTCCTACCCACCCAACAGTACTTAAATAGCTAAAATATTACTGTTTTACTATACAATCAGAATATGAAATATCTTACATTCCTTTCTTGGGTGTAAGAATTTCTGACTTATTTTGCCCCATCAACACACCTGACTTAAATAAGTTAGTCCAAAACATCTGATCCACATTAGAGTTCATAAAATTTGCAGTTGAAATATGGATGCTGCCGGGCGGTGGTGGCGCACGCCTTTAATCCCAGCACTCGGGAGGCAGAGCCAGGTGGATCTCTGTGAGTTCGAGGCCAGCCTGGGCTACCAAGTGAGCTCCAGGAAAGGTGCAAAGCTACGCAGAGAAACCCTGTCTCGAAAAAACAAAAAAAAACAAAAAAAAAAAAAAAAAAGAAAGAAAAAAAAGAAAAAAGAAACATGGATGCAAATTGTCCTGAATCTACTTATAGCTCCTCTTATGTAACTGAACCAAATATGAATTTCAAATCAGGATTTATATGAATTACAACAGGGCCCGTTCCTTCGTCTCACTAGCCACACATCAAGTGCTGTGTGACTAGGAGCAGATGGAGCGGACAGAGCTGATGGAGTTTTCTGTTCATTGTTTTTCTAATTAGTTTCTAGACTTCTTGATATTAAAATCATTACTGTTGTGATAAAGACATTCACAGTCTGGATTTCATTTGGGAATTGTCTTTTCCTGACTGTGTTTAGTAATGACCAACACTGAGGCTGACATCCTGCCCACCAGGCTCTTACAAGACCTCCCTTTTCCTCATTTAGAATGTTTTGTGATTGTTTGCCTGCATGGATGTATGTGTACCACATGCATGCAGTGCTCATGGAGGCCAGAGGAGGGTGTGGTATCCCCTGGAACCGGAGTTACAGGTGGTTGTGGGTGCTGGGAATCAAACCCAGGTCTTCTGCACGAGCAGCCAGTGCTCTTAGCTGTGAGTCATCTCTCTGAGATCTCCTCTGAGTAAAGCTCTCTAGATTCGCTGAAAGGGTGTCTGTGTACTTCTAAATGATGCTGGACAATTTCCGTTTTCCATGGTTTGCACCTGAGTCCATCATCTTTGTAAAACAGTAGAGGTCCTAGGCTGTGTTACATTTTCACAGTCCTGTAACTAGTTAGTGACAGAGACAGCCTTTGACCATGGATCTATGGGACCACACCACCATGGGGTCCACAGTTTCCTTATTGGGTGCAGTTGAATCCCTGATACCCTGCTTTAGACAGTTGGAGCCGGACCTGAAGAAGGACCCCCCTTTCTCAGGCTGGGTTGTTTTCTTTTTTTTTTCAGTTCTAAAAAACATTAGCCACCCCAAAATACAAGGTGGATGTCCTAGTGTGCTTTCCTATTGTTGTGGTAAAGCACAGACCAAAGGTAACTTGGGAAGGGAAGGGCTTATTCCATCATTGAGGGCAGCTAAGGCAGGAACTCAAGCAGAGGCCATGGGGGATGCTGGCTAGCGGCTTGCCACCTCTTTTTTTTTTTTTTTAAACAGCCCAGGACCACATGCATAGGGATGGCAGGGCCCACAGTGGGCTGGGCCCTCTTTCCTCAATCTGCAATCAAGAAATGCCCACATGCCAGTGTGATTGAAATAACTCCTCCGTTGAGAGTCTCTCTTCCCACATTGTCTGTCTGATTGTATCAAATGACAGTGGAGTGTGGGGGGGAAATAAGTAGGCCGATTTCTTTCACAGAATCTGTCTTTGAGAGCAGGGTGGATGTGATGGTTTGAACGAGAAATGTCCCCCACAGTCTCAGATATTTGAATTATCAGTCACCAGTTGGTGGCGCTGTTTAGGGAGGTGTAAGTTTGGCCTTGCTGGAGGAGGTATGCACCTGGGGATGGTCTTTGAGGGTAAAAAGCCCTGCCTACTTTCATTTCACGCTCTGGTGTGAGCTCTCAGCTTCTTGCTCCTGCAGCCCTGCCTGTGGCTTGCCGCTCTGCCTTCCTGCCTGAGATGGACTCTTACCCTCTGATGGTAAGCCCCGACAAACTTCCTGCTGTACATCGCCTTGGTCGTGGTGTTTCTATCACAGCCACATAAAAGTGAGCAATACAGCGGGACTCGGGGTTCTTAGGTACTTGTGTCGTCGCTATGACAACAGGAATGTACGGAAGGTAGGGCCTGTGCTAGCTCACAGCTGGACAGGGCAACTGCTTGCAGCAGGTAGTCGGGGAGCAGAGAGGTGAGTGCTGGTTCTTGCCTCCCTTTCTCCTTTTAGTTTAGTCCAGGATCCCATGGGAACGGTGGTAGGGTGGGTCTGCCCATGGCAGTTAACACTTAATCTAGAGACTACCCTCACCAGCACGCCCAGGGCTGGGTTTGCGCGGTGATTCTAAATCCCATTGGAGGGACCATCCTGATCGACTGCCACAGCGCCGGTGGGTAGGGGATGGTACCGCAATAGAAATCTGTGAGGCTCCGAGTCCTTTTGCCCTATCTACCGCATTCTGCTGTTTGTTTTTTTTTGTTAGAGATAGGGTCTCTTACCTGTAACCCCGGCTGGCCAGGAACTTATTCTATAACCCAAGCTGGCCTTGATCTTAAGGCAATTCTCCTGCTTCAGCCAAATGCAGGCATAGGCATAAGTCACCGCCCTGGCTCTTTTACCAGGTCTTTAAAGGCAAAAATCACAAAGCTGGGCGTAGAGGCTGGAGGGATGGCTCAGTGGTTAAGAGCACTCGCTGTTATGCCAGGGGCCCCAAGTTTGGGCCAAAGTATCCATGTTAGGTGGCTCATAACAGTCTGGAACTCCATCTCTAAGGTACCACATGCCTCTGGCCTCTGCAGGCCTCTGCAGGCACATAAACATACCTACATGCAAACGCACGCACGCACGCACACGCGCACACACACACACACACACACACACACACACGCACGCGCACGCACACGCACATGCACACGCACACACGTGTGCGTGGACACACATGCACACACACACTTATACATACTGAATAATAAAAACAGACTTAAGAGCTAGGGGTCTGGTGGCACACATGTACAACCCCATCACTTGGAAGGTAGAAAGAAGGAGATCGGAAGCTCAGGGTCACTCCTGGCTTCATGGGAACTCAAGGCCAGGCTGAACTACATGAGACCCTGTCTGAAAAAGACAAAATGTAACCTAACAGAAAAGCAATACTGACGTTTTTACTCAGCGCTCTGTAAATTTCTCACTCAGATTTGCTTCTAAATAAAACCAGCAGGTCGGTTTGGAAGAATCGGGGTTTCATGGGTGTGACACACAGGAGGTGTCCCCATGTGCGGTCTCATTTCCTGTGGTCTCCGTTACCATAGTTAACTGCTGTTTGGGAATATAAAAAGAACTTTCCAGAAACAATTCATAAATTTTAAGTTGCTGCTCAGGATAGTATGATGAAACTCTGAGCAGCGCCACACTATTCCATCACGTGACTCACCCTTCCAGTAGATGCCTACTTACCCACTACAACTGAGATCAAGGCCACATTCAAGAACTTTCATTCTGTTTTTTAGTCTATGTGTGTAGAAAAAAAAAATGTGGTGCCTATGAGATTCCATCGTGTCCTAGATGTCACATACAGCCTCTTTGAACACAACTCCTCATAGGATGTCACTATTTATGAACGAATAGTTCTCAGTTACTTTTCTATTGCTGTGACGAGACACCATGACTAAGGCAACTTGTAGAAAAAAGAGCTTATTGGGGGCTTGCAGTTTCAGAGCGTGAGTCCGTGACCATCACAAGGGAGCATGGCGGCAGGCAGGCGGGCATGGCATTGGAGCAGTAGCAGCCAGCCCACATCTTTAAGGCAACAGTCAAGAGGCAGAAAGAGGTACGGAGAGGTGGGAGAGACAGACTCTAGAGAGCTAACTTGTTCTGGCTGGGGCTCTTGAAACTTCAAAGCTCCGCCTCAGTGACATAATATCTTTAATAGATCCTTCCCAAATAGTTCCACCAACTGGGGAACCAGGCATTCAAATGTATATAAGCCTATGGGGGGCATTCTCATTCAGACCACCATAGTTCCCAAGATTCAGTGTATCCACTTCTTAAACACTCATTTTTTTTTTTTCTAGATGCCTTTTAAATAACTGCATAAAGAGGTACGAGGTGATGCTCTGAGTTATGGGCATTAACTGTGTCTTAGATTTATTTCTGTTGCTGTGATAAAATATCTTGACGAAAAGCAGCTTAGGGAAAAGGGGTTCGTTGGATTACAATTCCAGGTTGCTAGTCATTGTTTTGAGGGTCAAGGCAGGGACTTGAAGCTTCGTGTCCACACTCAAGAGCAGAGAGAGAGAATAAACGTGGGGATCCTTGCCTACCCGTTCGCTTCCTTACCAGTATTTGTTACCTCTACTTAAACAGTCAAGGATCCCTGCCCAGGGATGGGCTGGGTCTTCCCACCTCAATTAGCAATCAAGACAAACCTCCCACAGACATGCCCACAGGCCACCCTATTCTAGAAGATTCCTTACTAAGACTCTCTTCCCAGGTAACCTTAGGTTGGGTCAAGTTGACAGTAGAAACCGACGCGACATTTCATTAGAATTTACACTTGAAGAAAGGGTTCCTATTGCAAAGAGCGGCCATGATTGCAGATTTGCAAACCCTGGTCCAAATGATGCTTTCCTGGATGCCGAGAGCCATTTGCTCTCCCGGTAACTGTGCCAGGCTGGACTCCAGGGAAGGGGCCTTTCAGAGCTGGTCGCATCGTCAGAGGTAGCCCCTCTAACTTAGAGATTATGAATGAAAACCCTACAGACGGCTTTGCCCTTCCCCGTGGCCAAGGTGTCATTTGTAGACACCCTTTCTGGGCGGCTATTTGAGAGGCGCCCCTGGCTGTGAAGGGGTACTGGGAAGTACCCTCTACACGCCGCAGCACGTCCTGCCTTCGCTCTCACTCACCGTGCCGTGGCCTTCCGGAACACGCGTTTGTCACGTGACCTTGCTTACCTGCTCCCGTGGACTTGCTGTATCCAGTTTGCTGGGGGTTTAAAAACTAAGCAAGCCTGTTTGGCTGGCGTGAGGGAGGAGTAAGGCTTGCTGCGACACACTTTGCATCCGTCTGTGTGTTAATCCACGCGTGGGTAGTGTGGAGGCTTTGGGCAGTGCCTGGATTTTGTGGCAGTGTTGGAGGTGCAGACTCTGCGAGGCTGTACAGAGGTAAGAATCGTACAGCGAGAGCCGGAGCGAACCTCACAGGGTTTTTTGTTTTTATTTCTCTTTATTACATTTGTGTGTGTGTTGTAACTTGGCAGCTAAACAGCTCTGCTCAAATGGGAACTGTCTTAACTCCCCGTACGCATTCCTCAGCAAGGGGAGAGAATAGTGACCCAATTATCAATTATTAGTGAATATCCCCCACGGGCTACCCAGAGCTTCCAAACCCGGCTCCCCTCATAATCCCTTGCAGAACCTTTAAAAATGGTGCGTCCGGGGCTGGAGGGAGACGACTCTGCAGCTCTGTCATGCCAAAATAAGTGACCTTAAGACAGGAGCATGGGAAAGGTCACATTTGGAGTCACACAAACACTGTGGAACTGGGGGAGGTCTGTGAGCTAATGGATGGAAACCACCAGAGAAAACGCTTGGGAGGAAAAGCGCGCTGTGTGATTTTGTAACAAATTTTTAGGATGAAAACCTAGTCTCCGGCAATCCCATCAAACCAGCCAGGCTTGGTCACCCATCCTGATGTGTGGATTAAACCAAGAGATAATGAAAAAAGGCAGAGCGAGGAGATTTGTTCAATGTGGCCACATGGGAAGAGATCAAGGAATCTAATGACCCCCTTTTAAAAATGTTTAATATTCATGTGTGTGTATTATGTATTTGGATCAAGTAAGGCCTCTATTCTCTCCAATTCCTTCCCTATCCCTCCCAACATCATCTGTATTCTCCCCCTCCCCCCCCTCCCCCCCTGATGTACATATGTGCATGGGTGTGGGACAACCATGTCCTGGAGCATGGGCAGATGTGACCCAGGGGCCACATCTCTGAAAAAAAACTTACTCTCCCAGCTCCCGCAGCCATCTATGGCCAGTATCTCCTCACATAGGCGTGGGACTTCAGGAGCCCCTCCCCCATCCATCCACCCTGGGATTTTCATGTGTGTGCGGGTTTTGTGCATGCAATCCAGGCTGCTGTGAGTTCCTGTGTGCACCTGCACTAACAGGTGGGGCAAACACTGTTTGACTACAGACATCCCCTCCCTCCGACTCTTCCTGCCCCTCTTCTGTGGTGACCGCGGAGCCCCAAGGCCGTCTTTAGGACTGAGCTATAGGCTCAGGAAGGGGGAGAATTGCGGCAAGGCGCAAGGGTATGCAAATGACGGGGGCCAGATGAAGGTGTCGTTCTCCTCAGTACTGTGTCTGCTGTGGTCCTGTGAAGCGGTCCAAAGAAATCCTCACTGCTTGAGGGACCAGGTGGCTGTGAGGGGATGCTGGCGTCTGCTCCAGGGTGCGTCTCTCCCTCGTGGACAACTGTCCTTATGGGGAGTTGAGGGGAGGCTGCTTTGCCCTGTGAAGGTTTGCTGTTCCTGGGTTCCAAGATGACTCAAGAGGCACCTTCTCACCCTTTCAGGACACTGTTTTATGTCTGCGTCTTCCGGCAAAGAACTGGTACCCAGTGCCAACAGAGATGCCAGTTTTTCACGGTGCTTTTCGTCACTTTGTGGGCCCAACTGAAGAGCAGTTTCTAGGGGCTGAGGAGATGGCTCAGTGCTTAAGAGCACTGGCTGCTCTTGCAGAGGACCTGGGTTCAATCCCCCGAGCTCATATGGCACCTCACAACCGTTTGTTGTAGCTCTAGATCTAGGGAATCCAACGCCCTCCTCTGGCTTCCAAGAGCACTGCATGCCTGGAGTGCACAGACATACCCTCAAAACACCCCTATGCAGAAATTAATTTTAAATTTTAAAAAGTATTTTTTTTTTTTTTTGGTTTTTCGAGACAGGGTTTCTCTGTGTAGCTTTGTGCCTTTCCTGGAACTCACTTGGTAGCCCAGGCTGGCCTCGAACTCACAGAGATCCACCTGGCTCTGCCTCCCGAGTGCTGGGATTAAAGGCGTGCGCCACCACCGCCCGGCTAAAAAGTATTTTTTAAAGAAACTTCCATGTTCCCATTTCATTTGTCCTTCTTGCTAATGTAGACTCCCTCCTGAGTCTCCTCACCAAGTCTGGGGCTAGCAGACCTGGAGATTTCCCAGAGAAAGGCCGATTCTTAGATCAACGATCATGTCTGAGTTAGTAAGTGTGGCACCCCTCACTGAAAGACGCTGCCTTCCCCGTGGCGTGGGTCCAGAGGCCCACACCTTGTGACAACACAGGCCAGTGTTTTCCTAGAGGCTCCTGTGGTGACTCTTCTCCGTGTGTGTCTTTAGTCTGTGAGAGGCTGGTCTTCCGGAGCACAATGGCGCATTGTCTTGCCAGGGTTGCCTGCCCTTGCTGTGGGTTTCACGGGGCAGAGCCAAGGCTGCAGGTGATGCTTGCTCATGTGACCCATGTGGCTCCTTACAGCAACCTCGGAGGTCTCTTGGCCCTGAAATCTCTCTCAACTCGACTGAGTGAATGCATTCTCTACTAGGCTGTGTCATGGAAGAATAATGAGACCCTAAGTGCTCTTGACACAGCATCTCTTATGACTGTTGTGTTCATGTCCTTGTCATGTATCCAGTGTTTTAAGGACATTGGTGTTTTGCCTGCATGGATGTCTGTGTGAGGGTGTCAGATCTTGGAATTACACAGTTGTAATTACACTTGGAATTACACAGCTGCCATGTGTATAATGGGAATTGAACCCGGGTCCTCTGGAAGAGCAGTCAGTGCTCTTCACCACTAAGCCATCTCTCAAGACCCTCATGTCTATATCTTAATATGTGTACCTACTGCATTTTTCGAAAGACTAAGGTGTATGCCATTGGACAAATTAAATGTAACCACCTAATGGTCAAGATTGGCTCTAAAACATTACTTTTAAAATATTTTGTCTGGCCAAGTGGTGGTGGCACATGCCTTTAATCCCAGCACTGAGGAGGCAGAGCCAGGCGGATCTCTGTGGGTTCGAGGCCAGCCTGGCCTACAGAGTGAGATCCAGGACAGATACCAAAACTACACGGAGAAACCCTGTCTAGGAAAATAAATAAATTAATTAATTAAATAAAATTTTATATCTATGTATGTATGTATATATATATATATATATATATATATATATAGAGAGAGAGAGAGAGAGAGAGAGAGAGAGAGAGTCTGTTTTTTTTTTTTTAATTAATATAACCTACTGAGTCCATTTAGTGTTGCTCCTAAGTACACGTGCTTAGGGCTGACTGCTTGGGATTGGATGATCGATCAGGGAGATCGCCCCGCCGCCGCCTCCCCACCCCGCGCCCACCTTGATGCTGGCTTGTCACCTGGCGCTGGCACTGTGCAGAGCTTCTGTAGGGGGCCGTACTGTTGAAATTCCATGGCCGTGGCTTCCCTGAATGTATAGAAGACGGTCTCAGAAAAGGCGTCCTGGTCCTCTTTCTCACCATCATCCGGGGATGTTCCTGAGGCTTATGTGTGGGGATTGGGTTGTAGTTGCATCCTTTGGGGCTGGGCACCCATGGTTAGCTGTTTGCTGTATTGTTTTTATCCGTAGTGACTTCCTGTAGTGGCCTCTGCTGCAAAAAGAAACCTGATGAGGGGTAAGAGCTACCCTGTGGACGCAAGATATTTAGAATGCATTTAGGAGTCTACTGTAAAACCTTACTGTAGAGACATGTTGGGTTTATAAGGCCAATGATGACGACAATGACGGTTCCATTAATTCACCTTCTCACACTAGGGATTTGGATTGTGTAGGGGAAGACACCAACCGCTGGATGGAGGCCTGCCGCTCTTTCTCGGTAGAAATCGGGAAAGCTTAAGTGCTGGTCTGAGGAAGCTTTACAAATGTTTTCAAAATTATTCTTACGCCACGGCCTGCGTGCGAGGGCTGAAGGGCAATCTCGTGGCGCCTCCGCTCACTGCCACCTTTTCCTTTACAGCACGATCAAACTCAGGAGGCCTGGCTTGTAAGGAAGGCGGCACCTCCACCCGCTGAGCTCCCCGACCAGACCCTGGCAGCTCGTGTCCCCCTGTATTTGATAGCAACAAGATGTAGCAGTGTGTGGGAACAGGAGCGGGTGGCGCCCTCTATTGGTGTGGCTCTCACACGGACCCGCACCCCCACCCCACCTCCCATGCTAAGAACCTTAGCTTCCCAGGCTTCCAGCTTTTGGGTAGACCTGGGAAGTCAGGAAGCTCCAGGGTGCCTGTGGTCATTAGAGCTCAGGTTGCGGTCACTGCCATATAGTCAGTGGTGACGCCAGTCCACCACTGCTGTCCTGGCTCCGCCTCTTCTGCTCGGGCTCCGCCTCTTCTGCTGGGGCTCCGCCTCTTCTGTGCTGGCTCCGCCTCTTCTGCTCGGGCTCCGCCTCTTCTGCGCTGGCTCCGCCTCTTCTGCTCGGGCTCCGCCTCTTCTGCTCAGGCTCCGCCTCTTCTGCGCTGGCTCCGCCTCTTCTGTGCTGGCTCCGCCTCTTCTGCGCTGGCTCCGCCTCTTCTGCTCGGGCTCCGCCTCTTCTGCTCGGGCTCCGCCTCTTCTGCGCTGGCTCCGCCTCTTCTGCGCTGGCTCCGCCTCTTCTGCTGGGGCTCTGCCTCTTCTGCTCGGGCTCCGCCTCTTCTGCGCTGGCTCCGCCTCTTCTGCTCGGGCTCCGCCTCTTCTGCTGGGGCTCCGCCTCTTCTGCGCTGGCTCCGCCTCTTCTGCTCGGGCTCCGCCTCTTCTGCTCGGGCTCCGCCTCTTCTGCTCGGGCTCCGCCTCTTCTGCGCTGGCTCCGCCTCTTCTGCGCTGGCTCCGCCTCTTGTGCGCTTTCTCAGGGCCACTATTCTTGGCCTGTTGTACTCAAAGTCAAGAAAAGCCCGTTGGGAAACCTGGTGTGGACTCATACCCGTTATTCTGGCACTTAAGAGGGTAGCCTAGCCTACAAAGTGGATTCAAGACAAGATTGAACTCCTCTGTAGAGGAGACCTTGGTTACCAAAATACACAGGAAAGAGGAGGAGGAGGAAGGCAGGGAAGGAGAGAGTGGGGGAGGGAAAGAAGAGAAGACCACTGAGGGAAAGACCTTTTGTTTTGTTTTTTTGAGACAGGGTTTCACTGTATGTTGTTGGCTGTTTTACCCTTTACTCTTTTGGGGGGCGGGCCACCCCTGCTCCTAATAAAACACACGGAGGCATATTACTTATGAATGCCTGGCCTTAGCTCGGCTTGTTTCTAGCCAGCTTTTCTAACTTAAATTATCCCATCTATCTTTTGCCTCTGGGCTTTTACCTTTCTCTATTTCTGTATACCTTTTTTTTATTTCTTACTCAGTGTCTGGCTGTGTAGCTGGGTGGCTGGCCCCTGGAGTCCTCCTCCTTCTTTGGCTCCTCACTTCTTTCCAGATCTCTCCTCCTATTTATTCTCTCTGCCTGCCAGCCCCGCCTATCCTTTCTCCTGCCTCTCTATTGGCCGCTCAGTTCTTTATTAGACCATCAGGTGTTTTAGGCAGGCACAGTAACACAGCTTCACAGAGTCAAACACATGCAGCATAAAAGAATGCAGCCCATCCTTGCATATTAAACAGATGTTCCCCAGCGTAAACAAATGTAACACATCTTAGAATAATGTTCTGCAACAACCGTGTAGTGTTTGGCCTGGAACTCACTGGAACCATGTGGACCAGGCTAGCCTCATACCTAGTAGTTTCCTGAGTGGTGGGATTATAAGCCTTTTTTTATTGGACCTAATTTTGTAACACCAGGGGAGTCACCCCAAGGCTCCTCAGGAAGTGACCAAAACAGCTAACTGATGTAGCCTGGAAGGGGGATTCCTACCCATCACTGCAGACCTTTATGCAAATGAAGTGTTTGTTTACACCAATCAGGGCACTCTCCCATTTGTACCTGTCACTATAGTCTGTCTGGGAGGAAATGGGGAACGTGTCCCTTCTCTTCCAGTCTGGGTAGACAAGGCTATGGGGTCATCCAGAGTTCACAGAGGTTTCTCCTTAACAAAAAGGCCGGTACAGTACTGCAGGTCATTGGAACAGTCCTGGCTGGGGCTGCATCTTTGAAAGTGGGGTTTGTCCTGAAGCTGTCATCCTCATGTGGCTTCCTCGGGGCCATAAAGCAGCAGGTGCCAGCAGCAGGGCAGCCTGGCCGGCTGTTTGAGTGACAGTCCTCTACTTAAGACAGCCCTTGCACCAGGAAAGAGTTTAACTGCTGTCGATTAGGAAGCCGTGGTTTTGTGTATCCATGGGATAATAAACATCAGGAGTGCTAGCAATATGCAATAAAAGCTGATTATTATCCCGCTATTGGTATCAACCATGTTTGACTGCACTTCTACAATGCCTAACTCCTACCCAGTGCCCCATCTATTCAGTGTTTCTTAAACTGGATTATTTCAATATGGACTTTCCTTCCAGCATTACTTAAGCGATGTCCAACTGATTTTGTTGCTTCTCATAATATAATAGGTGGGAAAGCTATGATAAGCAGAGGATCGAATCCAAGCCAAGGTCAGTGAAAGCATTTCCGTGAGAATAGACAGTACAAACTTCGTCTGACTCCACGTTTCTCTCTGTTGGCCCGGAACCTGACCACACACCTTCCTGTAAATGCGGGAACTTTCTCCCCTGTGGAAGACTTTAATTTGCACTGAATAGTATCTGCAGTCTTGCTATCCTGCTGCAAACAGAAAGGAAACACTTCCTTTCGAGACCGGGCCTCACCACCCAGCCTAGCCTGGAACTCAGGCTCCTCTTGCCTCCACCTCTTTGATGCCAGGATTACAGGCACGTGCCGTCATGCTGGAAAGGAGACATTTTTATGAATATTAGATTAAGGATGAAAGAAAAACAATGATCTTTAGAGCCGTTCATCCAGTCAATATTTGAGGGTTACTGTGAACTATTACACAGTCCAGCAATCCAATTTATTTTTTTAAGTCAAATGTAGATTACACTAACATAGTTTAAAATATATGGAATGAATGTAGAATTTTAATAAATGACTTGGGAGTAAATTTCTTCAACTCTTCTTAAGTTCCTTTTTATTTTAAGATTTATCTTGTAATTTTTATTATTTTTATCCATGTATATGTATTTTTATCCATGTATATATGTGTATGTTTGTACCATGCATGTGAGTGCTCATGACAGCCAGAAGAGGATGTTGTCTTCCCTGGAACTGGAGTTACAGGCATTTGTGAGCCACCCAATATGAGTGAGTGCTGGGAATTGAACTGGGGTCCTGTGGGTGAGCAGCAAGGACTGCTAACCACTGAGCCATCTCGCCAGCCCCTGGAGATTTACTTGTTTTTGTTTGACGTATGTGGGAGTTTTGCCTGCATGTCTATCTGTGCACTAGCTGTGTGCAGTACCCTTAGAGGCCAGAAGAGGGAGTTAGGTCCTCTGAACCTGAGTTACAGGGCTTGTGAGCCACCCTGTCAGTGCTAGGACTCAAACCCAGGTCCTTTGCAAGAACAGCCAGTGCTCTTAACCCCTGAGCCATCTCTCCAGCCCCAGTTTCTTCTACTCCTCATGTTCATCCCTTGCCATATCCAAACATCTCAATGTATAACAATAATTAAAAATAGAGTTCTTTCTAAGTTGTCTCACTGTTTTCTACATGTAGTGGAGAATACTATCCATGCCCAAACAATTTAGGACACCAGACATATATTATTTATTAAAGATTCTTTCAATGCATTATTATCTTCACGGGTTTTGAACTGGCAAGATCTGCCTTTATTATTATTATTATTATTATTATTATTATTATTATTATTATTAAAATAGGCTTAGGTTGTTATTCATTATGGGCTATAAATCTGCTTTATTTGCCCTCTTCTGGTTTTATATTCAATGTTGGCCGCTGACTGACAGCTGTCAGGCCGTGTTCTCTTCATATGCCAGTGAACTTCCACCCATAATTTGTTGCTTAATTCAACACACATTGCCGCTGGAGGCCAGGGCAGTTAGTATCGTCTGATACAGGAGAAGATGGGTTGTATGGCGCTATTGCATGAAGCCCTGGGCTCGATCCCAACAGTACACAAAAATGGTGCACACCATTACCTCAGCACTCAGGAGGTGAAGGCGGGAACATCGGGCATTCAGGGTCTATCCTTGGCTACACAGTGAGCTGACAGCCAGTCTGAAACCTAATATGGGAGGAGGGGAGGGGAGGGGAGCGGAGAGGGGGAGCAGAATAAAGGAAGCTGGAATAGGTCAGATGTGGGGGAGGTCACCAAAGAACCTGCTTTTGCTGGACACGGTAGCACATGCCTGTAATACCGTCCCTCTTGAGGCTGAGACAGGAGGATTGAGAGGTTAAGGGCAGCCTGGGCTATAGAATGAGGCCTTTCTCAAAAAGCAAATAGAGACACTTTCTAGAAGATAGGTTTTATTTTTGTGACATTTCTGCCTTTAAAAAAAAAAATTAAAACAGCCAGGCGGTGGTGGCACACGCCTTTAATTCCAGCACTCTTTTGGGAGGCAGAGGCAGGCGGATCTTTGTGAGTTCGAGGCCAGCCTGGTCTACAGAGCGAGATCGAGGAAAGGCACAAAGCTACACAGAGAAACCCTGTCTCCAAAAACAAAACAAAACAAAAACAAAAACAAAAAAAATTAAAACAAGAGATTGAGTCTTCATACAGAGCCCAAACCTCTGAGATTGCCATTGTGTAGCAGCTGTGGTTCATGCGAAAGAAGGAAAGTGCTAGAATAAAAATGAACGACTGTCGTGACACGGGAGCCAATCTGCATGACTTGAGCAATCTTACTGTTACTCTTTTTCATCACATGGATGGCAGTCGCCTCCCTTTTAAGGTTGTGATGAAGACTTCAAATACTACATGGGAAACCCTAACATGGTCGGAATTAAGTTTAATTCCACCATGAAAAGTAGCTCCTTCTTATTGGCTCAGACGATTCTGCTCAGTCCATAATGTGGGAGCAGGACCCGAGTTCAGATTCCCAACACCGAAATAAAAACCTGGACACAGGCATATCCCTGGAGCTCAATGGCTATCCCATCTAGCCTATCAGAGCTCAATGGCTATCCCATCTAGCCAATCAGAGCTCAATGGCTATCCCGTCTAGCCAATCAGAGCTCAATGGCTATCCCGTCTAGCCAATCAGTGCTCAATGGCTATCCCGTCTAGCCAATCAGTGCTCAATGGCTATACCGTCTAGCCAATCAGTGAGCTCTGAGTTCAGTGAGATGCCTATCTCAACAAGTAAGGAAGACACCCCATGTAGACCTCTGGCCTCTCCACTCACGCTCCTATGTGCACTCAGGCACACACAGAAAAGAGATTAGCCCATTTTTACTCTCTTGGGTTTATTTTGTTCAGTGGTTGGGATCTATACCAGGAGTGGAAAATAAGCCAGGAATGGTTTAGCACACTGCAGCCCCAGCGCACTGGAGATGGAAGCAGTCTCAAACCCCAAAAATCTGAGCTTGCTGCTGCATACCTATAATCTGAGCATTGGGAAAGTGGAGGCAGGAAGATCAGGAGTTCAAGGCTGACCTCCGCTACACACCTTGTCTAAAAAAACAGCAACAAAAAAAGCTGGACTTAGTAGCACTCGTAAAGAAAATGCCGGGCGGTGGTGGTGCACGCCTTTAATCCCAGCACTCAGGAGGCAGAGGCAGGCAGATCTCTGCGAGTTCAAGACCAGCCTGGTCTACAGAGCGAGTTCCAGGACAGGCTCCAAAACTACACAGAGAAACCCTGTCTCAAAAAAACCAAAAAAAAAAAAAAAAAAAAAAGCCTGAGAATCCAGAATTCACGGTCATCATTGGCTATACAATGAGTCCAAGGCCATCTGGGCGCCACGGCTGTGGGCTCCATGGCTACAGGAGACCCCGCCTCTAACAAACAAATAAAACACCCTTTTTTTTCCATATGTCCACTGTTGTAGGTAGTTTTCTGAGAGTCGAGTTACAGATCTTGGCACTTGCTAGACTAATAACACAAGAGGCATGAGGCTTACAAAGGACACGTTTTTACTGATTCTCAAGTTAGAAGCAGAAAGAAGAAATACCAAATTCAGACCCCCACACACAGACACCCTGTTGTCTTAGAACTGTTTTTGGATTCTTGACTCAAGTGTCACGGCTTCCACGCTGCCATCACAGCCAGCTCTGTAAAAATATACTCTAAGTCCCAAATATGTACGCTGTAGGGGGACAAGGGGCATCTTTGCTGCCGTTGGCCTCTCCAAAATTACTCTAAGTGTTCATTTTGGTAATTGGGCATTCTTCCCCTCCCTGGGGAATGTGTCGGTTCATCCGGCACCTCTCCTCCCATGCTGCTTTGTAATTCCAGCCTCCATTACTGAAGAAAAACATTCAATTAGTCCCAGTCAAGAATAGAAAATGACTTGGGTTTCCGGCTCTTCACAGCTGCGTCTGTGTTGGGGAAGAAGATTTTCATTGACCTCATAGAATTTTCTGTGAGAATAATGCTACCGAAAGATCAACTTGTACAGCCAGGAGGTGGTGGCGCATGCCTTTAATCCCAGCACTCAAGAGGCTCAGGCATGCCGATTTCTGTGGGTTCAAGGTCAGCCTGGTCTATATAGCGAGTTTCACTCTGTCTCAAAAGCAAAAGAAAAGGATCAATTATCTCCTTCCCTCATTAGCCCGTTCCTGGTTTCTTTTGAGGCGGCATTTTCTTTTTAATATTGGCAATTGCTAGCTTCTTTTTGTTATTATTATTATTATCAAATTCAAATCCAATCACTTTTCAAATTTACAAGTTACAGTCAACAGGTATCCAGTGTTCTGTTTTCCCTTTGGGGCATGTGGTTTCTCACAGACTCTTGGCTTCCGGTAGGAATTCTCCACTTTGAGTTTTGTCTGGACGAATAGAAGCTGTCGGAATCGTAGCCCAGAGGCTCTGGTTCCCAAAGCGTGTCTTATCACCCGCGTGTCTTATCTTTGCCCTTAGAGTTCTTCAGCCTGGGAACACAAGCTCGGCCAGTGGACTCTGTGGGGCGGCACGTGTATTCGGTTTGCGTGGACTGTTATGACCTGCCGTGGGTCGGGCTCATGTTCCTGGAGTGCCCGGAGTGGCTTCGCTAATCTGTCAGGATAGTATGTTCTGGTGGTTAAATATAGACAGACGGGCACTCTGTGAGTTAGAGCTCGCTGTGCAGCTGGCATGAACAGCCCGCCCTGGATGGGAGGCCTCTTTTAGTTTGTCTTCTACTGTAGGTTTTCCTCACCTGACTGAAAATACGCCATGGACCTTGTGGGAGCTATGAGCAGTGGGACCATGGAAGCCATCGTGAGGCTTCTGGGCTTTGAAACATAGACTGTGTTGTTGGTGTCTGGTCTGTTTGGGTTCCCCTTCAGGCCCATGGAGATTACAACGGCTTGTTGGAGAAGATCCTGTGTGATCAGCCTTATCAAAGGTCTGGGTAGGTTTGAAGGGGTTGTCTTGTGGGGTGGTAAGCAGTTTTCAGACCGAGAGAGGGAAGGGTCTCCTCTCTATATCAGGTTGGGGGAGGGGAGCCTTGTCCTCTAGGCATAGGGACTGACTTATAATGGGATTGTTCAGACAGGAGCATGGCCCTTTAGGCCTTCTGTTTAGAACCGTAACATCTCAGAGGTCAGAGTTCTACTTTCATATGACTCCATGGACAAGCAGCTGGGATATGATGGGATTTTTCTGTGCTTACAGACTTCACTATAGGGTTCTGCATGTCTGTACTGGAAAATGGCTGACCCAGAGGAACAACTTGGAAGGATTTGGAAAATTGTTGATGCTACAGAATTTGATATTTCAGGAGAAGTAGGGTTTAAGCTTGATATATTCTAAATATTTGTATAAATCCCTTTGTATTGTTCTAAATACAGAAAGCATCCTAAATTTAGTGTTTTTCCTATGCTTCTGACTTAGCCTTCCCCAACATTTAAAACATAAAATGCTTCTCTTTTTTTGTTGGTGAATTTAAAATCAGGGTTCGTGTTGGTCAGCACTAAATGGATCTGGACTGCATGCCATTGCCTTTTGTTTATCAGACATGCTCTCTCTGGCTTGGATTTACAAGTGTATCTATTTCTCTTATTTTATGTGTATGAATGTTTTGCCTGCATGTATGTATGTGCTTGGTGCCAGAGGCGATCAGAAGAGGACATCAGATGCCTGGATAGGTGGCTGGGAGCCTCCATGTATGCTGGGAACTGAACTTGGGTCCTCGAAAGAGCGGCTAGTGCTTTTAACCACTGAGCTATCCCTCCAGTCCCAGCAGCCTTTAAAAAAAAAAAAAAAAAAAAAAAAGGACATTTATTGCTTGGTTTTGTTTTCTGTGTGTATGCACACACACATCAGCTTTTCGGGGTGTAGAAGTCCTGAGATCTTATTTGGGATAATTCTTTCTCCTACCATGTGGGTCCTGGGGATTAAACTCAGGTCATCAGGCTTAGCGTCAGACACTTTTATATGATGAGCCATCTTCTAGGCTCCCGAGACTGAAATTTTAAATATCACGTAACAGCTCCAGATTACTGAGACAAAAGTCCCATGATAGAATTAATTACATGCACCCCGATATTGTCTAACTCTCTCATGATGGCAGGAAACACTAATTTGTAAATGGGAAATCTTAGCACGTTGCTCTAATAGAGGCGGAACGGTTTGTTTATTAAAGATTATCTGTTAAAGATCGGGATACTGAATGACTTATTAATTATTCCACAATGCTGTCCATAATACACTCTTAGATACCTGGATATGACAGCTTGCCATTTCTAGGGATAAAATTCCACCTAGTCATTATTTGGCCTCTTTGTCTTGTGGTCTACAGAGTATGGTTTAGGGGAGTTTTTCCTCTGAAAATTTTATGTGATAAGCACATATGTTAAGGGATTAACCTTACTGTTTCGGATATTTCATAAAAACAGTAGAACACCGCGTCATGACAAGGCTCCTGTGAAATGCTTGCAGTTTCTGCTCTGTGGTTTCCCGGTTAGTGGAGAGAGTGGCGGACCCTCTTGTGTGGGCTGTGCGGTCTTTCCCACCCCTCCCTCCTGTCTTAGATCATCCTTGCCTGGCTTGTCTATCTTCCTGTCTGTCTGTCTGTCTGTCTCTCTCTCTCTCTCTCTGTCTTTCTTCCTTTCTCTTCTTTCTTGTTTTTTGTTTTTGTTTGGTTTTAGTTCTGGTTTTTTGAGATAAACATTTCACACCATAGCCCACACTCGCCTGGTACTCACTGTGTAACCTGGACTGACCCCAAACTCATAATAATCCTCTTGCCTCAATGTCCCCAGTTCTAAGATTGCAAGCATGACCCACCACGCTCTACACTTTGTTCTGTCTTAGGGCAGAATCTCACTATGTAGCCCATCTTGGCCCCAAACTCTCCAGCCTCCTGCCTCAGCCTTTGGATTGTTGGTCTTACAGGTATGTCTCCAGTCCCAGCTTAACTGTCTTTCTTGTTCATGATACACAAAGTCAACTTTTAGAAGGGCACTCCATCAACAAATCCACTTCAGAGGCTTGGTAGATTTAGCGCTAACTTAGATTATAAATGTCTAGTGGACTGTATTAAGTGAATCTGACAGTCATTGTACATTTAAAAAATTAATAGAGCCTAAAATATTTTAAAAGATTTATTTCTTTTTATTTTATGTATATGAATGCTTTGCCCACATGTATAGGTATGTACCACATGTGTGTTCAGTGCCCAGAGAGAAAGAAGGTCTTATGAACCAAATTTCTTAAATATTTCAATGTTGATAAAAATGAAACACTAACTAGTTCATAATGATGGCAATGGATCCTCTGCCCTGGAACTGGAGTTACAGACAGTTGTAAGCTACCATGTGGTGCTGGGAAACAGACTTTAGTCCTCTGCAAGAGCAGCCACTACTCTTAACCACTGAGCCATGTCCCCAGCCCGGTTTGTGGAGTTTCTACAGCATCCAGTGCGCTGGAAACCCATCACGCCCAACAGATGCCTGGAATGTAGATTTTGTTGTTATATACGGGGTGGAATGTACATATGCGTTTCTCCTGTACATTTGCATACACGTGTTATTGTATGCATATGTATGCTTACATAATACAGACTGCCATGCACATGGTAACATGTGTTGTTCCTGTACGAGGTATATACTGTGATAGCACATGTTATGGTAACACAGCCACTGCCCTAACTTGGAATTGCAGCCTTTTGTTTGTCAGAATGGAGCAGCTGCTGCCACACTAAGTGGCAGGTCCACAAACACCGTGTGAGTAGTCTCCACATACGTGTCTACATAGTGTGCCGCCAATTACTCTTCTCTTGCCCTTGAAGCTGGGTTTACGTATCCAGTAGATACTTCCAGACGCCACTTGGCCATTCTGGTAGGCCTCGGATTACTGTCTGTGAATGGCTCCGGGCCCCTCAGTATCTGGGGTCTTTTAAACCACCACCCACAGCAAGAAACTCGTTCTACGTAGACCCAGAACACGCATGTGCCTGCCCCAGACACAGCCAGAGACTGAAAGCAGGCTGCATGCTCCCAGCTGCTCTCTCATAGTCTCTAACCTGATGCACCAGATTCCAGTGATCCCACCTGCCACAGCGGCCCCGTACCTAATAATGGGCCACAGCCTGCACTCTGACAGTAAGTCAGGCGTTCCCAATACACCACGAACTGTATTTTCAATTGCAATTCCATGCTGCAAATTATGTGCATACAATATTCTCCTCCTGGGAACATTGGTGTTTGATATGGAAAGACATTGTGTGGCTGCAGAAATAGCTCTCCTGCTGGTCTTGAGGGGCGCCCCGCAAGGTGAATGTAGGCTGTCCAAGCTGGAGATAATAATTCATGACCTTGTACTTCTTAATGCTGCCTTAGCGCTTAACGCACCAAATATCCATCGCGTTCGGAGTATGCAGCCGCGGACTGTGCCGCACGGTGGGGCTGCAAAAGGAATAAAACAAATTCCTTGCCCCAGTGGCATTGAAGCATAGTTAGGACGACAAGAAAAAAATAGTACGTCATGTGTCAGGAGGCTGCGGAAAGAGTGACGCGGACTTAGCATGAGGGAGTCCCGAGGCGGCTGACGAGAACGGTCTCCTGTAAAACCAGAGGAGAGCTGGGAGACGCCAGGGCTTCTCCTTCCCCACTGTGTAATTCCTATAACCCCCAGGCTCCCCTTCTTCTCACCCAGAAGCCCCCCTCACGCTGTCGCCAGTTATTTCTGGTTCTCAGCACCAGCATCCCTCAGTCACAGATGTGGGTCCGTCGTGTGTGTGTGTGTGTGTGTGTGTGTGTGTGTGTGTGTGTGTGTCCGTCTCAGTCACAGCCGCGTGGCCGGCACGTGGCTTTGTGTAGCCATATGTCTGTGTGTATGTTTGTGGGGTGCCTGTCTCCCTGCACGCAGTGGCTTATGTGAGAGTAAAGACCATGCCTGGCTTGCTCCCCAGTGGATAGGGCAATACATGGAGTAGAGTGGACCTGAATACATAAACACTTGAGTGAACAAATGATCTCCTAAATTCATGGGCTCTTGCATTGGTGGTCCAACCTGACTGCGTGGTCTTAGAGCAAGCACCATGTGCTCGCATGCATACATTTTTACATCTTTGAACCTGTCTTTTAAAATCTACCTTCGTTATCTCTGTAGAACTTCGCAGAGTGCCTTGTGTATACTAGGGCCTTAATTGACAATGTGCCATTTAATTTAATGAATTTGTCAATCACATTGCTAGTTTTCAGAGATGAAAATATTTCTGTAAGGAAGCCATATTGGAACATGAGTGCGGCATGCCCTGAACGACATCCTGCCCTGGTTTGTGTGTGCCGTGTCTGTGTGTGTGTGTCTCTGTGTGTGTGTGTGTGTGTGTGCTCCAAGACCACACTGTTCATCGCAGCTTGGGTCCTGCAGCATGGCAGAGGAGCTGAACCCTTAGGGAGCCCATGGGAGCCAATCAGGATTCTAGACTCCAGTTCTGTTCTTTAGCAGTTTGTTCAGACTACGTTTCTAACACGGAGTCCCTCGGTTGTTGCTATTATAAGATATAGGACATTTAAAAAAAATAAGTCGTATCTTATTTGTTTATGTTTTGGGTTTTCAAGACAGGGTTTCTCTGTGTAGCCCTGGCTGTCCCAGAACTCACTTTGTAGAACAGGCTGGCCTTGAACTCAGAGACACCCCTGCCTCTGCCTCCCACATGCTGGGACTAAAGGTGTGCGCCACCACCCTTATTTTGTTTTGACTTTCTTTATCGATTTTGGTTTTGGTTTTTTTGAGACAGGTTATTGCTCTGTAGCCCAGGGGCTGTGGAACTCACTGTGTGGATCAGGGGCTGTGGAACTCACTGTGTCGCCCAGGGGCTGTGGAACTCACTGTAGCCCCGGGGCTGTGGAACTCACTGTAGCCCAGGGGCTGTGGAACTCACTGTAGCCCAGGGGCTGTGGAACTCACTGTAGCCCAGGGGCTGTGGAACTCACTGTGTCGCCCAGGGGCTGTGGAACTCACTGTAGCCCAGGGGCTGTGGAACTCACTGTAGCCCAGGGGCTGTGGAACTCACTGTGTAGCCCAGGGGCTGTGGAACTCACTGTGTAGCCCAGGCTTTCTAGGACCTGACTGTAGTTCAGGCTCATACCAAACTTATAATCCTCCTGCCTCAGCCTGTTAAATGCTGGGGTTACGTGTATACACCTGAAGTCCTGCTCCTGTGTTTTCCCCTTTGCTTGCTCTGTCTCATTTTGTTTTGTTTTTCGCGTAAACCATCTAATTATGAAATGTTTAAACAAATACAAAAAGAGAGATAATTGCATATATATTGTTTTTCTCTAATCCAACAATTATCAAGATTTAGTCATGTGGGTTTATTTAGGGCCTAGATTTTCTTTATTAAAGTACTTTGAATCACATATAAGCATCATTTCTCTGAAGTCCTGTAATGAGTATCCATTCTAGAAAACAGAAATGTTTTCTTAGCTACCCATAATGCTGTGCTTATATCCAAGAAGGTTACCCACAGTGCTTTGCTGTCACCTAACTCATTCCATGTTCAGTGTTTTCTTATCGTCAGAGTGTGTTTTTCAGCAGCTAGTTTGGTTGAATCAGAATTTAGACAAACGTAACTGTGAGTGTCCTGTGCCCTCCTGTGTGTTTCTCCGTTTGCTGACTCCGAGGGGCCGGCACACGCATGGGATGATCCTAATTCTGCAGCATCCCTTTGCTTTCCTTATGATGACGCCAGACTCAGGCTTACATCCTGTTACTCTTCGCACGTGGCTGTTCTCTACGGTGCTTCCCAGTCTCGACGACGAGGGCAGACTCGTCGGGGTGCACTCCGTAGTTCCGCGCCCTGCTATAATGACGTCATTCCTGTTCTGACACTGAAGACCACACCCTCCTTCCCAGTCTACACAGCCAACCGTTTCCAGTGTTTGGGCACAAGACTTCTGACCAGTCTCCTGCCGAGGTAGCAAGTTTTAAGAAAGTACCATGAGACAGTCATCTGAACACCCTTCTTAAGCACCTTAGTCACTGTGCCATGGTGTCAGGAGAGCAGCTGTGTGTTCTCTTTCGGAAGCAAAGGCGGCAAGGCAGCGTTTCAGTCCGTGTGTCTAAAACCCAGACTCCAGCACGTACCTGCCTGCTTCCTGCTCACCTGATTTCCCTCACTGCCGCATCCTTTTTTCACGTGTGCTGTTCCTCCAAACTGTCCTTTTTCTCCCCCATCCTACGCAACAACATCAGATCAACATTTGCCCTGGAGTCTGCCGGCTCCCATTTGCCCTCTAAATAAGCCCACGTTCACTGGCTGGCCACTCAAGACCTAATTCTTCTAACAGGGACAATGGAAAGCCTCCATGTTGTCCAACCTAAGGGTTTAAATGGGTCCCTACGCCCTGATGATCTCATCCCCGCAGATTCTACGTTGTGAGATTGGATGAAATCAAGCCAACAAACAAAAGGACCACAGTTTTCCAGCTGATGGTGCCAGGCACATTGCTAAGTGCTTATGACAGAGACAAGGCATCCCTGTTCTTAAGGACACTCCAGCCACCGGGAGCGGACAAAGCCCAGGCGTGTATAGGGACGCATGGTGGGAAGAGGACATGGAGATGCAGTGAAGGCAGGTGCTCAGCAGATCCGGCACGTGCCTTAATGCCATTCCCTCTGCCGAAGGAGCCATCCTCACCCGCACGCGTTAGAACCTTGCCCATCTCCTCCGACCTGGGCCAGACCCTCGCTATTCCGTACCATCTGCCTCCTGGTAGGCCAGAGACTGCGCCGGCACAGGGAGTGTGGGACACAGACACCCACGCATGATGTACAGTTTTTGGTAAAGTTTTAAATGTTAAAATAAGTCCTGAGGTTACAGCCAGGAATGCCAGGCTTCCTCCTGTGGCCGTCTGCACCATGGGGAGTTTCTAGTCTCTATTAAAAGGTGGATGGAAAAAGAGCAGGGGCAGAGGTGTGCCTGGGAAGGTTGGGGGATTTGCAAAGCTTTCGTCTGTCAAGAGGATAGGACATAGATCGTCATTAGCTCATGTTAGTTCAAGAGAAGGAGGGGGTGGGTTACCAAGTTTTGATGATGGAAGTTTTAAAAAGTGACCCCTTTTAATGCACACACACACACACACACACACACACACACACACACGGGTGTGCTTTGCTTATGTGTGTGTACATGCACCGTAGGTGTGCAGTGTCATCGAGGCCAGATGGGGACATTGAATCCCCAGGAACTGGAGTTACAGACGGTTGTGAGTCATCAGGTGGGTGCTGGGAATCGAACTCAGGTCCTCTGCCAGAGCAGCCAGTGCTCTTAACCACTGAGCCACCTCTCCAGCACAGTCTTGCCCAGCCTCTTGAAGAATAGCAGGTAAAAGCCAAGTGTCGTGGCATGCACTCCTGTATAGGGTTACTTACACTTACAGGGCACTTGAAGCGGAGGCAGGAGAATCGGGAGTTCAAGGCCAGCTTGGGCTCTGAGGCTAGCCTGGGCTACGAGGACCCTGTGGTGGGAGAAAGGAGAACAAATGAGGAAAGGCACATGAATGAGCCTTTTGTCGGTTGTCTTGGAGAGAACGGGGAAGTTGAAAATCAGGATTATCAGCCTCCTACAGGCTATTTGATCTCCTTAGGGCTGGAAGGGACCTTGAAATGTCACCGTAACCTCATCTTCCTTCGCTGGCAGGTCTTGGCAGACATTCTTTCAGGCTCTGGTGACAGTGCCTGCTTTGAAAATCGGGGGGGAAGTCTGTGTAATTGCATCTTAGCGGACGACAGACAGCTAGAAAAGAAGTCGCTGGGGTGTGCTGGGCATTTTCCTAAGATAAGATACCAGACGGCAGGGAAACGGGGACGGGGGTGCCTGGGGCAGACTTTCCTCGCCTGGACTGCTTCCTCCCTCCGTTCCCGGAGTCCCCACAGTCAGAAATGGTTTTGTGAGGACAGGGTGGAAGGCGGCGGAGACGTGTGTGTCATCGTGTGTCTAGGGAGGGTGCCATCCCTAGTCACACTTCTGGTCACTAGCCAGATTTCGGGTGCTCCCTAGGGCCTCAGTGCACTGTGGGGCAAGAGGTCACGCCCACCCGCCAAGGGGTCTCCGTGGCCTACAGACGTATGAGGCTGTCTAGAAATTGCCCAACTATGTAAGTCCGTAAAAAACCTCATCCTCCAAATCACTCATATTTTAATTTTATTATTTCTCAAGTCCCAAAGCCTGCTTATGTCAGAGCAGAACCCACCTTAGCAGACTGCTTTATCCACCTCCAGCATAAGCAGCAGATGTTACTGAAGTTTTTGAGGGTCCAGCTGGTCTGGGGGTTGGGTTTTTACCAGGGCCACCTCTTATTTGTCCTCTAACATGGGAGTGACTGGCTCGGTTATGGTGTCTGTGGGTTAAACGTATGTTGTGAATAGGAGGAGCCCAAGGTCCTCTGGAGTGTCAACGTGGATTCTGGACCAGATTGAGCCAGTCTGGAGGTTTCCCCCCACACTGCCCCCTTGGAGGTTGGGGATCTGTGAAAATCTGATGGTCAGCAGGTAGGAGTATATGGTTATTATGGAAATCTAGATTTTAACACCTCTGTGGCGTGTGTGTGTGTGTGTGTGTGTGTGTGTGTGTGTGTGTGTGTGTGTAGTAAGCTTGTGATCTCTTGCCGCAGTCTCCCAGGTGCCGAAGCTGTCAGTGTGCACCCCCATGCCCTACTTTGGGTTTTAACTTCTGCAGGCAGTCGGCACAGCTGACACGCAGCAGACCGTCTGGAACTGTAGGGCTTGGTCTGCTCAGACCGGTTAATATCCAAAGACCAGGTGAGACTCGTGTCTGTTAACCACAGATGCAACGCCAGAGACTGTGACTACATAAAGAAACTGGGGCTGGAGAGACGGCTCAGCGGTTAGAGCACTGGCTGCTCTTGCACAGGACCTGGGTTCCGTTCCCAGCACCCACGTGGCGGCTCATAACTGTCTATAATGTCAGTTCTAGGGGATCCAACACCCTCTCCCAGCCTTCAGGTGTACCTGTACATACACACACACACACACACACACATCCATACATAAAAATAAATTTTAAATTGTTTTTGAAAAGAAAAGAAAGCAAAAGTTATATTAAATGTAATATAATTTACATTCAATTATACCACACTAAAATGAAAAGTATTTTCAATCTCTAAGAAAATAACAAGCTAAGTGATGTGGGAAGGTTAGGGAGACAGAGGTATGAGGATCTCTGAGTTTAAGGCCAGCCTGGTCTACAGAGCAAGATCCAAGACAGCCAGGGCTACAGAGAAACCCTGTCTCAAAAAAACATAAGGAGAAGAAAGGAGAAGGAGGAGGAGGAAGAACTATTCCTGTTACCCGAGGGATCTCCCGTAGACCCCTAAGCATGAAGGAACAGTTTGAAAGTGGCTGGAAAACTCAGAGAGTGGAGGAATGTATTAATTCTGTAAGTGTTGGGAATCAAACCTGGGTCCTCTGCAGGGATAGCCAGTGCTAAGTCTACACCATCACTCCGCCCCCCACCCCTGCCCCCCACCTGCAATGTCCTGATATTGGTGAAGCAACCTTTCACTGCTGTGCAAATGAATTGACTTCCTTGTCCCCAATGCTGTCTGTTTCTAAGTATTATCTTCAGATTTTTTTGTTGTTGTTGTTTTTGGTTTTGTTTGTTTGTTTGTTTGTTTGTTTTTCTCTGTAGCTCTGTCTGTCTGTCCTGGAACTCGCTCTGTACTAGGCTTGCCTCGAGCTCACAGAGATCCACCTGTATCTGCCTCCTGAGTGCTGGGATTGAAGGCGAGCGCCACCACCTCAGGGCTCAGAATTACTCTAAGCACAACCTTGCTGTTGCGTGTCGAGGCTTGTGTTTTTCTTCTCACCAGTTTGCTTTCTCTGACTCCCAGAGTTTCTGGCCACATTGAGAAGCTGCAAAAACCTTTCAACTTCCCATTTCCTAAGCACCTTCCTAAATACATTAGTGGGCAATTTATTAGCGCCCTTCGGCGGCGCGGCAAGTTCACACGACAGCTGCAGCATCTTGCTTATGTGTTATGCAATATCCTGTAATGCCGGTAAACAAAGTGAGTCTCAAGAACAGAGACCTGCGATTGAAAAGTGTCGTCGTCCTAAAGAACGATGCCCAGACTTGACACAACAGGGTTTATCCTTGACACATGAAGGTGGACAGAGCCCTGAGACCCACAGAAGGCTGACTTTCCTCCAAGCACGGACAGACTTCTTACACATCGACTCCTTAATTGAAAAAGAAGGCCACTGGTCTCTAGAAAGTAGTTGGGTTAATTAGCCCTCCACTTCTAAGAAGTGTACCTGCTTCAGAGGGTTGGTTGCTACCTACCAGGTTGGGGTTACCGGGGAAGGGCAGGTATTTCAGATCCTCAGTGCTGCTTCTGGAAGGGGAGCATTTATAAAGAGCACCCCATTCTCTGAAAAGGTGGCTGTGTTCTCTGCCCATCCTGGAGGGAAAACCAGGGCGAATGGTCATCTTTTCAGAGGCCTGTGCTTCATAAATGGAGGAAGGAGAAGCGTGTACTTGTTGGGCATGTGATTCCTGTCTTTCACAGACTGCCACAGTCCCCATCTCCACACAGATATGGGGCGGGCCAAAGGGATGGACTGGAAGAGCAGACCCTGGTGGTCAGGTGTGTCTGGACTCCCTTAGACACACATACAAACACACATGGCTCCCGTCCCTGTCTGCCGGCTCTGAGGCCTTCTCAGGCTGCCCCTGGTGGCCAGTCGCCGCCAGGACAAGCAGCATGTGAAGATTCCGGTAAGCCACGAGCCATGTGGCAAGGTATAGATTTATGGAAATGGATTAATTTAAGCTATAAGAACAGTTAGCAAGAAGCCTGCCACAGCCATACAGTTTGAAGCAATATAAGTCTCTGTGTTTACTTGGTCAGGTCTGAACGGCTGTGGGACTGGCAGGTGACAGAGATTTGTCCTGACTGTGGACAAGGCAGGAAAACTCTAGCTACAAATGGCTTCAGTTTCCTGTTCTGTTTTGAAAGTGTCATCTCACACTGTGTGTCTGTGTCTGTCCGTCCGTCCGTCCGTCTGGGTCTGCGTGTCTCTATGTGTGTGCATGAAACTGCTTTGCCACAAAATAGGAGGTACAACAAGGAAGAGCAGTTGGGCCTCCTCTCCAGCATGTCTCAGGATCTAGAGCGGGGCCTGGAGCCTCGGTGCCCATGGCGTACTTGCTGGCTGAAAGGGCGTGAGCCGGGGGTGAGAAGCGGTTGTCTCCAGTGAGAAGTGGACTCTACTTACAGAAAAGTGCCGAGGTCACGGCTGTTTTCCTGCCCTGCCCCTGCGCTCTCAGCTTCTGGGGGCTCACGGGGGACACCAAGGCTGCCTTTACCTTTGTCCCAGCATCCTTATAAAACAGTCGCTGACCTACTGGGTGGTAAGGGGTATTTACGGTGGTCCTGCAAACGTTGGTGATGTAGGCAGATTAGGAGTTCAAGGTCATCCTCAGCTACGTAAAGGACTCGTGGCTACCCTGATGATGATGTTTTGAGACACCATAGAGATGGTGCCTCAAAAAGCCAGCGAGAGAAAGAGGCGGAAGAGAAGACTGCAGTGAACTTAAAAACTCACCAACAGATTTTTTTTTTCACTTTTCTTCTTTCTTTTTGGACAAATGAAATTAGTAATGTGTAGATTCAAGCAAATGGGAGGGTCTAATGATTTTATCTATGGTAATATTAGATAAGGATGGTCTCTATGTTATTATTATGTGTGTTTTGGTTTGGTTGTTTGTTGTTGTTTGAAATGGGGTATTCTGTAGCCCAGGCTAGCCTCAAACTTCTGTTCTTCCGGCTTCCACTTCAGAGTGTTGGAATTACACTCATGTACACCAGGCTTAGACTAGGGAGGAGGTGACGTCGATGTTCATGACCAAGGTATGCACATTTCCTGATTTTCCCAAACTCAGGCACCCACTGGGGAGCAGCTGCCCTAACAGCTGCCCTGTTGAGCTTCTTCTAGAAAAATGGCAGTACTTGTCACTTGGAAATTGATGATGGTGATATAAAGAGGGCTTTCTGAAAGCTGAGAGTGGATTGAGTTCAAGGTTCCTCACCTCTGACCTTTACCATGCCTCCATCTCCCAAGGCTGAGCTGTGTGAACTCACACAGAACACGAGGGGCTTTCCCTTCGTTCCCTCTCTGCCTTGACTCCGGGGTGGTGGGCTTGGTCACGTGGGTGGGCTCTGTGCTTACAAAGACACCAGATTGGAAGTACAGGTGGACACTTCTTTTAAAAACAGCTGTGGACAGGGATTTGGGCTTGGACATGGAGGGACTGAATGAGGTACTCTGGTGCCCGGGTTTCAGCTGTCTGTGACTTGGCCAGAGGTGTGCCAGGGTCACTGTCCTGATCTCCTCCTTGCTATCATTGTGGGTTTAGTCCCAGGATCTTGAGACTGTGTTTTGCATCAACTCAGTTACTGCTATCAGAGAGAATAAAGCCTTGTTTCCAAATGAAGGGTTTGGGTTGACATTCAGGTCTCTGGTTATGAAGCTTGGTGACCTTGATACTGTAGGCAGATAGCGCAGATAGGATGTCCCTCTGAGCGGCAGTTGGGGCGGTGCCCTACTTCCACAAGGTGTCCACATGCCAAGAGCATCGGAGACCAGGCAGGCGTGATTCATGCTGACCTCCGTCAGCTGCCTTGGAACGTTCGCCAGTAGAATAAGCATTCTCAGTGAACTGGGGTTTCTCCTTTCTCATGTCTCCTTTCCTTAATGCCTGTACCCGATCACCCAGAACTGTATGCAGCCTTCAAAGGCCGTATTTTCCTCTGTCCCGTCCTCTTCACTCCTGGTATCCTTATCTTAACTCTCTCGATCTTATGTTTTTCATGGGATAGTTGACAGCTTAGAAACTCATGGATCTCCTAGATAGTTGTGATTACAGATAGCTGTAATCCCAGCATTTGAGAGGCTGAGGCAGGAGGATTGGCTTGAGTTTGAAGTCAGTCTGGACTGTAGAGTGAGTCTTTCAAAAAAGGAAAGCAAAGGAAAACAAGTAAATAGGGGAAGGGGAAGAATTTGGAAGCCTTGTTTGCCGGGTGGTGGTGCACGCCTTTAATCCCAGCACTCAGGAGGCAGAGGCAGGCGGATCTCTGTGAGTTCGAGGCCAGCCTGGTCTACAGAGTGAGTTCCAGGACAGCCAGGGCTATACAGAGAAACCCTGTCTCAAAGAGAGAGGGGAGATCATTTGCATTTATAAACAAAATAATTTTCAGTAACTATCTGATAAAACACTTTTCCATTATGCTCTGAATGGAGACTACTGGCCACCCACCCCCCACAGGAACCCCCGATGGCTGCCCCTACTTGGGAGAAGTGTAACTAGGACACTGCACATTTTGTAAAACTCAACACAGGCACTGCAATTTGGTGCGGTGGTGGTGGGAACGAAAAATTCAATCCACACCTTGGATGTCGTCGACAGAGGTGCTCTCCCCCTTTTTAGATCAGTTCTTTGAGGACTCCAAGTGTCTTACCAAGTGTTTGGATCGTATTCACTCCTCTAACTCTTCCCAGATGCCCCCCCTTCCCCTGTCCACCCAACGCTGTATCCCCCCAAAACAAGCCAAAAATCTTCGAGACCAGTTTGTGCGGCTCAAAATATTCTTGGATGGATGGTCTTCACTGGAGCGTGGTTCACTTACCAGTGGTCGCACTCTTAAAGCGAACAGACCTCTGCCTTCCCGGCAGCTCCCCTCTCGGTGCGTGCGGGGCTTTGGTCTGGCTGGGCCTGCACACGTCTTCTTGTTCATGCTGTTACAACCGTGCATCGTCTGTGCAACTGCCCAGCCACATCCTGAAGAAAGTTTCCTTGTCGTCTCCCACTGTCTCTGGCTCTTAAACTCCTGCCTTCTCTTCTGCGATGATCCCTGAGCCTTGGGGGTGGGGAGCGGCGTGGGGCTGAGCTTTCTGTGGTTCCTTATTCTCTGTGGGTTGTTGCGGGTCTCTGTGCTAATCACCATCTACAGCAAATAGAAGTTTCTCAGATGAGGGTTGAGAGAGGCATTGCTCTACAGATGTCTGCAGAAAGGGTCGTAGAAAGGCAGGCAGGACCTCCTTCCCCTTTTATGAGACAAATGTTTTTATATCAAGCTGTCCTTGAACTCACCTATATTGCCCAGGCTGGCCTGGAACTCACAGAAATCCTTCCACCTCGGCCTCCCAAGTGCTAGGATTGCAGGATTGAGCTTCCCAGCTCTTTTCTTGGTAGAAGTGCATCTCTTTGGAGAGAGCAGCCAGCTGAGTTTTTGAAAATTGGTTCGTAGAGATTTGTAGAAGCAATGGTCAAGAGTTTCTTGGACTGTGAAGCCTAGAGGACAGGGAGCCCACCATTAAAACCGACAGAAGAAATCACGTTTTCGATTCTCCTTAATCCACCTGCCTAGAACATTCAAAAAGAAGCCCCAAACGTCTTAAATGTTGTAGAATTTATCAGCTATATCCATGTGGTGAACAGGATGATGGATTTGGTTGTAATAAAAACATTACATAATCAGAGCACTTAAATTCCAACACCATTTCTAAAGACTAAGGCCAGGCTATGATTTGAAGCATGACCTTTTTGTGATTCATAGTCTTAACATTTATGGTTTCTGAACATACACCGCCTGCATATTGATGACTTTCTTTTCATCCATTAAAATCCACCCTGTTTTCCAGCTTCTCCCGTCGGCAACGGCTACATCAAGCCTCCGGTTCCACCTGCTTCAGGTACACACAGGGAGAAAGGACCACCAACCATGCTGCCCATCAATGTGGACCCAGACAGCAAACCAGGAGAGTACATCCTCAAGAGTCTATTTGTCAACTTCACCACTCAGGCAGAGCGGAAGATTCGCATCATTATGGCAGAGCCTCTGGTGAGTATGGACCATGGAAGGACCTCTTTTTAAATTCTTCTCTGCTCCGAACACAACTGGTATTCTAGATCCATGGGTCCCAGGTCTGTTGACCCAACCAAGCTCAGATCAGAAAACCAAGGGGAAAATGTAACTGCATATACTGAACAGGCCATGAGTTCCTAAACAATACAGTATCGTAACACCTGCCCGTGAGCATTTACATTGTAGTGGGTGTTATAAATCACCTAGAGATTATTTCAAAGTACTCAGGGAGATGTACATAAATGATAAGCAAACTATTGTCTTGGTTTCGTTTCCTGTTGTTGTGATAGACACTATGACCAAAAGCAACTTGGGAAGGCAAGGGTTTATTTCATCTGACAGCTCACAGTTCATCACAGTGGAAGTCATAGCAAGACCGAAAGACAGGAACCTAGAGACAGGAACTGAAGAAGAGGCCATGGAGGAATGCTGTTTACTGGCTCTTCCTCCACGCTATTCAGCCTGCTCTCTATATAGCATGAGCTTTTTACATACAGAGAGAGAGAGAGAGAGGTAGATAGATAGATAGATAGATAGATAGATAGATAGATAGATAGATAGGCAGATAGATAGGTAGATAGATAGATAAACTGATAAATATAGGTAAGTATAGATATTCATTGCTTGGGGGTACTGTGACCCTCTATTTGGGGGTCTTATCATTAAAGATAAGACTCTCAAAACTACATATGTCTATGAGACCCCGGCCCAAGCTGCTTCCCTTAAGCCCAGAAGAGAGTTGGTGCGAAGGACTCGTGTTTGTTCAAAAACAAGCATCTTGAGATGACAAAGGGACTCGCAGCCTCAAAGCTACATCTGGAGGAACTCAGGAGAGCCAACAGCTGGTGGCTGGGGAAAGAAAAGCACCATGGGTAGTGTGGCTACATGCTGAGCAGGGTCTTCCAGGACACACATTTTGTTTTTATTTTATTCTGGGGTTGGAATATCACATATTTGACCTCCTGGGGCTATGTCCTATTTTCCAAACATGAATACCACATCTCTTCAGGCTAAACCTCACAGAAACATACATGTGTATTAATTGGTGCATAGAGCTGAAGACTAAGAAAAGCTCTCACGTGTTTGAAGGTCACTAGATAGGTCAGTTCTGTAAATCTGAAGAAAGATTATTTAGCAGTTAACACTTTTTTTTGGTTTGGTGTTTGTTTGCTCTTTTACATCCTTTTGGGTTTTGTGGTTGCTTTGAGGCAGGTTCTCCAGCTACATTTGTAGCAAACCTGCCTTGAACTCACACCTCCATCCCTCCTCAAGTGCTGGAATTACCAGCACGCACCATCATGTCCAGCTTAAACAATCTGGTGTCACTTCTATTTCAAATATAGACTAGTAGATGAAAGGCAGGGGATGGACATCTATCTGAAGACTTAGGGTGAAGAAAACCTTGCAGGAGGACAATGGGGAGGAGGAAAAGAGTTCTGATGACTCCCAAGAGATGCTGTGTCTGTAACAGTTCCATAGATGATGGACAAGAAAGGAACATTAAAGTTCTGTATATGACTTTTCAGTACCCAAAGAGCTATCCTAAGTGGAGGAAACAAGATGGAAAATAAGAATGTCCCACAGAAATCAAATTTGCTTTCTTTTTCATTAATATTCTTTATAAGCATCTTTCACTTGTTCAGCAATGTTTCTGTTTGTACCCAAAAGGTGCTCAAGTCAGAGTCATTAATATTTATGAAAAAGTCAATAGTTTTATTCTATTTTCTTGATGCTTCTTGGGGACATTTAATTGCCTTTGTTCTTGTTGACTGTTATCCTTGTTTTGTCTTTTTTGTATGCTCAGCAAGCTAAGTGAGGTTATCTGCGTCATTTTTATATTTTTATCTCAAAACATGAAAGTTAGAGGAAGAGCTCGCTCTTGCTCAGCTCAGCATCATGGTCTCCACTCAATCATCAGTGATAGTTCAGCTCGGTATAGAATTCTGGATGGACTCATTTGTCCTCTGGACCTTTAGACTAGACCTTTGAAGCACTCAGTTACCTCTGTGGTTCCTGTTGAAAAGCCTCTTGTTTTATTTTTTTGTAGATTATTTACTTTTTATTCTGTTTGCTTTTATGGTTTTCTCCTTACCCTCAGAGCTCTGTGCCTTAACTCCTCTGTGTTTGCATGTGAATTGATTTGTATTTTTGTGTTTGAGGTTCTGCTTTTTCAATTCAGATTTATATCACTCACTCATTCACCAAGCCTGGGGAATTCTTGACCATCCATTATCCTCTTTACCCATTCCTAGTACATGTTTTCTGACCCCCTCCCCCCCACACCACCTAGTCAAGGTTTCTCTGTGTACCCTGGCTATCTTGGAACTCACTCTGTAGACCAGGCTGGCTTTGAACTCAGAGATGTGACTGCCTCTGCCTCCTGTGTGCTGGGATTAAAGGTGTGTGCCACCACTGCCTGGCCAATATTTTTACTTCTTCATGCATTCTATTATGTATCTTTTCACTGTTCTTCTATCACTGCTAATATTTCATCTTGAATGCATTCTGAGTAATTTCCTCAGACCTATATTTCAATTCATTTGTGTTCTCTTGGGCTTCGTCTATATGTTACTTAAGCCTCCTATGCAGAATTTTAATTTCAGCAATTATATTTTTAATCCCTAGGAGTGCGGTTTCTTTCCCTTGTAGAATCTGTTTAAAGATTTCTACGGTTTGCTGTGGTTTGTTCCTTCCTTACATTCACAAGTGTCTTTTGTGCACTCAGTCCTCTTAATCATGTGTTTTCTGTCCTGTAAGTGACTGTGCTGTGACACCAGCTTCCAAAGGCCTGGCTTTGTGGGTTTGTACCTGGTTAGTTAGTTTGCAAATAATGGATTGTCCTCGTTTTAGAACAGTTTCTATAAGGTCTTGTATTTCCGGTATCCCACCACTGGAGGCCCAAATCTTCCTGTATCTTCATCTAGACAGTGGACAGTCTGCCAGGATAGTGAGACGAAGAGCCCCCCCACAGGCAGTCATGATGCCATTGCATGTCTTGACCTTTGTGTGTCTTTTCAACTCATTCCTGCATTTTAAAAATCCGTATATTCCACTCAGCATTCCTGGATACTGCACGGGAGATGTGTGGTCCTCTCAGTGCTTTTTTCTGCTTTTATGATCTGTGGAATTCTTGGTTTGCTTCCCACGCTGATAAAAGTAAGAATAAGCCTCTGTGTGTATGAGCATGAGTGCCCAGAGCAGGGTAGTGTCCCCCAAAGTGACCAGACAGGAAAGTGACAGGAATGTGATCATCTCTCCCCTCTGATCCTTCTGATAAGTATTCCCTGAGCACACCTTTGTCTCGTTCATCTTGTTTGATTCCCTCGTTTCATATTCGTCTAGCTCTCGATTCTCCCCTGTCCTTACTTCTAGCATGCACCTGTAAAAACCCATGTCTTGCCTGCCATCGTGCATCTATGAATACTGAACCTCTTGGAATTCTCAGCTTCGCGTGCACGCACATGCATGCCTCATTAGAACTCCCATACTAGCCTCTTGGGCTGGGTGCTGTCTTCATTGAATTAGAATAACTCAGTGGCGTAGGATAGAGAATATTATAGTTTTAAGAGTGTGTGTTGCTTTTTGGAGCTTTTGTTTGTGTGTGTACAGATCAGAGCATAGTATGAACTGTATTTTCACAGGGGTGGAATTTCCTGGAAAAGCACTGGGAGCCTGCAGAGACAACACCTGTGTCTCTGTGGCTTCCACATCTTCTCTCTGCCCTCCTCTCTCTCCCCACAGCACATTTTTAATGCTTTGCATACAGTGGATAGTAAATGTTTTGTTTTTAAATTTTTATTTATTTTTATTTTATGTGTATGACTCTTTTACCTGATGGCATGCTTGTGTACTACACACATGTGTTTGGTGCCTTCAGAGGCCAGACGAGGGCATCAGTTCCCCCGGAACTGGAGTTACAGGTGGTTGTGAGCCACTATGTGGGTGCTGGGAACTGAACCCTGGTCCTCTGTAAGAGCAACCAGTGCTCTTAACCGCAGAGTCATCTCTTAATCCCCAGTAAACGTTTTATGAGTGAATGAGTATGCCAAGAAATGAATGACTAAAACATTAACAGAGTAGCTAAAGAGGGGTACCTCTGTGGGAACCCATGTATTTCAAAGACCATCTTGCTCACCTCCACACTGATAATCGGGGGCCTCTCTCTGTCCTTCTTATGTTATAGTCGAGTGTTGTACAATAAGCCACTCAGAAAAAGCATTGATTCTTAGTCTACTGCCTTGGGGCATCTGAGGATGCCTCATTATTCATGGATAAGGTCACTGCCCCACCTCACTCCATCAGTAAAGGCTCTCAGCCACAGAATGCCTACTGTTAACTACATACAAGTCTCTGGTTATGTGGCACCTGCCACTGAAGCCACACGCTATTCCTTTCTCAATAAACTCCGTTTAAAAACTAGTCCCTTCAGCTTTTCCGTCCAGGAGCCTCATCAGTTTCAGCTGTATCGATTCGATGGATACAAAGTGATAAATGATACGAGCGGATATCAAGATATAAAGTTACTTCGGGGAAACTGGTTTTGATTTGAATCTGGATTCCGCCTCTTCAGGTGTGTGGTCCTGGGCAAATGTCAGCCTCTTTTCCCCATTTGCAGGATGAGTGTCAGTGCCTAATTCCCAGGGTGACGGATGGGGCCCAGTGATATGTGTGGAGCACCTGGGACGCGTGCGCACACACGTGAGGCTCTCAGCCACCGTGAGGCGCTCAGCCGCCGTCACTGTCTTCATAGTTGTGATCGTGGCACTAGGATCAGCTAACTCCATCTCCTGGTGTTTCTTTGGAAGGCAGTGTACTTCTCTTGGTGTGTACTCAGGCAGAGTGCAGGCCTTGAGCAAGCAGTTGGCTGCCCACTTCTGGCCAGATCCTTCCGCCTGAACTTCGCCATGACACATGGTACAGCCAGAACTTTCAAATCAACTCCTTGAGGGCCCTAACGTTTTGGGCGTCCATAGAGGCCAACAAATAAAAGTTCTCAACAGAAGACAACATGGCCACCCTCTCACTATGTTCCCAAGAAAGCACTTAAGTTTGCACGGATGTTGTCTTAGATGCGGTTTGTTCGTGAGCGAACATCTTGAAAAAAAAAAAAAAAGCAACTTAAGGAAGAAAGACTTGGTTCAGGCTTGTGGATCCAGAGAGAGATTCCGTAGTGCCGGAGGCAGCGGGGTGGGAACCTGACCGATCACATCTTCACCCACAAACGTGAAGCTTAGAGAGTGAACAGGAAGTGGGCTGGGGCCATAAACTGCCAAAGCCCGCCCACAGCAATGCACTTCCTGCAGCAAGACTGCACTTCCTCAAGGTTCCACAGGCTCCCGAAACAGCGCCACCTACCGGGGACCAACTGCTCAAGTACATGAGCCTGGGGGGGGGTGCGGGGGAGGGGGGGCTACATTCCTCATTCTAACTACGTTTGCGAACAGAGAGGAAGGACCACAGCAGTGTCGCCAGGATATGAAGTGAACTGTCCTAAGTTCCTGAGGACAGGCAGGCACAGAGACAGCTATGAACAGCGTAGAGCCAGGTCATACTGAAAAGCCAAGTAGCCCTACCATAGGGAAAGATGGGTTGTTCCAGTCAGTCCAGAATTTCAAGAAAGGCTCTGTTTTCCAAGGCTGGCTTTTATCCGATCCCTCTCCTGTAGTCTGGCTGATCTTCAGAAAACTCACTTTTCTGTCACAAACTGCAGGTGACCTATGCTTCTGGCAAAGCCACTGAGTTCGGGACCCAGTGCTGTCTGCTGTAGGGTGAGAGCGGCCAGGCAGCCGGCTGTAGCCCTACTCTGTGTCGTCATAGCCCTAGTGTGTGCAACCGATGCTGTGACTCCTGCATCTCTGGAATTTTCCATCGTCCCTGTAAAGAATGGCAGTGGGAACTATCTGGGGCCTGGGCAAATGCCTGAGCCTAGAACTCGTGACAGGAAGGACGCTCAGCCCGTTCGACAAAAGAGCTGGGAAGAGCTGTGGTTTTGTTTTTGACTCTGGAATCTCGGGAAAGGCAGATATCCACGTGGTTTCAAAGGCAGCCAGCCTGTAGCTCTCACCTTGTCCTTCGGCAAAGACTAAGATGGACAGAGAGAGAGCCAAGTTGCCAGTCCTTTCATGATGAAAGGTTTTGTGAAGGTGGGGTTGGCCTGAGCCAGGTCAGCCGCCCCTCACAGGATGATAACACACTGGCTCAGACCCGGGCAGGGTCTTTCAGATACTGGCCCCGTGCCCTGTCGGAAGCACGGGTGGGCTGGCAGCTGTGATAATTCATTAAGACATGAATTGAGTTACCACAGAGCTGGACTAGAGG
This sequence comes from Peromyscus leucopus, assembly GCF_004664715.2. Classification (NCBI taxonomy): domain Eukaryota; kingdom Metazoa; phylum Chordata; class Mammalia; order Rodentia; family Cricetidae; genus Peromyscus; species Peromyscus leucopus. The sequence goes on from NC_051082.1 coordinate 34,427,110, forward strand.
CTTTAAAAAAAGCATAACATGACCTAGCTGGCTTGCTAACACCAAAGAAATAAATGAGACCGAACCTAAGTGAGAAGTAAGACAAACTATCTTCTTGAAGCAGGAAATCTCTGAAGAGCCTAGGATAGAAAACTATTGCAGCACCTAGTGTATGTGATGAGGGATGCCGCGTCTTAAGACCGACCTGGATGAACCACAGTCACAGCCAGCTGGCTTCTGGGAGGTCACACAGTGCTCTAACGACCATTACAGCATGCTAAAGTTCCAGGTGCTGGAAGGAGGGTCTGTGACAAACCTCTGTCCCATTCTCAGGCTTCGTCTCCTGGGCGTTGATTTTAGAGCTGGCGTGAGGACAACTTGATGTCGGCCTGACCCAAGCAGGAGGCCGTGCTGGGACTGAGAACGCCTTGGCTCACCACCAGCAGTCTATATGGGGCCAGGGTTTCCAGTTCTCATTAAACTCGACTATGGCTCTAAGCAGTGAAGCCTTGGGCAAGTGAAGCACACCCACCCTCGCTTCTCTGGTGACTCTAGAATCTACCTGATGAGAGGAACAGACCCAGGTTAGGATGTTTGCTGTTTGTACTCACAATAGACATTTTTTCATCTTTTGTCTATAGATTCAATGATAGAACATTATCTTAGTGTGTACAAGGCCCTAGGTTTAATCCCCAGCACCACCACCACCCCAAACAAGTCAACTAACCAGAGCTGGAGAGATGACTCGGCAGCTAAAAGCACTGGCTAATCTTCTAGAAGACCTGAGTTGCATTCCTAGCACCCGCATGGCAGCTCCCAACTCTCTGTAACTCCCGGTCCAAGGGATCTGGTGCCCTCTTCTGGCCTCCACAGGCATTGCATGCACATCGTGCACATACACACATGCAGGCAAAACACCTTGACATGCAAAATAAAAATAAGTAACTCCTTAAAATAAATAAATACCAATCAACCAGTCAAACAATAATTCTATAGATCAGCTTTACTTTCCTCAAGATGTATAGTCCAGAGACTGAACATCTAGCCATCATTTTGCATTTCCACTTCAGATGGCCTGTGTTGCCCTGAGACTTCCAGATATCAGAAACATCATAAAGATCATACCCTTTCATCTGGAGCCCTTCTGAAATATTTAAGGAGTTTGTGAGTTGGGAAATCCTTCTGCTCTGAGGGATAGAATTACTACCTCTAATTAAGATCTTTATATGCCAGATCTTCATGCAGCCTGTTGAATTCAGTCATATTTAAAGACTTACAAACCTCACCCTGGTACGTGTGAGGATGGCCAAGCCTGGAAGAGGGCAATTTTCCTGCACCATTGTTCCTGCCGATCTTTCTGTGCTAAGAAAACAGTGTGCGTTTGTTGGCTGGGGATGTGTAAACAGCAGGGACATGACCTTCAGATCTTTGCACAGTGGTTTCAAATCTATGTCCCTTCCTTTTAGCCAAAGCTCACTCTAATCGGAGGCCACTGTTGCTCCAACATGTCTGATGAAAGAACACAGAGAAAAACCTAGACTGAGCTCCCTGCTGAGCGTAGTGCTAAAACCTAGAGTCCTAGTGTTCAGAACAGAGACCAGAGGACTGCCGGTCATATGGGGGACATTTGCACCATGCTTGATGAGGAACTGGCTTATTTTTCCACGTGTAATTAAACCAGTAGCGTTTGAACTAGCTGCTTCGTAGTGAGCCACTTTAGGCTTGCATTCCCCTGCCTTATTCTCTCTCGAGTCATTCCCAGGAAATCTGTAGACACATCGTAACTCAGAACCAGAGCATTGCCAGCGACTAAAAGCAGAGATAATAATTGAGGAAAGGTTGCAGTGGGCAGCTGAATGAGATGCTCTCCCAGATGAGCTCACAGAGTCACTTTTCTCTGCATGTGGCTAACCCTGAAGTCTGTTTTCCTGATTGTAAATATGCAGGTGGAACAATATTTCTTTTGTGGCTCCTAACTAGGATTTTTTCCATCAGTGAAATGAAATTTAATGCCCCACCATAGTCTGATTGAAACTTATAGCAAAGAAACCGTGTGAAAAGTATTTTGAAATGAGAAAAAAAAATCAAAGGGCTTTGTATTCCAGTTTAGTAGTATTCAGTTCCTCCTGGATAAGGCTGTAATCTATTTAATATTTTTATTTATTCTTTGCAATTTTTGTACATGTGTACAGTGTATGTTTATCATATCTACCCCTACTCCCTCTCTCCAACTTCTTCTCCAGGACCCCTCCAACACATCTCCCTCTCAACTTCATGTCCTTTTCAAATAACTCACTAGGCTGAATTAGTGTTGCTGATATGCACATGGGTGTGGGGGTCATATCCTGAGGAACAGGCAATTACCAGTGACCATGCCTCCCAAAGAAAAGTGACTTTCTCCCTCAGAAGGTATCTATACACACTCTCCTTTCCCCCAAATTCTGTGGTCAGTTTTCTCTTCCTACCATGTGGGTCTTGGAGATCAAACTCACTCAGATCAGCAGGCTTGGTGGCAGACTCCTTCACTCACTGAGCCATTGTACCCAGAGATGCCGTAAGAGATTACCAGTGTTTCCTCTTTTTGAGTATATAAAATGTGGTAGACATTATCCCTCAAGTTATTTTCAGCCTGGTTCTTTCTGTTCACATCCCTTACTTAACCATTCGCAGTGATACCTTTCTATTCATGGAAGAAATGAACTTTATTATAATACCTTCATATGCATAGATAGCATGCTTTGATCATATTTCCCCCAGCCACACTCTCGTGCCTTTGCCCACCTCCCACTGGTCCTCTTCCTCTTCTCAAACTGTTCCCTTCTGCTTTCATGCTGTGTGTGTGTGTGTGTGTGTGTGTGTGTGTGTGTGTGTGAGAGAGAGAGAGAGAGAGAGAGAGAGAGAGAGAGAGAGAGAGAGAGAGATATGGAAGAAGGCATACGCAATGGTGCTGTCCAGCTCCATCCCCCTTTGTGCATAGAACACACCTCCACGCATCTTTATAATTAATGTAAACAGTAGAACTCCGCTGTGAGTACCTACCAGGCCTTCTTCACCTTTGCCTGTTGATGTGCTTAATCGGGGTTCATACTGTGGCTACTGTAAATAGTGCCACAATCAACTCATGCGTAGGCGTTTCTGCTGTATGTTGACCTAGATTCCTCCAAGAGTCTACCCAGAGCAATATACATGAATCACATGCTAGCTACATTTTTAGCCTCTTGAAGAATCCCCATACTGTTTTCCCACTGTGGGCACTCCACTTTCCAGTGGATGGGGCTTCCTTTTCCCCGAAGCATCCTTGCTGACAATTGTTTCTCTTCTTGATGACGACCGTGCTGCCTGGGGTGAGATGGAATGTTCCAGTAAATTGGATTTTCCCTTTTTACCCGTGCCTTTGATGTTGGTGCCTCTTTTGTGAACTAACAGAAGCGTCATTCCTTAACACATGTAAGAGATCATATGAAAGTATTTCGTGTTTCAGAGTGACAAAAATTAGTAATAAAAGTTCATTCAAGGGCCAGTGAGATGGCTCAGCAGGTAAAGGTGATTGCCACCAAATGCTGGCAAGGTAAGTCCAGTCTCCAGATCATGTACAGTAGGAGAAATACAACTCCCTTGGAGTGTCCTCTGACCTTCATATGCTATGGCACACACACACACCCACACATGCACACTAAAAATTGTAAAAAGCATTTTATTAAATATTTAATATTCAAACATGCATATAATGTTTGGATTGTATCCACTTCCTATTCCTTCTCTATCAGTTCCTCCCCTCTTCTCTCCACCGTGTCTCCCTCCCAACTTCAAGGGCATTTCCCCTCTTTTGTCAATCCAATACCCACTGAGTCCTTTTAGAGCTGTCAATATGCATATGTGCATGGAACCAACTACTGAAACATGGGCTGGCATCCCTGAAGAAAACTGACTCTCCCTCCCTCAGTGGCCATCAACAGCCCATAGTTCCTCAGACAGGCATTCGATTTCATGAGCTTCCCCCACCCACCCACCCACCCACCCACCCACCCCCATCCATGCTGGGATTTTGACTGGCTTGATCTTATACATGGTTTTTTGTTTGTTTGGTTTGGTTTTTCCAGACAGGGTTTCTCTGTGTAGTCTTGGCTGTCCTGGAACTCTCTCTGTAGACCAGGCTGGCCTTGAACTCACAGAGATCCGTCTGCCTCTGCCTCCCAAGTGCTGGGATTAAAGGAGAGCACCACCCCCGCCCGGCTATCTTGTATATGTTTTGTAGATTCGGTCGCAGCCACTGTGCGTTCCTGGGTTCAAGGCCCTATCCTATCCAGGAATACTGTTTGAGTACAGTCAGTCATCTGCTCCCTCTGGCTCTCACAGTCTTTCCATCCCCTCTTCTAGGATCACCCCAGTCTTGACGGACAGGGGTGTGATGTAGAACCGTCTATAGTGCCTTCAGCTGTAGGGACTAGAGGTACCACTCAGCAGTAGAGCATTGGCCTGGCATGCACCAGCAAAATAAATAAGCAGATAAGCAGATACATGCATAGAACTAGTCAAGTCCTGAATGTCCCTCTTTTGATGTAATATGGTTATGTTTCCACACAGCATTTTAAGTTTTGACACTTCTAAAAGTCATCAATATAACTTCAGCAGTAGGGATGTTTGCTCTGGCATGATCTCAATTTTAACCTGCTCAAAATTCATGTCTATTCGTCATTGTCATCAATCCTGTGACTCATATTCTATTAGATATTTTTATCGGTATCTATGCAGATATCCAGTGCATTTCTTCACACACAATATTCCGTTTGATGTTCCCGATACCTTTGGGGATTTCTTTCTACTCAATTCCTAGGTCGAAGAGAGGTAAGCTTGGAATGTTCCAGGAAGTTTTCTCAAGATGGTTCAGCACTACAGAGTATAAATATTTTAGAGGCAAGAGTAGCCCGTGAAAGCCACAGAGGGAAATGAGAGCTGTCCGGGAGGTGGGTGATTCAAGGAGAAAGAAAGGACGGTCGGGGACGCCGCAGTGCAACTAGGGGTCAAGGGAGTCAAGTCCTGGAAATGGCCGCCATGTTGGAATTTCCCAGGGTCTCTGGGGTGCTATTTTTAGTGGTGAAAGAAAAGCCAGCTCCCAGGGATTAAGAGAGAGCAGAGGGGAGAAGAGAAGACATTGGAAAACCGAGTAGAAAAGTGGTGGAAAAGGTAGAGCCGCCAGAGGGTGTGGGGTACGGTAAGCAGGACCCTGAGATGGTGATGATGGCCGGGAGAGAGGCAAGAGGGAGAGACTGAAGATAGAGGCTGTGAGGAGCTTCTGTGTGGAGCAAGGACCTGAAGAAACGAGCAAAGATCCAGCCAGATGAACTGAAGTCCGTTTATGAAACATAGCGAGGCTGTAAAGAAATAAGCCAGGACCAGTAAAATAGGAATCACCAACAACAGAGAATATAATTCAGAAGCGAGTGAGTGAAGGTCGTAGCTCGTGTTTCGTGGTAGCCACTGTAGAAAGAGAAGAGTGTCTGGGAGTCCTTCTCTTCTTCATTTAACATGAAGATTAACTTTGTAGCCAGATTTAATTGAAGTTCCCCCTCCACTGTTCAGATAATGGGTTTGGGCGTGGGACTGTCGAATCTGACAGACAAGCCGGCTCCCCTGGCACTAGCAGAGAGCCAGCGAGCTGCAAATAGGGCAGGACCGTCTCAGGAGGCTCCGTTCTCAAAAAATAGGTACCCAGATAGTCTACCGTCATGCTTCACGGCATCGCCTCGCCCCACCCCCGCAGGGAATTGCCTGCCTGTATCTTGAACGTCTTTGGGACAGTCAGTATCATTGTCTTGATCTTGAATTATTGCCCCCAAAGCTTTGGGTGAAAATCGGTGTCTGTTATTTTCCTTACAGAAACTCCTTTTTACTAGCTGAAGGGATTCAGGGGGAAGCAGATGTGTCTCCCTCTGAAGCATGCATCCCTATACACCCGAGGATTTTGACTAGTGCTGGGTAGTTAATACTAGGAGCTGCTCAGGGTGTCATAGAACCATACTCACCGTTACCTGTGGACAGACAGAGGCATGCCACGAGGATCTGTGCAGCGGACAATTCACACCCTCGGGTGCCTGGCTGCCCACCCCCCACCCCACCCCACCCCACCCATCACAAGGGAGTTGCTTGGGGTGAAAGGTTGTTATTATTCAGACCATGTTTTTAAAATCAAGTCAGAGCTGCCACTAACAAGGTACGGAGAAAAATGTGATAGCCAGGAAGATGTTTTGTGTCCTGCTCTTCTTTGGTTCAGGGTGAAGTAGCACTCCTGCTACAGCCAGGAGCCGGGAGTTCTGGGCTAAACGCTTCGGTGGATTTGCAACAATCAGGTCCCCAGTCCTCCACTCTGTAACCATGGTTATGGGATACCACGTGACTCAGCATCCTCCTCCTCTGCCTGGTGAAGAAGGGGGAAGCTATCTGAAATTAGTTTTGAAATTTTTGACAACTCAGATATAATGTGTGATATAAATTTATATGACGTGAGTTTTCCATGCTTATAATATTCAAAGCCTTTCAGGTAATGGTGCACCAAACATGTCCTTAGAAGCAAAAAAACGTAAGAATCAAGACTTGCGAAGTCTAGCACTTAGTTGAAGTGTGAGTTTGGTCATTTTAATAATCACCCCACCGTTCCATTAGATTTCCTCTGAATTAACAATTCAAATTAATGTCTTGGGGCTGGAGACGGCTCACAGTGAGGAGCGCTGTCTGTTCCTCAGAGGACTCGGGTTCAGGTCTCAGCATCCACATGGTGCTCACGACTGTCTATACCTCCAGCTCTACTGCACATGCGTGATGCACAGACATACATGCAGGCAAACACTCACACACATAAACCAAAAATGAATAAATATTTATTAAAAATATTAAACTATTTCCAGTCACGTGGGCTTTTTGCTTTTGTTTTGTTTTTTAAGAAGGAAGGATGTTTACACTTCATAAAGCACCCCACACTTGTTTTTACAATAGAGCTCTTTGGTTACGGAAACATTTGAGGAAGTTCAAGTTAAGATCTTAGTCTCAGCAGGGGTATTACGCGCTAGCCCAAGAAAACATGTGGGATTCGGTTTTAGATCCTGGACATTATGCAGGAGGGCACATGTCTGTCTCAACATAGTCCAGATAGTAATGGCACCAAAAGGATTCCCCTGAGGGTGGCAGCACTCTGATAGGCCACCAACAGAGTGACATTCAACCTCTCTGCCGCTCATCCTTTCAACAATGTGAGCGGTTTGTTTGTTTAGGTGTTTCTCCATTTTACCTAAGTGGTAACTGGAGCTGAGCGAAGATAAGGAGAGCCTTCCAGGTCACCAAGGATGCTGTGGGTCCCCGTCCCGTGCCCTCCCATGTCACTCCGGCTACTGTCATAACCAGCGCCGACTAGGATGTAGGTGGACGACACACTCAACGATCTGAGTATCAAATGAGCCCCAAACCCTACTGATGGGTGTGACTCCAAAGACAGTGTAATTTGAGTCTGCTAACTTCCTAAAATCTGTGTGGGTCCCGGTTGGAATTTGGGGGACCCCCTGAAAAGTCAGAAGGGAAAAATGATTTGCTGAATGTGCTCCTTGAATTCTTAAGATAAACTTGCCTTTGAGCCAGAGGCCTCTTGAGACCTCCAGCTGCCTGCGATCTGGCCTGTGTGGCCACCTTGCTTCTCAGGAGTGACAGAGCACTTGGTGTAAAACGTCTGTGAGGTGACCGCGTAGCTAGAACACACCGAAATTATTTGAAAGCAGGGTGGACGCCTGTGGCTTCACTCTGGCCTTTTTAGGAAGATATGAACACACCAAGCATTAGAGGTATTGTTTTCCTAAGGGGGGAGGGGGGGAGGGGGAGGGCGGAGATGCAAACTTCATCCCATAGCAAATAAGATGCACAAGCAGAGGCCTGCCCTTCCCCTCTGCAGAGGCCTTCGGACCATGGCTAATTGCCCTGGGGGCTGGGAGAAGAGCTGGTTCAGGGAGCTGCAGCAGGCTGCAGAGCCGCAGGGAGTGTCCTACACTGTCGCAGGAATCCTAATCGGTCTTAATAAAAACCCAGAACCGCCAGGCAGCAGCAGTGGCGTACGCCTTTAATCCCAGCACTCGGGAGGCAGAGCCAGGTGGATCTCTGTGAGTTCGAGGCCAGCCTGGGCTACCAAGTGAGTTCCAGGAAAGGCGCAAAGCTACACAGAGAAAACCCTATCTTGAAAAAAACAAAAACAAACAAACAAACAAACAAAAAAACCCCAGAGCCAGACATCAGGGTGAAAGTTGAAAAATCAGAGAAGCAGAGCAAGCCACGTCTTAACTCACCAACTCCTCAGCCTGCAAGAGCCTGAGTTCCTGTCTCCTCCCACCCTTCTCTGTCCAGCCATTATCACTTCCTGTCTCAACTTCCCTAGCACTGGGATTAAAGGTGTGTGATCCTAAGTGCTGCAGTTAAAGGTATAAGCTGCCTCTGCCTGGCTGTTTCTCTTTAGACTGGATTAATCTCGTGTAGCCCACCACCGCCTTGAACTCACAGAGATCCAGACAGATCTCTGCCTCTGTCTCCCAGTGTTGGGATTAAAGGCCTGTGCCACCACTGCCTGACTCTAAGGCCAGCTCTGTGGCTGGCTCTGTCCTCTGATCTTCAGGCGAGCTTTATTTCTTAGATTACAAGCAATATATCACCACACCACACCCTCCTTTAAGTGGAAGAGACTGGAGGGCCGGTCTAAGTACATGCTCTTGAAGTGAGTTTAGAGATGGCTGATAACCATCTTTAAAAGGGAAGCAGCATTGTATGATTTAAATTGAGAAGAAAAGAAAAAAAAAAAGCAGGAAGAGAAGCAGATATGTCAAGGTGTATGTCAGTTGTTTGTTTAATTATGAAGAAGTCAAGCATAAACTGTGAGACTAGAGTAGCATGTCCAGCCCTGGGGCCGTTTTCCAACACTCTCTGAACTTCCTTATCTCCAGCATTATGTGGGGTGGCACAGCCGTCCTTCAGAGTTCAGTCTCCTCCCCTGCAAACGCCAGCTGCACAGATACCCAGGTCCCCGTGTAAATGATGTAATGTTGACATAGGATGTGCACTGTCTTCCACACACTTTTCATTATTTTGTTTGGAGACAGGTTCTCACTATGTATCCCAGGTTGGCTTTGGACTCTTTCTCTTTTTTTTTTTTTTTTTTTTTTTTGGTTTTTCGAGACAGGGTTTCTCTGTGTAGCTTTGCGCCTTTCCTGGGACTCACTTGGTAGTCCAGGCTGGCCTCGAACTCACAGAGATCCACCTGGCTCTGCCTCCCGAGTGCTGGGATTAAAGGCGTGCGCCACCACTGCCCGGCTTGGACTCTTTCTCTTTTTTAGGATCTTTTATTTGACAATACAATACAATATTGTATCCATGTATATCTTAATCATGCCCATCTCAACTTCCCACTTCCTCCAGACCCCCCAACACATCCCTCCAATTCCCCAGCCCCCCCCACCAATCCCTTCCAATTCCCCAGGCCCCCACCAATCCCCTCCAATTCCCCAGATCCCCCCCACCAATCCCCTCCAATTCCCCAGACCCCCCACCAATCCCCTCCAATTCCCCAGACCCCCTAACACATTCCCCCCATTCCCTCAGACCCTGCAGCACATACCTTCCCATTCCCCAAACTCCCCAACACATCCTCTCCCATTCCCCAGGCCCCCTACCAATCCTCTCCCATTCCCTGGACCCCCCCAATAATCTTCTCCCATTCCCCTGACCCTCCAACAGATGCCCTCCCATTCTCCAGACCCCCCAACAGATGCCCTCCTATTCCCCAGACCCCCAACAGATGCCCTCCCATTCCCCAGACCCCCAACAGATGCCCTCCCATTCTCCAGACCCCCAACAGATGCCCTCCCATTCTCCAGACCCCCAACAGATGCCCTCCCATTCTCCAGACCCCCAACAGATGCCCCCCATTCTCCAGACCCCCAACAGATGCCCCCCATTCTCCAGACCCCCCAACAGATGCCCCCCATTCTCCAGACCCCCAACAGATGCCCTCCCATTCCCCAGACCCCCAACAGATGCCCTCCCATTCCCCAGACCCCCAACAGATGCCCCCCATTCTCCAGACCCCCCAACAGATGCCCCCCATTCTCCAGACCCCCAAGAGATGCCCTCCCATTCCCCAGACCCCCAACAGATGCCCTCCCATTCCCCAGACCCCCAACAGATGCCCTCCCATTCTCCAGACCCCCAACAGATGCCCTCCCATTCCCCAGACCCCCAACAGATGCCCTCCCATTCCCCAGACCCCCAACAGAGGCCCTCCCATTCTCCAGACCCCCAACAGATGCCCTCCCATCCCCCAGACCCCCAACAGATGCCCTCCCATTCCCCAGACCCCCAACAGAGGCCCTCCCATTCTCCAGACCCCCAACAGATGCCCTCCCATTCCCCAGACCCCCAACAGATGCCCCCCATTCTCCAGACCCCCAACAGATGCCCTCTCATTCTCCCAGAACTCACAATATCTCTGTCCCATCTTCATGCCCTCTTCTTTCTTTTTAATAACTCACCAAATCTAGTCAGCCCTGCTTCCCTCCCTCCGTCCCCCTTCCTTCCTTTATCCCTCTATCCCTCCATCCCCCCAGTCTCTTCATCGTTTAGATAGTGTAATATTCTTTCTGCTCTTAAACCCACTGATACTGATGCAGAGATGATGTTTATAAGGTTTAAATGTCATCTTCAGGGTGCATAGGGACACAGTCACCCCAAGTGGTGAATCCTGTGTCAGGGGAGCGGGGAAGTCAGACGCCCACAAGAGAGTGCTGACCAGAACTGCTACAAAAAGGAACAGGTAATGTTGATCCCGCTGGGTAGGAATAAGACCACTACCATAACTGTTGAGCCAAATTTGAAGCAAGCTTTATTAAATATTGGCCAGGACGATGGACACTGTCCAGGTCCACACCCAGGATTCCCAGAGTATGGTGCCAAATTACATTAGTCAGAGGCTTACAAAGGCAAACCCACGAAGTTACATGCTCCCCACCTTCATCCAATCAGGGGCAAGCACATGTCCAGATGTGCTTCCTGCCTGTATACCTCCCACCTTTGTGTGACCAGGCACATCCCGTACAGTGGAGGCAGCCAAGCTTGTTTACAGAAGGGAAAACGCGTGGCTTGTCACTTTACATGACCAACAGCCCCCAGCATTCCAGGAAGTTATCTGCCCTTGGGCAGGTGGGGTTTACAGGTTAGAGGCTCTTCTGTTTTATAGATCTCTTAAGCACAGCTATTTAAACTTAAAACATAACTTCAGCCCTCACAGTAATAGACACAGAAAAGGGAAAGAGAGGGCTATGATTTTGAAAGTGAATTTAATCCAAGTTTTGAAAGAAAATGATTAAGACAGCATATTTGAGTACTTATAGATAAGGAAGGAAACTCAGTATATTATTTTCCTGAGGCATCATGCCCACATTCTTAGCTAATGGACTTGAGTATTGTGTGTGGCAATAACTTGCCCTACTGACTAGGTCTGTTTGCAGAACGTTGCTTCTTCCTGTGTGTGCAAGTGTGTACGCAGGAAGCACCATGGCTGTGAGCTCCCCACCATTTGTAGTAAGAAAAAATTACTCTGGGGGGTGGGGAGCTTCAGAGTACGGCTGGCCTGGTCTCTCTCTCTCTCTCTCTCTCTCTCTCTCTCTCTCTCTCTCTCTCTCACACACACACACACACACACACATACACACACATACACACACACACACATATACACACATATACACACACATACACACACATACACATACACACACGTACACACACATACACGTACACACACGTACACACACGTACATACACACACATACACACACAAACACATACACATACACACACACATACACACACACAAACACATACACATACACACACACATACACACACATACACACACACATACACACACATACACACACACATACACACACACACATACACACACATACATACACACATACACACCCCTACTCCCAGCAACAGAACCCAGCAAGAGGAGGGAATCACGCTGTGGGTGTAGACTCCTGACATATGACAGCATTTGCTTTGGGTTGATCTTGGGTCTCGCGTATTGATGCATTCCCTGTTTCTGAACTCACATAGAATAAATGTTTATGTAGCTATAGTACAGAGAAACAGAAAGCTGTCATAGAAGCCATGGAACCAACTCCGTCATCATGTACGGCTTTAAGCAGTAGATACTAAGAATTACTCTCTTGCATATTGGGGGGTCTCGGTGTGTGTGGTGGTTGAAATAGAAGCTTCCAGCATGAAAAGGGCTCATGAAATTAACAGAGGAAGTGATTGGCAATACCATAATGGCACAGAATTGACCATTTAAAATGGCAAATGTTACCAATGTTTTCCACAATGGAATTTTACTATTTATTTATTGAGACGGGCTCTCACTACGTAGCCCCGACTGGCCTGGAACTTATATGTAGACCAGACTGGCTGTGAACTCACAGAGATCCGCCTGCCTCTGCCTCCCAAGCACTAGGATTAAAGGCGTGCGCCACCACACTTGGCAAAAAATACATACACATATAGATATATATTTAATTTTTAGCTCACACTTGCACACACAAATACGAGGAAGGCCGCATATTTGAAGAGAGTATAGGCCCCTAACCAGCACCAAGCCCTGCCCTTCCCCAGGACCCTTAAGTGCTGAGAGACACTGATCAGGTTTCTGCCTGTCTGGAGCTTCCTGACAGGGAGGAGGGCGCGTGGGACATCACTCATGCGCATATCGCTCTGTAATGTGGCCTTGGAACATGGAAAGTGCTGACAAAGGAAGAATAATGGGGCCTTGCAGGTTTGAAGGAGGGCGGAGCTGGTATGGGAGGCTAGCTCAAAGAGACTTCCCTGGGGGAGTGATGGTGGAGCCGATGTTGGAATGATGAGCAGCATCCATAACACAAAGGGTATCACTGACCGCATTTCTCCCAGACTCTCTTTCCCGGTGGCAGGAACCACGCGCTGCTCAGCCGTCCTCCCAGCCTGTAGGTTGGGCGCAAAGTGACCCCCTCAGTCCTGGATGAATAGAGAAAATTCCAAGTAGAGATTCTCACCCCACATTTGTTCCAAGGATGGCTGGGGGACCTGATTGCCCGCCTGTTTTCACATCGTATTGTCACTGCTAATGTTTGCGTTTAGCTGGCTTTGCAAAAAAAAACGTCACTGTAAGCTTTGCAGACACGGGTGCTTTCCAACGTAATCAGAGAACGGACCCTTTCTGTGCAGTGAGCCAGACCTGATGTTTCACTCGTTGTCCTTCTGTCTTCTCATCTGCGTTTCTAGATCCACTCCCCGATTCGTATGTTCCAGACAGGACAGGCTGAAGAGAAAGGCTGACTAGCCAGTGAGAGCACACCGTTCTCTTTCGGTTAGATGCACACCGTTTGAGAGTGGATGGTCCCCAGAGGAGAGAGGGCAGCTGATTCCTACGTCTCCTGGGGAAGCCTCAGGGGTGTGCACTGAGACCGTAATGGCACCTGTCATGCCAGCGCTCAAAAGTCTGTGGCAAGAAGGCTGTCACAAGTTCAAGACCAGCCAGAGTGGGGATGGGGCTTGCATCAGCCTTGGGTGTATGTCAGCTCTGTGACGGGAGAAGCGAGGGAGCCATGGGTCTGTGTGACAGGCTAAATGTAGAGGAAGTTATCTAGGACATTTATTTATACTGGTCAAATACAAATTCAGTAGACATACATGCATTCACAGATGTGTGTGCAGATGTAAACACACACACACACACACACACACACACACACACACACACACCACTCATATAACTTTTACATGTTCTTTTGTACTCCTGTACTCGTTAGCTTTCTGTTGTGAGAAATCACTGACCAAAACTGACTTGGAGAAGGAACAGGTTCAATGTCAAGAGAAGCCGTGGTAGGAAGTGAAGCCGAGGCCGCAGAGCATCACCGCTTCCTGGCTTGTTTCCCATGGCTCGCTCAGCTACCTGTCTTGTCTAACCCAGACCCACCTGCCCAGTGAATAGCAGCGCCCCCATGCCCCCACGCCCCCACAGGGCTGGGCCTTCCTCCTGCATTCAGCAATGAAGGTTAAGGCCAGGCTAGCAGAGGAATACTTTTCAACTTATTTAAAAACAAGCATCACTTGTGCCATAAAGGGAAAAGTGAATGAGAAAATTATAACAGTAATGATATTTCTACTACAGTGTTATAATCCTCGATAATTACTTTTGTATATGTTATTTGTTGTTGTTGTTGTAGGAAAAGCCACTGACGAAATCTCTGCAGCGTGGAGAAGACCCCCAGTTTGATCAGGTATGTGAGGCACTGCTTCGTGTGTCGTGTGCTTTCTGTTTATTTCAAAGTGCACAAAGCCGGGGCTGGAGAGGCAGAGGGCTGGCCCAGTGTGAGCAAGGCCCTGGTGTCTGTCACAGCTTAGGGTCGGGAGGAGGAGCCACGAGGAACGTAAGAAGAAGCAGGGAGGCGAGGGTACTCACCGTTATGCCGGAAAGCCATCCGTGTGTAGTTGTAATACCCCCGGGGTCTGGAGAGACGGCTCAGAGGTTAAGAGGACCTAGGTTTGGTTCCCAGCACCCACGTGACAGCTGACATCCAGTTCCTGCAGATCCAACAGTGTTTTCTGGCCTCCAAAGTCACTGCGTGACAGAGAGCATGCACACGCATCCAGCAAAACGCTTGAACACATAAAATAAAAGCCTAATGAATCTCAAAAAACCTTGTGCCCTGGGCATCTCCAGCTGGGTGTTAGAGACATCAGGAGACGCCCTGTGATTTGAATTAAGTTCCAGAAGAATATAAGCAGGCCCTCAGTGTTTTGTTTTGTTTTTCCCTAACACGTTAGAGGCCAAGAAAAGATGACTTTCAGGGAACTCACTGAAAAACCAGCTCCCTCTGAATTAGCTATAGTCTATAACCACCGACTCTGCGCACTAGAGCTTGTTTATGGTTTCATCTGGTTATTTCCAGTCCTGCCAGACTTCATGCCACTCATCTGGAACCCCAGCCCCTGCAAGGCAGAGGCAGGAGGGTGTAAGCAGGAGGCAAGCCTGAGCTACAGAGTAAAACCCAGCTGGAGGCAAGCCTGAGCTACAGAGTAAAACATGGCCATTAATAAGAAGAGAGATGTAAATACAGTGCTCGCCTGGCATGTCCTAGATTTGATCCTTAGTACTGGAGAGAAACTAGGGGGTTGGGGGGGATGAATTGACAATTCTGAAAGAGAAAAATTGCCTCAACAATAGCTATAAAAAACCTTAGGCTCCAATGGAAAAATAGTAAATTTAAAAAAATTTTATTAAAAAAAAAGCAAAGAAAGTCCATATTAGGTAAGGATATCAACATCCAACACCATGCACTGAGCACGTGACATCAGAAGGGAGGGACCCTGGCCTTGTCACCTTAGAGGGGCTTTAGAGCCACCTAGAATGATGCGTAGCAGGACATTGGAGGAAGCTGGACAGGTGTCATGGTGCTACCCAGACTTCTGGAGTATATGACGTACAGGACAAAGTGTCTTCAGACCCTTTAGTGGGTTCCTGTATTCGAGCCAAACAGTGCTTACTGCCCTACGGCCTAAGACACTCTCGGGGTTCTATGGTCTGGGGACCACGCAGAACAAGCACACTTTCTGTAGAGCGTCGTGTTTGCGGCAGAGGGGAGACACCCCAGGCTTCACAAATCTGCAGTATTGCGACCACAGACACTACAGAGATGCAGTTCTCGGTCCCAGGCTGGTGCTCAGGTCCAGCCTCCTGGGCTGCTGTGACCCTGGCTTGCCTCTGGAGCTGGCAGACTTGGCTCTTCACCTGGACTCTGATGAGATGGAGAGTGGACCCCACCTCTCTGCCCCGTGATGTCAGTTGTGGTTGTCACCATGACCCGATTGGTCAGAGAAATGTAGTGAACGTGTCCATGTGCTTGGTGTTGCCATTTCGTGAATGGTAGGTCTGGGCTCTTCCTGTTCCTGTCACTGTGTTTTACTTTGCGTGATTTTTTTCGTTTATTTCATATTCTTAGTCTCTTTATCCCCCGTCACCACCTTTTCTTGGGGAAAATTTTTTTTCTAGCTGAATGTATCTCCTTCCTTATTCTCTAAATCCTTCTAAATTAACACTGCGGTGAGTTCTTATCCCAAATCACCCGGCTTAAGTACAGTTCGTTTTTTCATTCAGGTGTTGTAGAAACACGAGACCGTGTGGAGTTAGACAGACCTGGGCTTACATCTCAACTTCCACACGGAATTCACTAGATCATTTTTAACCGTATGACACAAACTGTGGCCCGTGGACCGTGTTAGGAACATCGCCTGGCAGCCCTGGAGCTACAGACTTCGCAGCTCCAAAAGAACCCCCAGGGGTCCCATGCTGCCGGGTCTGTGTTCTGAAGAGGGCTAATGAAAGGCTGGGGGGTTAAGGAGTTCTTTGAGGAGTTGTAGACCGATAAGACATATTTTTCCATTCCAGAAGAAGGCCCTCACCAGCAAGCACCCAGGCACGTGCTGGCACACATGGGCTACAGAAAAACACACACACACAGGCAGGCTGCCTGTGACTCTGCCCTCAAGGCCGTGTTCACACAGAAGCCACACAAAAGTGGCACTCTGCCAAAAATAGTTATGTAGCAGATGACGTCACTGTTGATTCAGGTCCCCAGACATCTGGTGTCAGCCATTTGACCACACCACACAGCCACCCCTGGCCATGTCCGGTGTCAGCTGACTTGTACTGGATGTCCGTATCAGCGCCATATTGTCTAAACACAAACTGGCTCTTACAGCCTTCTGTTCCCTATACGCATATGCACTGGAAGCCCGAGAAGGCCCATTCTGTACCAACGCTGTCTGCAAAGGTGCTTTAAGCGTGAACCAGTAGTAAGATGGTCGCCCAGAACCGTAAGACACGGAGCATTGCCCCTGATCTGGCCATAGCCCAGAGCAACACTGGCCTCTTCCATGTAGAAGAGTTATCGCCTGAACCTTTCTGGTCGGTTTTTTCACATCTGTGACCAGGATTCTTCAGCATTGCCGTCAGCGATCTACTGTTGAAATGGTTTTAAGAGACCTAAAAGGTGTAGGAAGGTCCCTGGACTTAGAATCACATGAGTTCCAGAAAAGGAAATGCTCCAAGTTCCCTACAGTCCGCAGATGTTAGGGAAGAGGTCATCCTGCACAGGTCGGGGGCTAAGATGTGGAAGACCCCAGTGCCCGTGGGATGGGGCTTAATCCTTTTGTCAGTGTCAAAATGGCCCAAGTGACAGTCTCTCGTTACTACCGGGAGGCTGTGTTTGTGGAGGTGCAGTGGGAGACCTTTGAAGAACAGGTATTGGGGAGCTTGGAATTGATGACGATTAGACATGAACTAAAGCAGAGGCAAGGAGACCATACACAGCATGGTTACCACTAACATTAGTTAAGATAATCAATATTGATGGAAGAACGAGAGACAGAAGAACCCAATGCAAGCCAGCTTTTGAAGTAATTTCCACTTAGATCAACGGAGTCCCTGGAATACACAAGCTGTGTGTGGTGACTAGTCTTGGCTGTCAGCCTCACACACTTGGGACGAGAAAGCCTCAACTGAAGAATCACCTCCACCAGAATGCCATGTGGGCATTTTCTTAATTGCTAACTGATGTAAGAGTCCAGCCCACTTTGGGTGGTACCAGTCCTGGGCAGGTGGACCATATAGGAAGGGCTGCTGAACACGCCAGTAATAACGTTCCTCCATGACCTCTACATCTGTGCGTGCTTGCAGGGATGTGCCGTGAGTTCCCGCCTTGGCTTTGCTTAATGATGGACTGTGAGCTGTGCGCCAAATAAACCCTTCCCTCCACAGACGGGTTGTGGTCAGGGTTTATCACAGCAACAGAAAACCTAGGACCCTGTGCATGTATACAAATACGATAGAGGTCCTAGCCTCAAGAAACTCTCCAGCCCAGAAGGGAGACAGGGCCTTATGCTTAGAAGTCCAGCATGGGAAAGCCAGAGGTACATGTCTGAGTTATCCAGAAGTTCCGAGGCAAGAATATCGGGTGAGTGTCACCGTGAGTCATCAAAGCACCGTGACTTCATCCTCTAGATGGAGAAGATGGGCCGAGGAGTGACCCATGGATAAAGCTGTCGAAGGGAGGGAGCAGAGCAAGTGGAGGTCACGGCAGTGGGAAGCGGGGAGGATGTTCCGTTGCAGTGCATCACGGGAGTCACACCAGAGGAGCCTGGACCGTGTTCTGTAGATTAGGATTATCAAGCAGAGGGAAACTGTTTACGGGGCGAACAGGGGGAAAGGCCGTAAGTTAGTTTTAGATCGGGGGTGGGAGAATCTAGAGACATGACACAGAGCTGAAAGGAAGAGCGAAGGCATGAAGGAGAGCATCATAGTTTACGTTCATAAAAGGTTCAGATTTAAAGCGCTGGAAGCTGACTGGGATGGGGCAGCATCACAGAGCTCCAGGGAGGAAAAGCCTTTCCAAGAAAAATATACCAAAGAAAAGAGTGCCAGAAACTGTGGGGGAAGCCTAAGAAGATGCACTGTCCAGGGCTCAGTCAAGGATATGGGGGGCATTAATCATAATAAAGGGACATTTTGGGTACAGAAAGAGCAAAAGGGTAGATTAGATTTAAGGGCTCAAGGGAAGTTGGATGTGAGGGAAATCTTGGCTGCAGGGACTGTTTATTGGTGTGATGAACACATGTTCTTGCCAAGCGTGGAGGCGCACACCTTTAATCACAGCCCTTGGGAGGCAGAGGCAGGCTGATCTCTGTGAGTTCAAGGCCAGCCTGGTCTACAAAGTGAGATCCAGTACAGCCAGGGCTACACAGAGAAACTCTGTCTCGACAAAACAAACAATAAACAAACAAACAAACAAAAAACCCAGAACATACGTTCTTGAGAGAGGTCTTTTTATGTGGCTTGGGCTCACCTCTAATCCCCCCTCTAACTCCCACCCCTTTGGCAAATGCTGGGATTCCAGGTGTCCACCACTCTGCACAGCTGTTGAACACTTTACATGGTTGAAAAATCCACGTTAAGTGGTCTGGGGGCCTCGCTCGCTCACACACCTAGGCTTTTTGTCCCTCATCGTGATTGTTAACACTTAAGGAGCAGAACGCCAGAGCAGGACCATGGCACCTCTCGTGGGCTCTGCTTTGTGTTATGTGGAGAATGTGCTGTGAAAGCACCTTTCTTCTGTTATCAAATTTTTGTTTTTAAAGATGTAGCTTTTTTTTTTTGTCTTTTTTTTTTTTTTTCCAGAGCTGAGGACTGAACCCAGGGCCTTGCCAAGCACTCTACCACTGAGCTAAATCCCCAGCCCCAAGATGTGGCTTTTTAAAAAAAATCATTGTATGTGTATGCATGTGTGCCTGCGTGTGTACAATAATACATGCCTGTGCGGGAGCCCAGGGATTCCAGAAGAGAGAGAACTTGGAGTTGCACGTGGCTGTGACCTGCAGAATGTGGGTACTGGGAGCCAAACTCAGGGCCCCTGGGGGGCAGCGACTGATCTTAGCTGCTGAACCTCCTCCCCGGCCCTCCAGACATCCCTTTTTCAAGGTTAACACCCCAGGCATGTGATCTCTTGATTTTGCGATCAAACAGCAGTTGACGAGGATGGACCTGGGTGAGTGGCAATCAGACGCCGCGGTTAGAAGAGAAATGGATGCCCGTGTTCAGAAACGTCCCTCCACTGGGGGAGGACCTCAGCACTTTCCTAGCAGAGGGTGCATTCACGAGGGGCGCCAGACACATGCGCAACCGTGACGGCTGGTGAAGAATCACTCACTGTTCTTGTGCGCACCTTCCAGCTGTGTGCAGCTGTTTTCTCTGACCGTAGCTCGTAGACTGATGCTTGTGTATTGTCTAACAACGGACAAACAAATCCGAAATGCCGCCTGAATGACCCTCACACAAAATACTTAAAGCCACAGTGGGTTCGGATTCCTGATTTTTGCGTACACGTAGAGGGATGGGACCTAAGTCAAGTATGAAATGTGGGTATATAGCATATACACTTTCAACACATAGCCTCAAGGCGATTGTGTGCAAAAAATGCAAATGATTGTATGCATTAGTAATTCAGATTTGTAGCACTTTTCCACCTGAGGTGTCAAATGCCAACACTTTACAATTTTCAGATTTGGGGGCTTCAGAGGTGTTCAATTTATAATTCAGATATTGTATTCTCCCTGCTATTTCACTAACTGGACTGCCCCTTCCCCCAACTTAGTGCTTGGAGCAGCCTCTGTTGGGGAGTGGAAGACATTTCCTCTTTATCTCCTATTGCTCCCCAAAAGGGCTTTGGCCAGAGCATCAGGTGAGAGTCCAAACATCAGAACCAGACCTATTGTCATAGGTAAATTGTCTCGCTGTGCTCTGTGCATAAGGATGCACACAGAAGATGAGAGAAAGTGCTAGAAGCTAACTGGGACAGGGCAGCCCCGTGGGACCCTGGAGAGGAAAGACCTTCCAGGAAAGCCATGATGAATAATAGTAAATAGTGTCCCTTGCTCTGGAGACTTCGGCAGATACAACTCCAGTAAAGGCCACTGTTTGGCGTCCGGGTTTTGTCCCTGCTGATACGTCAGACGAGAGACACCCCTGGTATGGCCAGAATGGACATCAGCTGTCAAGGACTACGGAGAGAGCTGACGGTGGTGTGGGGAGAAGAGGCATCTGTGATGCAGGAGAGACTGAGAATCCTGAAGAAAGGACAAAGGAGGGGGTGAGGAGAGGAGAGCAGAATCCGGTGAGGCCTGGTAGTGAACAATTCCCACAGACCCACTTACACTAGTGAACACCAATGGTTGTGTTTGGTTTTCATTTGCTGTCGTGAAGGTAACTGAGACTTGGAGGTGAGATGGACGCTGTACTAACAGGCTTTAGCGAGGTGACAGGTTTTGGTTCCAGGATGGCTCTAGCTACGATGCTCATTGTCATTTCTTGTTGCCTTAGGAGTGAGTCATAGCCCAAAGGAAACTTGGGGGTCAGGGTTCGATACCTCCCGCCTAAGTCTCAGGGTGGACAAGCATGTGTCGCTCAGCCCGCTCTGTATCAAGCATCAGGAAGCTGGCAGGTGCTTGACCCTGTGCTTATATTCTGGAGTCAGAAGTGTGGGAGCATACGCTAACCCCCCATGGATTCTCAAAGAGGCCCCGAGCGTTGGTGCTTGGACAGGTCATAGTTAAGGCTCTCCCACTGCATTTGCCCCTAAAATGCATTTGATTAGCTCTGGTGGATAAAATTCTGCCATCAGCTTTGGTCATTCAGCCAATAATCTCATCAGGATCATTTAAATTGTATCCATTAGCATATAAAGTACCAGACTTTTTATAGCATTTTCATACGTGCATATTTTTGGTTGATTCTCCCTACTTTGTCTCCCTGGTCCCCATTAATACTGTATGCTCCCACCCACAGTGTTCCCCCTTCCCTTTCATACCAAAGGCCTTCTCTTATCCTCCTCACCCTGTCCCTGAAAGCCCATTTCCCCCCATGACACGGACCCCCTTTCTAGTTTCTCAGCCTCCGCCCACACTCACTCCCACATGAATGCATATATATAAAAATTTAAAGCTGGGTCAGCACATGAGAGGGAGCATGCAGAATTGGTCTTTCGAAGCCTGGGTTGCCTTGGTCACTATAGTACCTTCCAGTTCCGTCCATTTTCCTACAAGTTCCATGATTTCATTTTTCTTCATGACTGAATGAAATTCCATTACATATATGGACCGCATTTTCATTACCCATTCATCTATTGACGGACATCTTCCATTGTGTGTATGGACCATGTTTCCATTGCCCATTCATCCATTGATGGACACTGTGGTATTGTATTCCCCCAAATATTGTGCACCCTAATAAACTTACCTGGGGTCAGAGAACAGGACAGCCACAATATTAAACATAAAGGATAGGCAGTGGTAGCACACGCCTTTAATCCTAGCATTCCAGAGGCAGAAATCCATGTGTTCAAGGATACAGACAGGCATGGTGACTCATCACGCCTTTAATCCCAGAAATCGAGACTTTAATCCCAAGGAGTGGTGGTAGAAAGGAAAGGTATATAAGGCATGAGGATGAGAAACTAGAAGCATTTGGCCTGGTTAAGCTTTTAGCTGGTTAAGCTTTCAGGCTTTCGAGCAGCAGTTCAGCTGAGACCCATTCTGGATGAGGACTCAGAGGCCTCCAGTCTGAGGAAACAGGATCAGCTGAGGATCTGTCGAGGTGAGGAAGCTGTGGCTTGTTCTGACTCTCTGATCTTCCAGTGTTCACCCCAATACCTGGCTCAGGTTTGATCTTATTAATAAGAACTTTTAAGATTCCTGCTACAGGACACCTGAGCTACTTTGACCTCCCTGTCTCTGAGGTAGTATAGAGGGCGTTTGGAGTATATGATAGCTGGGCCATATGGTAGTTCTAGTTTCAGTTTTTAAAATGTTTTCTTTTTTATTAATTTTTTTCATTTATTTTCACATACCAACCACAGTTTCCCCTACCTCCTCTCTTCCCGTTCCTAACCCCCATCCCCCGTTCTTAATTAATGCTATGTAATAATTGGTTTCATAACAACCTTTTCATACATGTACATAATGTATTTTGATCACATTTGCCCACCATTACCTTTCTTTTCCTCATCCTACTCATGTTAATCCCTTTCCTCTTCCCAACGGGCTTCTTTTTACGCATGCGTGCGTGCGTGCGTGCGTGCGTGCGTGCATGCGTGCGTGTGCGTGTGTGCGTGCATGCTTGCTTGAGTGCGTGTCTGAGAGAGACAGGGAGAGAAAGTGGGGGGAAGGAGGAGGAAGGAGAAGAAGAGGATGGGTGAGAGGGGAAGAAAGAGAAGAGGAAGGAGAGGAGGAGGAAAGGGAGGAGAGGAGGGGGAAAGGGAGGAGAGGAGGGGGAAGGGAGGAGAGGAGGGGAAGAAGGAAGGGGAAGCAGGGAGGGAGGAGAGAGAGAGTCAGACTCGGGACTTTCATTAGGGCTAGTTACAGAAGCGTGGCAGGTTGGAGGGAGGTGTTTACAGGAACATGGACGCCTTACCAGAGGCTGTACCACTGAAGAAAAAATGTGTCTCCCTCCGCCTCGGGATCGCCTCCCTTCTACGACATGCTGGTTTTAGTTTCCACAGGGATGCAGCCGTTTACCTTCCTCACACTGGAAGCCATCTTCTCTCCCACATCCTCGCCTCCTTCACGGTCTTGACGACAGCCACCCTGACTGGAGCGCGGTGGCCGCTCTGAGTAGTTTCGATTTGCATTTCCTCAAGACCTGAGGATGTTGAACACTTGAAAAAACATTCTTTCACAAGCTCATATATATATATATATATATATATATATATATATATATATATATATATATATATATATATCATCTATTTTGATTCCAGCCCCCATTATCCTTCCTTCCTTCCATCCCATCCTCACCGAACCCTTCCCTCCCAACAAGTCCCCTTCCTGGGTTCATGACTGTGTCCGTCTGTCTGTCTGTGTGTCTGCGTCCCACTTCTTTTACGAGTGGCATGCACGAACTTGGTTGGAGTGTCATTTACTCCAGCAAGGACAGCTACACCCCCAAGGACTGGGACCCTTCCCAGCAGCAGCCACTAAAGGCCTACAGCTCTTTGGGGAGATGTTGGGCATCGTCACCCCCTCCCCGACCCCTGATAGACCAGTGTCAAGGGCGGATGACCACTCCAGCTGTGAAGTGAACACTTAAAAATATTCAGTGCCCATTTGGTTTCCTTCCCCTGTGAACTGTCAACCGAGTTCATTGGCTTATTGACTGGTGGGCAGTTTTGAGGGTCGGGGGCTGAATGTTTGTGCCTCTTCGTGTGATCCAGATAGTGACCCTTGTCTGAGGGGTGGTTCATAGTTGCTCACCTTCTCCATAGTTTCCCTTTTTTGTGCAGAAATCGGATGTGCTTTACATCTGGACTTTCACTTCAATATTTGGAAATGGAAGAACGAAACTGACCTTCTGGAGGGTTTATTATGCGCCCTGCATTTTATAGCGTCTCGTTTTTTTGTCCTCATTAAAATCCAGTGAGATTAAGTATTCCCGGCCTAGGTTTACGACTCTGCTTCAGAGAAACGGTGCCAGGCCGTGGAGCTGTAATGTGAAGCCAAGACCTTCTGAGCTTCTCAGTGCCCTTGGGAAATTATGAAAATGTGCCAAGGGCAGGATCAGTCACCTCCTGCTGGGTTCTGAAGACGTTCAGTTGAGGTGTTTGCCGAGCAGTATGGCGTACTTTGCTTGTGTTATTATTCAGTGCTGTAATTTCCAGATAACGTCTCAAACATTCTGAGTAACTTCTTTTCAGGTTTTCTTACAGGTGTTGTCTGTGTCCTGTACTGTTGGGCACCTTATGTTGTTAATATGCGAAAAAAACACCTCTTAGTACCAGGAAACTCGAGTATGCATATACTCGAGTTGAGACAGCATCGTGGTGAGCACTTGCGATTTTCTTTAAAAAGGAAATATGCAATTGCGGTGTTTCAACACTCATGGTAATTCTACAGTGCAGCGAATGTCTATTTAAAATGTGTAAGTGATGGAGAGGCTGGAGGGACGACTCAGTGAGTAAGAGTACTGGCTGCCCTAGCAGAGGACCTGAGTTCAGTTCCCAGCACCCACATCTGGTGGCTCACAACTGCCTGTAACTCCATCTCCAGGAGATCTGATGCCCCCTTGTGGTCTCTGTGGGTACTGCATGCACATGGTGTATATCCATGCACGGAGGCAAAACATACATAAAATACAAAAAATTACTAAGTCTTTAAAAATGTATAAATGAAAATTAAAAATCAATTAAGAATTAAAATAACTGATGTTGAATGTATACATTATTAGTGTTATTTGGTATTTCTGAAATTACTCATGTAAAATGATATATAATCCATAAAATAAACCAAGATGTTAAAAATGAAAAAAAATGATTACTAATCTTCCCCAAAAAGGTATTGAATTAAGTCTTTAAGCCTGTTGCCACTTAAAAGGACTGTAATTAAACAGTAGTGCAGTGTATGATTGAGTAAAATGAACTGCATATGCGATTATTTTACAATGTCAGTATTTTACAGAGTTTACACCGTAGGTTCCCTGACCCCCAGTGTTGCTTGGCACTTGAACTCGTTTGCAAAACTGAGCCATCACTGGAGTGACTTTAAATTGTGCATTAAGTGCACCACTTGTGACAAATCTGTCTTATTACTATAAAATAAGGAGTGACCTCACGAAGTAAGTATTCACACGTTTATGTGTGAAGCGTCCCTCTTTGCATTCAGCAAGGATAATGAAATGTTTCAGAAAAGCCACCCTCTTCACTGCCGCATAATGGACAGTCTCTTTTAGCCTATTTACCCATAAAAAGCCAAAGCAAATATTAGAACATTTGCAAAGTACATTTAGTCCTCTTCTATGCACTCCCAGAAAGAAAACACCCTTTGAAATGAGCCTGTGATTCCGTATACTCCGTCTCCACCTGCTGCCCAGTCTCTGGCCCATCGATGGTGGAGGAGCGTGATTATTCAGAGGCAACAAGGACATCCTTGTGCCCGCCTGCCGGCCTTCAGCAGCAGTACAGAGCCGGAATTCATGTGGCCATTGGCTCCACTTCCCGCTAAAGGAGGAGTCGAGTAACCAAACAGCCAGCGAGACCTTCCTCCCTTCCTGGGCTTTGAGCGCCAGGCCTCTGCAGATTCCTCCCTTCCTCCTAGAAAGCCTGGCTCCTGAAGGCCAGGGACAGAGAGAAGGGCACATCCGTCCCCCTGCTGACCTGTCATCCCCTCTGATGCTTTTGAACTAAGACAGGCTTTGTGGGGACCGCTGCAGTGAGGAGCGGGGTTTGCAGGATCCCATGGGCGCCCTCTCCTGAGACTGTGCGGGTCTTACTTTGCTTCTTTGTTGCTGTGATAAAGACCATCGTCGTCGGGCTGGAGAGATGGCTCAGAGGTTAAGAGCACCGACTGCTCTCCCAGAGGTCCTGAGTTCAATTCCCAGCACCCACATGGTGGCTCACAACCATCTGTAATGAGATCTGGCACCCTCTTCTGTATAGATAATAAATAAAAATAATAATAATTCTTTAAAAAAAAAAAAAGACCATCATCAAGGCAACTTGGGGAGAAAAGGGTTATTCGGCTGACACATCTGGATCATGGTTCGTTATTGAGGGAAGCTGAGGCGGGAACCTGGAGGCAGGAGCTGACGCAGAAGCCGTCGGGAGCGCTGCTCACTGGCTGGCTCCTTGTGGCTTGCCCAGCCTGCTTTAATATAGAACCCAGGACCACCTGCCCAGGGGTGACTCCGCCCATAGTGGGCTGGACCCTCCTTCCTCAATT
The DNA here is from genome assembly GCF_004664715.2 of Peromyscus leucopus. Lineage (NCBI taxonomy): Eukaryota > Metazoa > Chordata > Mammalia > Rodentia > Cricetidae > Peromyscus > Peromyscus leucopus. The sequence continues at coordinate 34,453,474 of NC_051082.1, forward strand.
GCTAATCAATAAAATGCCCCACAGAAAAGCCCACAGGCTAATCCAGTAGAGGCAATTTCTCAGTTGAAGTTCCATCTTCCCAAAATGACCATTCTTGTGTCAAGTTAGCAAAACAATAATAATAATTAATAAATAAAATTGAAATTTAAAAACCCTAAGCAGTACAGATTATACCCAAGCAAAGCAGCTGAATACCGTGAGCTCCACACAGAGATGTTTGGGGATGAGATGTGAGCCTGTCTCCTATATAGATTTGTAAGGACATGAGACTATGATATCCTACACAAGATTGGTTTTGTCACTGATCTCTCTCTCTCTTCTCTCTCTCTCTCTCTCTCTCTCTCTCTCTCTCTCTCTCTCTCTCTCTCCCTCTCTTTCTCTCTCTGTTTTTCCAGACAGGGTTTCTCTGTGTAGCTATCTTGGAACTCACTCTGTAGACCAGGCTGGCCTCGAACTCAGAGATCCACCTGCCTCTATCTTCTGAGTGCTGGGTCTAAAGGCGTGCGCCACCACACCTGGCTAAATTTTACATACTTTTAAAATGTTGTATATGAGTGTGTGTGTGTGTGTGTGTGTGTGTGCACATGTGACCAGTGCCCACAGAGGCCAGAAGAGAGAGTCAGATCCCCTGGAATGAGAGTTGCATACAGATGGTTGTGAGCAGCTTGGTAGGCACTGGGAATCAAGCCCAGGTCCTCTGCAAGAGCAGCCAGTGCTCTTAACGGCTGAGGCATCTCTGCAGCTGCAAAAGAGTTTTTAATCAGCTTTATTTTAGAATGGTCTGTGGTCTATAGAAAAGTTGCACAGATAGCACAATACGGCCACCTTCCTCTGCTGCCAGCGTCTCATATTCCCACAGCACATGTGTCGGAGGGAACCAGCATGGGTGTATTATTACCAACCAACCTATATGTATGCCTTATTTACAGTTAATTGACTTTCCCTGATCCCTCTTTGTACTGTTCCAGGATACCATCTAGAATAAAAACCGTGCTCCAGCCAGTGTCCATGTCTCCTTGGTCCTCCCCAGATCAGTTTTAAGCACTGAAATAGCAAGTGCATTTGGAACTTTATTATAAATCGGACGATTGAGACCATTACCCTACCTGAGGGACTGTGAGTTCTGGTCCATTTTATCAAAAAATCTACTTTATCTCCCAAATCAAAGTATTTTGTTTTTTAAATTGTCACTTGTATTTTATTGGATTAGGGATTGAACCCAGGGCACACTACCACTGAGTTAAAGTACGGTCCCAATTTAAAGCATTTTGGTCAGTGGCAATTTGGAGAAATACCCTTTCATTATTTTTTTAAAGACTTATTTTTATCTTACGTGTATGAGTGTTTGCCTGCATGCATGCATGTGAGACCGTATGTGTGCAGTACCGGTGGGGGCCAGAAGAGGGCATAAGATCCGGTGAACTGGAGTTACAGGTTGTTTTGACCTGACATGTAGGCGCTGGGAACCAAACCCAGTCCTCTGCAAGAGTAGCAAGTGCTCGTAACTGCTGAGCTATTTCTCCAGACCCAAATATTCTTTCCCTTTTGTAGCAGGAATCTCAAAAGTTCTTATTAATAAAATCAAACCTGAGCCAGGTATTGGGGTGAACTGGAAGATCAGAGAAGCAGAACAAGCCACAGCTTCCTTACCTCACCGGATCCTCAGCTGGTCTTGTTTCCTCAGACTGGAGGCCTCTGAGTCCTCATCCAGAATGGGTCTCAGCTGAACTGCTGCTCAAAAGCCTGAAAGCTTAACCAGGCCAAATGCTTCTAGTTTCTGGTCTTCACGCCTTATATGTCTTTCTGCCTTCTACCATCACTCCCTGGGATTAAAGGTGTAAGTCACCATGCTTGGCTGTATCCTTGAATACATGGATTTCTGCCTAACTCTGCCTCCCAAGTGCTAGGATTAAAGGTGTGTGCTACCACTGCCTATCCTCTATGTTTAATATTGTGGCTGTTCTGTCTCTGACCCCAGATAAGTTTATTAGGGTGCACAATATTTTGGGGAACACAATACCACCACACCCTTTTGTGGGGGGTGTTAGAGACAGGGTTTCTCTGTGTAACAGCTCTGGATGTCTTGGAATTCACTCTATAGACTAGGCTGGCCACCAACTCACAGAGATCTGCCTGCTGGGATTAAAGGTGTGCACCACCACCAACCAGTCAAAATGTTCTTTCTTTTTTTTTTTATTAACTTATTTTTTAAAATTTTATGTGCATTGGTGTTTTGTCATGGGTGTTGGGTCCCCTGGAACTGTAGTTACAAATAGTTGTAAGCTGCCATGTGGATTCTGGGAAAGGAACCTGGGCCCTCCCAAAGAGCAGTCAGTGCTCTTAACCACTGAGCCATCTCTCCAGCCCCCAAATATTCTTTCTTATATTGGAATAACATTAGCAAAAACTAGGAGATCTTTCCCATGACTTGCTTTCTTCCAAACAGTTACTGTGACATGGACAGTCACATCAGGAAAATGTATGATGGCTGTGGGCATAACCAGGGTGGATAAAGGTCACTTTTTGGTTTTTTTCAAATGAACAGATTAGTTTCCGTTTGGAAAGGCTGATAGCCAGATTCACAGAATGGTCTAAATACAGCATCATCTTTATGTTGACTTCTGTTAACCCGTGATTCTTGTGCATGTGCTTACAACTGTTGTTACAGAGGAGAAGATTAAGGTATCGAAAAGTAGAATCCGAGGGAAAAGTCGTGTTTGCTCAGCCGAAGGGTTTTAAAGGGGTGGTGGGGAACCCTGCTCACAAGACCACTTCACTCTAAAAGGAAGTTAGACCTAGCTTGCCTAGCTGAAGAAGTAGGTGACTGGGGGGGTTCACATTATATGTGTATATTATGTATACATTAAATGTTTTCCTTTAAAGTAATACAATTAAATTACTACTCCTTGGTACCCGGAGCCTAACTGGGGATGTAGCTCAAATGATTGCTTATTGGTAGAAAACATTCATTCTTTTTGTCATGAAGGTTATTTGTTCGGGAGCTTGGCTTACTTTATTTCACGTTAACCATTTAGGACTGAACTATATTGATTTACGCTATAGGAACTTTTGAAGACCTGAGCAGGTACAGATGTTATGGTAGATGGCGATGGTGAATAATGGCGGTGGTTTCATAAAGAACTCAAATGCAGGGAACATCTGAGCCTTGCAATGGAAGGCACTCGGGGGGATGAGCTGTCTTGAGCCATAGAATTATTATTATTATAATACGAGAAATGTCTGCCATGCTCCCCAGAATACGCTAACTTATGAAAGAAATGACTGGGCGGCCATGTGTAAGGAAACTTGGCGGTGCGTACCGCTTATGGTTGACTATTTATGTCACAGCCAGTGTCTCGGGAGCTGGCCCCGCCAACAAGCCCTCTGATGGCCTCGTCTCTCTCTCCCTGAAGGTCATCAGCTCCATGAGCTCCCTCTCTGAGTACTGCCTGCCTTCCATCCTGCGGACGCTGTTTGATTGGTACAAGAGGCAAAACGGCATCGAGGACGAATCGCACGAATACAGACCGAGAACGAGCAATAAGTCCAAAAGGTACTTTCTTTTGGGGTCAGGATGCTGTGTTCATTCCTGCCTCTCTCAGGCCCCCTCTTTCCAATCCGCATCAAAATGAGGCACCCCGGCCTCTCGGACTTCACAGGAGGAGCCCCGGCAGAGGCATGTGGGGTACCCTGTCACTGACGGCTGTCACCGGTTGGAAATGCACAGGGCCTTGTTTATACGTGTGTTGGGACAGGCTGACGTAGGCCCCAGGTCAGCATCTTGCTCACTTCCCTTTCTCTACAGCCCCCACTCCCAGAGTCTATACCCAAGATCAGGCCGCTGAAGGCTCAGAAACTCCCTCAGACATTTCAGCCTGTTAGCCAGGAACCTGGAATGTTTAGTGAACCACGGTAGAAGGGTCCCCGCCGTGGCAGTCCTGAGGCTGGCCGTCTCTCCGCACCTCAGTGTGAGGGTACAGATGGGGAAGTTAAGTTCATGTCTGTGACTTCTCCTGACAGCTGAGAGCCATGTCTGGTACTCTCTGATCCCTCTTCCCTGTGTATTTGAGAAGTGGAATTCACCAGAGCCATTCAGCATCTGACAACATTCTCGTGGGCTCAAGTTAATGTGTGCCTCCCAAATATTAGGCAGACATTGCATTCCCTAAGTTTGAAGTTAATATATTCTACCTAGGCACCTGAGGAAAGAAAAGAATTATGGATGTGAAAAGTGATTGCTAGAACTATTTTTAAAAAATAATAATCAGATGCTGGGCCGGAGGGATGGCTGAGCATCTGAAGTTATGTACTGCTCCTGCAGAGGACCTGGGCTGGTTCCCAGACCCACATCAGGCATCCCACAGCCATCTATGTCTTTGGGAATCAGATTCTCCTTCATCTTCTCGGGCACCTGCACTCACCTACACATAATTAAAATGAAAATGAATCTTTCAAAAAAAAAAAAAAAGAAAGCATTAAAAAAAAAAGAGGCTATGTTAAAGTGCATCTATTTCTCCACGTGAATTCATTGTACATTTAAAAAAATGCCTTTAGCCGGGCGGTGGTGGCGCACGCCTTTAATCCCAGCACTCGGGAGGCAGAGCCAGGCGGATCTCTGTGAGTTCGAGGCCAGCCTGGGCTACCGAAGTGAGTTCCAGGAAAGGCGCAAAGCTACACAGAGAAACCCTGTCTCGAAAAACCAAAAAAAAAAAAAAAAAAAAAAAAAAAAAAAAAAAAAAAAAAATGCCTTTAAACATAGTAACTTGAAATTCACTACTAAAAATCAGAAATCATATACCTACTGCTTTCAAGTGGTTTAACCTTTCTCTCTCTCTCTCTCTCTCTCTCTCTCTCTCTCTCTCTCTCTCTCTCTCTCTTTCAAGACAGGGTTTCTCTATGTAGCTCTGGCTGTCCTGGATCTCACTCTGTAGACCAGACTGGCCTTGAACTCACAGAGATCCGCCTGTCTCTGCCTCTCGAGTGCTGGGATTAAAGGCATGCATCACCACCATCTGGCCCAAGAATAACTTTTTAATACGTTAAAATTTGGTGGCAGAATTTCTGTCTGTGTCTGAAAGTGGTTTGCACTGAATGTATGAGGTCACTTCTATCAGACATTTGGCTTGTGAATGGGGGACTCCCTGGGGGTGACTCTCCACAGGGACCCTGCAGCCATTTGTTTTTGTTGTTGTTTTGGTTTGGTTTGGTTTTCTTCCTTTTTCCGGAGCTGAGGAATGAACCCAAGGTCTTGTGCTTACTAGGCAAGTGCTCTACCACTGAGCTAAATCCCCAACCCCTCTTTTATTTTTAATGAAGCATCTTTGTTCTCTCTCTCTCTCTCTCTCTCTCTCTCTCTCTCTCTCTCTCTCTCTCTCTCTCTCTCTCTCTCTCTCTCTCGGTTTTTTGAGACAGGGTTTCTCTGTGTAGCTTTGCACCTTTCCTGGAACTCACTCTGTAGCCCAGATTGGGAACTCACAGAGATCCGCCCCCTGCAGCCATTTGTAAGAACTGAACTAAGTGAGTTTGGTCTTTTTTCCTCTGCCCTCTCAGAATCAGGTTACCAAGACTAGATTCTGTGTGAGCTGATTTCCTGATGAACTGAAAGTGCAGGGGTTGTTGTTATTTGTTTGTTTGTTTTTGTTTTTGCTTTTGTTTTTTAAACACTACTGGTTCTTTGCAGGAAACCAGGGTCAGTTTTGAGGTCAAGTGCCCACAGAATTAGAACAGTTAAGTTTACCTCAGTAGTGTTTTAGCTAGGCTTCAACATTCAAAATATAAAAAAATCTGTGCCTGGGAACAAGCTGAGAGGGTGAGGGTATGAGTGCCTGACATAGAGGCCCAGACGAAAAGGGGAACTTCAGGGAGAGGCCTGGGCAACTGAAAATAGCTGAGTGGGAGGAACTGACCCTGGGGCATGGCTTCTAAGATCAGTGTAATAGCAACATTTTCACTGCCAAAAGTGCGAATCGGATGCCTCTGGCTCCTACCAACTAGGTCTCAAAATTGAATTAATTATTAGAAAAGTATTTATCTTTTATCTGAAAGCACAATTTGCCTTCTTAAATAATAATCAAAGATTTAAAAAGGTTTTAAAAGGTTTGGGGTTTTTTTTGGGGGGGGGTTGGTTTTCTTTTTCCTTTTGAAACAATTCTAAGTTTTATTTGTTATTATTATCACCATTATCATTATTATTCCTGGGGGAGGGGGAGTGAAGGGGAGGAGGGAGGGGGGGTATGAGTGCATGTGTACATGCCCTTGTGTGGAGGCCAGAGGACAGCTTTGGGACGTCAGCGCCACTGTGGCTGAGTCTCAGAATCAAGCTTGGGTGTCAAGCTTTCCCTTCGGGCAGGCAGTGTGGAGTCACCATACTCTCCGGCCACTTTTAAAGAGCTCTTCCCACCCATCTGAAGAGAAAGTGCTCTCTGCTGCTGCCGACTGTCTTCAGACCTTTCTTGCTCCTGCTTTCAAACTCCCTGTCTCCTTCTTGTGTGCGCACATCTCAGTCTCCACAGGAGAATCGTCTCTGTGAATACAGCTTCGTGCCATGTCGTTCCCCGACTGCAGCACCACTTTCTAGCCGTCTAGCTCAAGTGGGTCTCGAAGGACTTTCAGATGGATTTGCTGCAGGCTTCCTTATGGCCAGCTGCTCATAAACGATCTGAAATGATTTCCCTTGGACAAGTGAAACCACAGCTTTCCTTCATGACTTCCCTTCCTAACCTCACCAACCTACTCAAATGTGACTTCCCACAGGCACTTCCAGAAGTTTATGTATGTGTGTGGAGATATATATGTATATGTATATATATACATACATATATGTACATATGTATATATGTGTGTGTACATGTATACATATATATCTTAAATCCCACCTTTTCTTCTTACTCTCTCATACCTAAAAACAAAAGCATTCCATGCTTAAAATTCCTTTGGCTTATTTTGCAAATACCTTCCAAAGGAATGCATATCCTATCATCCTCAACAAGTACAGACACTTTATGTGTTTAGGAGATTACACTAAATACTGTATGTGCCTGATCACGTCAAACCTTCATGTAAGTAACGTTGACCATCCCTAAATGGAAAAATCCAAAACTGAAATGCTCAAAAAAAAAAGGTTTGATGCTGACAGGAAGTCGGAAGTAAAATGGTTCCACAGCTGATCTTACACCACAGAGGCGGACAGCCCGGGAGCATGCTCAGTTCTAGTTGCCATCAGGGTACATAGAAGGGACTCGTGAGACGTAGCGCGTTTCATCTTTAGATTTGGGTCTTCTCCCTAAGATTTCACAGGTACAAATACTCCAAAGTCGGAGAACATCTGACTCTCTGGTCCCCAGTATTCAGGGGCGGGGGACACTCCACCTGTATTATTTGCATTTCCATTTCGTAGGCGGAGACATGACTAGCAAGCAGAAGAGTCGTACATAGCTTTAAGTCAGGACCTTCCACCTCACTGTCCCTGCAGCAGCCGCCGCTGAAGGCCGAGGGTGTCAATCGCTTTCAGAGTTTCAGAGTGCCCAGGAAGCAGGAAACTGGGACAGGCATGATGCATTTCTGCCCCTGACATTCCTTTTTGGGCTCCCTAACCTTTGAATGAGTACAAACGGCTCCCCCTCTCCTTTCTGCTCCTTCTTCCGGCTTCATTTTGGTCTTTCTTCCAGCTTCGATTCCTTCCTCCCGCCAACAAATCCCAAGTGATGAAGGGACAGTAAGAAGGAGCAGAAAAGCATTGCTGGTCTCACTCCCACTGATGATGATACTAGCTTCTTGTGACTTAGGATCTTTTGTGAAATCTTTCCGTTAATTACATCGCTGCATTATATCCCAGGGTCCTTTGCATACACACCTCCACCGTGGAAGCGCCGTCTCATGTGTGGATCAGATTTTATGAACAGTAGCATTCCTGGGCTGTAAGGGAACTATAGAGAAGTCCACAGAACGAGACTAGAGACCCACAGATGGCTAGCTACTTCAGCTTATGTGGTTGGGATCTTTGAAGTCATACATTCCGGCAGTATGTGCCCATTGAACCATAGTAAAAACAGAAGCAGCCTTCCTAGGCAGGTAATGTGTGATCTCCTCATAACAGAAAGAGTCCCGGTCCATTGGGGCTGAGAGCAGTCTTCTGATGAAGTATTTCCCCCTAAATGTGACTTCAGAGCCATTTACTGTGATGTTTTTACCTTTGTAGTGATGAACAGCAGCGAGACTATTTAATGGAAAGACGGGACCTCGCCATTGACTTTATTTTTTCGTTAGTGTTAATAGAAGTTTTGAAACAGGTGAGCAATTCATTTATTATCACTCTTTTGTTAACACTTTGTAAAACTAATTAAGTTTTAAAGGTCTGAGTTTATGGCTTATGAATTCCAAATACTAGGCAATGTGAATCATGTTCATTGACTGCAATGGATCACATATATGTAATTAGTAGAATCACTGTGGTTGACAGGCCATTTAATAATCCCTTCCAAATTCAACATGATCTTCTTTTTTTCAGATTCCCCTTCATCCTGTAATAGACAGCTTAATACATGATATTATCAACCTGGCTTTCAAACACTTTAAATACAAAGAAGGGTAAGATGACTTCTCGCCTTAGGGTACTGACAAAGTTGAGAGCTTGAAACTAAGTGATCTGTGTGCTCTTTTCTGGCCACCAGATCCCTAACTTGTCTAATTCTGTTTCACTCAGGTACCTGGGTCCCAACACTGGCAATATGCACATTGTGGCGGATCTGTATGCAGAGGTCATCGGAGTACTGGCCCAAGCCAAGTAAGGGAACATTGGAGCCCGGAGTGCCCTGACTGAAAAAGCATTTGCCATGGGAACTGGCATTAATTTTGGTATACGTGCCCATCCTGAAACCAACTAGAGCAATGGTTCCCAACCTGTGGGTCGCGACCCTTCAGCGGTCAAATGACTCTTTCACAGGGGTTACATATCAGATATTTACATTATGATTCATAACAGAAGCAAAATTACAGTTATGAAGTAGCAAGGAAAATAATGTTATGGTTGGGGGGTCACCACAACGTGAGGGACTGTATTAAAGGGTCGCAGCATTAGGAGGGTTGAGAGCCGCTGAACTCCTTCAAAGCAAGTCCAAACGAGCTGTTTCATCTTGGCAGTTGGGCCAATTCCCACTATATCCCTGCGTCTCAGGCCACGGCTTCCAAGAAAAAGTGGAACTGACCAAACTGCTTTTTTCTGTGCTCAAATATTCCAAAGATGTTTATTGGCTCTTCCCATTTGAGTTTTGTATCTTCCAGGACCAGATAGTTACAATCTATCATCTCTAAGTGGGAAAATTCCACTCTCCAATGTCCCTTTTACTACAGACCTTACTGAATTCATCTGAGCTAAAAATGCCCCAGACATTGTCATGGAAACAAGTCGGGGGGAAATTCTCGTTGCTAAATTTATCTGGCCCCAGGATGCTACTTAGCAGGCTAGAACAGAGCCCTGTTAGACTGTGAGCAGTGATAAACTTATTCCAGAAGTGACGTCACACCCTACTCACCAGAGGCAAGTCGGCCAAGAGCCTGAATGTCTAGATTAGGTAAAATGAGCTAAGGATATGGTATGAATTCAGGCCAAGCAAGCAGCTTACAGCAAGTGATGCCTCAATCCTTGTGAAACACAGTCCTCGGAGAGACTTTTAGCTTCAAGAGATGGAATTATTATTTTTTTTTCCAAGATAGGATTTCTCTGTGTAGCCCTAGCTGTCCTGGAACTTGTACTATAGACCAGGCTGGCCTCGAACTCACAGAGATCTACCTGCCTCTGCCTCCCAAGTGCCGGGATTAAAGGCGTGCGCCACCACCCAGCAAGATGGAATTCTTTATACCCATACGTTAGTGCATCCCTCAGCCCTCATGGAAGAAACTTCTTTCTGCAGTAGATGACAGTTAATACAGAGACCCACAGCTGATCGAAGTACAGTGGGAGACTGTGGGGCGCTCAGCTCCGAATGAGACATCCGTATCACACTCCCTGTCTCTAAGGTTCAGCAAGCATCAGGGAAGAAAGGAAGAAGGATTGTTAAGAGCCAGAGGTCAAGGTGGCCTGCAGTGAAACAGTGTTTGCTAGACATGACAGGGCTGTTTCACGTCTGAACTCACAGCCGCTATGGCTCCATGCATAAGACCCATGTAAGAACTCTCAAGCCAAAATCCCAGGAAGAGGGGCGGAGGGGGGGAGGACTCATGCCCTCCCTTCCCTGCCTGAGGGGCTATTGGCAATTGATGGCTGCTGGGGGAGAGAGGTTCCATTTTCTTCAGGGATGTGGGACCAGAGAGTCTGCCCAGGCCCTAGTTCCCCCACCTCCTCACACACGGCCAGGGCTGAGTGAACTCAATGGGTTTTTAAAAAGAGCACATCAAGTTGGGAAGGAAAAGGCCGGGGGAGGGCGGAAGAGGGGGTAGGAGAGAGTCGGAGGGGGTGGGGCTGGGTTTCATCAAAACACGTTCTATACGTGTGTGAAGTGCTCCAATTGTAAAAGTGTTTACAAAAATTTAAAAATTATCTTTAAAACCGTATCAACTCACCTAACGAGGAAAATGCTTAGCGTTCTCTTAACACAGCTGCCTTTGGTGTGTGCACTTCCGTACCTTGTTCCCATGGATACCAAAATCTGTGATGCTCAAGCCTCACGTGAACAGCACACACAGGCTTTACATATAAGCTCTGTTCTTCCTCCATACAGTTAAGTCATATCTGGGTAACCTAGAACCCCAATACCCTGGGAATGCTAAGTAAACAGTTAACGTGCTGTATTGTTTAGGGAACAGTGAAAAGAAAAATATCTACCACCCCTGCCCCACCCCAGAGAAAGGGGATTTCCTCACTTAGCATAGAAATACATAATTTATCAAAACAAACTCTTTACATCATTATCATTATTCTCTTATTAGGTAGGGGCAGGGGTAATTGGCAAGAGCTGATTCTGTCCACTATTGGGTCCTGTGAATTGAACTCTGGGTCATCAGGCTTGGCTGCAAGCACCTTTATTCCCTAAGCCCTCTCACAGACCCCTCCAAAACATTTTCACATATTTACACAGACACCTCACCCAGTAAAAGAGAGAAGACCACAGAAAACAGAACCATCCACAACATGCCGCACAGTGATTTTTTGTCTCACTCTGATCCATGTGCCCTGCCCACCCAAATGACTTGTTGGTTTTCCAACACAGGAAAACATCAGTGTTAGAAAGAGAAGGGGGACCTTCTGGAGGGCAGGCCACCGGCACTGGGAGATGGTGTCAAGGCCAAAGGCAGATAGTGACAGCATCGAACCAGAGAAAGTACACGTACAAATTAAAGCAGGGACTGAAGAGCTGGAGGACCTGACTCCAGTTCCCAGCATCCTCGTGGTTGGCTCACAACCGCTTCTAACTACAGTTCCAGGGGATACGCTGCTTTCTTCTGGCCTCCCCGGCACTGGGTGCCCTTGGGCCTGGGTCTGGAGTGTACTTTTAAAAAAAAAAAATCTATTAGGATAATTGTGACTCGTGAGTCACTCAGGAAAGGAGAAATAATGCATCTTAGAAAGAGTTCCGTTTAATTGCATAGTGAATTTACTGGCATTAAGCTGAATAGAGCTGCAGTTCTGTGGTAATTAATCCCTGTGTACCGATTTTTTTTATTTGTTTTTTTTTTTTTTATTTTTTTATTGTTTTGGTTTTTCAAGATAAGGTTTCTCTCTGCAACAGTACTGGCTGTCCTGGAACTCTAGACCAGGCTGGCCCCAAACTCACTGAGCTCCACCTGACTCTGCCTCCCAAGTGCTGGGATTAAAGACATGTGCTACTACCACCCAGTCTAGAAATGATTTTTAAAAGAAGGCATTAATACATGTATTTGCTAATTCACCACACTCTTATAATCTCAGTATTTTTCCTTGTGATTATTCCAGCATCATTCTCTCATACTATAATTTAGAGAGTTTATTTTATTTTATTACAATTTATTTATTTATTACATATACAGTGTTCTGCCTGCATGTCTGCCTGCAGGCCAGAAGAGGGCGCCAGATCTCATTACAGATGGTTGTGAGCCACCATGTGGGTGCTGGGAATTGAACTCAGGACCTCTGGAAGAGCAGGCAGTGCTCTTAACCTAATTTAGAGAGTTTAGTATGCTAAAATAACATGAAAATAAAATTGTATGCTTCTTAGTTTTATGAATAATGCATCACACTGGACACTGTCAAATGACCACGCTTGTTATGCGGACTCTGAACAAGGTGAGAAGTAGTGTCAGGCCACATGTGATGGCTCAAGCCCATTGCCCCAAAACTCAGACGACTAGAGCAGTAGGGTCCCTGCAAGGCGGGGGCTAGCCTGGGTTACATAAGTTTCAGGCCAGCTTGGGCTACAGAGTGATACTGAAGGGAAGAGAGGGGGCAGGAGGAGGAGCGAGTGGAAGAGGCGTCCCAGGACTACAGCAACCCTGTGCCAGCTCAGAGGCAGGATCCACTAAGCCTGTATGCTTTTTATGTTCATGATGCCAATTTGTCCTGATTGTAGTCTTTTGTTTGTTTTTCAAGATAAGGTTTCCCTGTGTGTAGCCCTGGCTGTCCTGGAATTTGCTTTGTAGCCCAGGCTGGCCTCGAACTCACAGAGCTCCGCCTGCCTCTGCCTCCCGAGCGAGCGCTGGGACTAAAGGCGTGGGCCACCACCGCCGCTATACGTGATTATAAGAAATACCTCAAACTGGTTATGTGCTAGCTCTCTCGTTTCATTGGCAAATTCCATGATTCCTTTCATTAAAGGTCTTTTTTCCCCCCATCAGTTATGTGTTGATAGTTTCCAAGTTAATTATAACTTGAGAAGATACTCTGGCCAGTCTGCTCTTAAAGTATTCACAAACTCAGACAGCCCATGTGACGTCCTCAGCCAGGCAACATGCCGTCTTTGTTGATAAATGGCGCAATCTTAATGTCACGCCATGAAGTATGTCTGCATACACCACTGCTTTCTTGTTTGGCGGGGGAAGTATCTGCTTGCTTTGTAATAGGAAGGGGAAAGGATGCATGGTTGGCTGGCACAGTGTGTTTAACTCCCCCCCCCCTTTATAAAGCTGAATAACGTCATTCTGATTTTACACTGCATATCAGCCCCCGTCCCCCTTGTGACTCAGTTATTAGGCTCTGTTTGGTCTCTCTGTTTTAGCAGAACCAGTGCCATGCCTCGTAATCCCCGGCTGTAAGGTCTGTTTTGATATTGAGATACTCAAATATAGTACTAATGTCTTTCAAAGAGAAATTAAGTTAAAAATGGATTTTCTAAGTACTTGAGTTAAAATTTGATACTGTTTGTTTAGAACGTGATTGCTTCAAAGATTCATAGATTTGAACCGTGGGTTTTCTTTTCTTTTCTTCCATACCTATGTACTATACATTTTAAAGCAAAGGCTCATCTTTATGTGTTTTTCTTTTCTTTCCTTTTTCTAACGCACATGTGTGTGTGTACATACTATGTGCATGTGGTACATGCGGAGGCCAAAAATGGTGTCGGATCCCCTGTAGCTGGAGTTATGGATGGTTGTAATCCACCATGTGGGTGCTGGGAACTGAACCCAGGTCCTCTGTAAGAACAGCTGGTGCTCATCTCTACAGGCCCCTGTATGTGAGTTTCATAGAATACCACAAACTGAGTCATTGCTTAATTACTGTATATGCTAAATATGGCACCAAATGAAGTATTAATGGAAAGACCAAAGCAGAGACAAAATGTATTTTTCTTTAAAAACAAAAAAGTCATTATAAAATAGATTTTAAATGGAAATAGATTTGCAGGTTACTTTTATCGTAAAATAACAGGTTATGCCACGTGGAACTTTTCACAGGAAAAAATAGCCATATCTCATTATAGTATTGACGTACTGAGTTACGTAAGCAACCTGCCTTTTTCCTAACTCTCCTTGTTTTAGCTGTGGATTAGGATTAAAAGACCAAACGTTTAACTGTGGGCCTCTCCTGTGAGAAATGCCTCTGTTCACCAGGAGAAGTGAATTGATACTAATGACATCTCAACTTTGAACAACGTTCTAACCGTGTTCACTCTGTGAGACTCTTCCCAATGACATCCTCAGTGTGGGTGTGCAAGGGTGTGCACAACTTGTGCTTAACCACCTCCATGTCAGCAGACACCACCACTCCTAGGCAGCTAGTGCACTCAGCATGGTTGCTTTGTACCTACTGTGTGCCTGACCTCGTGGACCTATGTCCAGTCAGGGGTGTAGGCAACTAATGCACTCAGCATGGTTGCTTTGTACCTACTGTGTGCCTGACCTGGTGGACCTGTGTCCAGCCAGGGGTGTAGACAAGAGAACAGGAAAGCAGTGAACTAGAACACATTCCAGTTGGGGGCCATTCTCCCCACACCCCATCCCCATCTCTCTTCCTCTTTTCCCCCCTTTCTTTCTGTCTTTCCTTCTTTCTTTCTGTGGTAGTGGGACCACAGGACCTTGCATATGTTAGGCGAACAAGTGCCATTGAACCTGGAGGTCCTCCAGCGTGCTAAGAAAACACTCTGCCCTGATCTAACCCCAGCCCTCGTGTTGTTGTTAATGTTTGCTTGGCTTGCTGGCTTTTTCTTTTGAAACGAGGTCTCTCTCTCTATGTTGCCCAGGCTGGCCTGGAACTCGCTCTGTATCCCAGACATCCTGCCTCAGCCTCCTGAGTAGCTGGGGTTGTAGACCTGTACCACAGGCCAGCATGCAATTTTGAGAGTCTCTTGTATTCATCCACACAGTCGCTGATTGGGTAGTTGAGGAAAGTGTCCCAGCCTGTCAGGCCAGCCCACTGTCAAGCTGTGGGCATCAGCTGGCTAGGCAGTTGCCCACACGGTGTTTCCGTATACTGGGGATGCTGTGACAAGGACACCTCACTTGGGAGCCTTACTGAGACATTTCCTTAGAGTTGCAGACGTCAAGTTCAAGGTATTGGCAGGGGTGATTTCCCTGTAGAGAAATTGCCTTCTTCTCAAGACAGGGTTTCTCTGTGGAACTTGCTCATGTAGACCGGGGTGGCCTTGAACTCATGGAGATCTGCCTGCCTCTGCCTCCCGGGAGCTGGGACTACAAGTGTGCACCACCACCACCCTGTGAGAAGTTCCCCTCTTGCTGGTCTTCATTGTGTGTGGTCTTCTCTGCCTGTCCTGCGTTCCAGTTATCTTGTCTTTAAAAAGTGCCAGGTATATTGAGTGAGGGCCCACCCCAGACAATTCGTCTAACCTTACCTCTGCAAAGACCTGTCTCCTAGTGCAGTCACACCCATTTTATGTATGACTTTTTTTTTTGGAGGTGGGGAAGGAGAGAGAATAAACAACCCATAATAATCCCATAATCTAGGCAGGGGTCAGAGAATGTATTTTTAGCAAGTTTTCAGACCATGCCACATAGGGAACATACTTTAAAAACCCTGCAGTTAGCCTTACTGGGTAGCACGAGGATTAAGAGGAGGCACCTGAGGTCAGCCACAGCCTTCAGACCCCGGCTCCGTCATCCATCAACTGTGCCGCTTTATGAGGTTTTGGAGTCTTGATATTTGAAAAGGACACAGCTGTCTCCTTCACGGGCTGCCCTGAGGATTAAAGAGTGACTGTGTGTGGCTGAGGTGCTGTAGAGTCCTCTAAGACGTCCATTTGCCTCTATGATCACCATTGTCGTCTTAATGAACGTATATGTCATATATGTATATATACATGTATACATATCTGTATATGTGACATAGAAAAGAATGATGTTATTGGAGTTTGGAACTTATATTTAAAATGTTTAAGAGTACAGTTTTAAGTTTCCACTCAAATAGGTGTTACCTAACATCAAATCAAGCTTTCTAAATTTCATAAAATTTACATTTTATTCTTTGCTGGAATCCTCATCTGAAATTTCACAATCCCTGTGATCTTTTTACTTGCAAAACATAATACAGCTAATATTTCCTCCCTTATTTCCACAGTATTCAAGAAATGTCAGAAATGCCAGCCAGGATGAGCCAGTTTGGAATGTTGTCTTGAAAGCAGATGTTTTATAGGAGCCCATAAAATGCCAGCACAGGTCAGGAATGAGCCCTTAGCTATGACACCAGCCTGCTAAAGAATTCCTCACTCAAGATGCGTTCAAATCCTCAGTAGCCATGAACTCTCCTGCCCCACTGCCCTTCTAAGAAGACAGGCAGCAAACATGTAGAAAACCTACAGGCTGCAGACTTCAGTAAGGATGGGGCTGTGCGGCCGCTCCCGTGTCTGCAGGCGGAGCGTCTCTGCGCCCGCTTCCTCTCATGGGTCCTCTCATGGGTCCTCTCACGGGTCCTCTCACGGGTCCTCTCATGGGTCCTGTCGTTTCTACTTCAGGACAAGAGTTGTTCTGAACTAGAGGACTCTTTGAAAGTTCAGCTTTCACGAGCACAGTTGCCCTTCCTAAGTGAAAGATTTGCTACACTTCCTCTTCTCCTGGCCTTAGGGTGGATTCTTGTGTTATTATTATTATTATTTATTGAAGCTTTATTATTATAAAGAACTCCCAAGTAAAAAACACCATGTACCAATGTTACCAACATCTACACATCTCAGTGGCCGTCTGTCCATTTAGAACAGCCACTGGGAAGCTTCACCCTGGATGTTACACTTTCAAGTATGTTTTTTACGTCCACATCCTCTACCAAAGCCTGAAAAACCTGTGACTGAGTTAGAGCTTGAAATGCAACTAGTTTTGCTTTGCTTGCTTACTTGTTTGTTTGTTTGTTTGTTTGTTTGAAACGGGTTCTTACTGTGTAGCCCTGGCTGTCCTGGAACTTGCTCTGTAAACCAGGCTGGCCTCAAACTCATGATATCCACCTGCCTCTGCCTCCCAAGTGTGGCAATTAAAATTGTGCACCACCACCACCACCACCACCACCACCTCGCTTGGCCCAAACAATCAGTTTTATATCCTTGACTTGTTTTTAAAAACCCTATTACAGGTGTAGTTGGTATTGCTCTTCTTTTCCAACAATACAGATCATTTAAGCAGAGGACAGGGAATGCACCTTTTGTACCTGTCTTCATTCACCAGCTCATACCCTACAAGCCCATGCATGTAATAGACAGCTCGTTCCTATTTATCTTTTTGTTGCTATGGTACCAGGAAACCAGGACTTTGCCAGGCAGGGCTAGTGCTGTGTGACTGAGATGCATCCCCGCAGTTGGTTCTTGGAAACAGTCTTGCCATATAGCCCAGGCTAGACTCAAGCTCATCATCCTTCTTTTTGCCTCTGCCTCTGGAGTGCAGGAGTCACAGGCATGCACCAATCTTCACCCTTTCTTCTCAGATATCATTTCAATTTTCCCATTACTAGACATTTCCCTCAACTTAAAAATACATTTTTTCCATGATCATCAACCTAAAATTATACAAGAACAACAGAAAACGTTGGCAATGGAAATTGGGGTATTTTAGGCATTATTGGAGATACAGGTCCAAAAATTATTTGTGGTCACTGTCAGAAATAGCTGATCCCATAAGCTGTACTCGGATGCCCGCTGTCAATCACTTTGGGCCCTAGGGACCTGCAAGTATTTTGGTGGTAGCTAAGCCTGAGAAAATGGAGGGGTGTTTGTCTGTCCGGTATGCCTGAGTTAAGAGCTGAACCATCATGAGAGGGTTTAGACAGCAATAGAGCTCAGTCCAAAAGAGATGTGGACCGTCTTATTGACAAAGGGGAAGGGATGTGGACCGTCTTATTGACAAAGGGGAAGGGATGTGGACCCTCTTATTGACAAAGGGGAAGGGATGTGGACCATCTTATTGACAAAGGGGAAGGGATGTGGACCTTCTTATTGAACAATGGGAGAAAAGGAGCCAGTTGGACCCTGTCAAGCCCTTATGGTCTGAGGGCCACTGCACTGCACCTGAGTTGAGGGCCCGTCACTTCGCCCAGTCTCGGATGCTGCAGGCCCTGATGATAGTGACTTTCTTGACTGTTGGTAATCTTTCCTGTGTTCTTAGGTTCCCGGCTGTCAAGAAGAAGTTCATGGCAGAGTTGAAGGAGCTGCGGCACAAAGAGCAGAGCCCCTATGTGGTGCAGAGCATCATCAGCTTGATCATGGGGATGAAATTCTTCAGGATTAAGATGTACCCGGTGGAGGACTTCGAGGCGTCCCTCCAATTTATGCAGGTAAGGTCCCTGAGCCACAGCTGCTTACCTCATGGAGTGCCTTCCAGCAAAATACTGCAGCTGGAATGTGAGAACTCTACACAGGCACGTTCAAACTTCTCAGCACTACGGCAGGATGCACACACAATAGAAACCGTGTTTCTCGTTATAAAGAGCGTTTGCAGCATTGAGGGTAGAATCTGGGGCCTTGCAAACTCTCCTCCACTACACTACAACCCCAGAACTTTTTAACGTTTTAATTGTATCTCTTAGTTAACCAGGCTGGCCTCAAACTTGCAATCCTCCTGCCTCAGACTCCCAGGTCACGTTTTGTACTTGAGTCTTTCGATTGCTGGCACGATGTAGTCTAAACTTCTAGTGATGCTGAGCCATGACAGTCATGGCATTTTCCGGGTCAGCCACACAGCCACCGAGGACTGTGCTGTGTACTGTGCTACTGTGGAAAATTAGGGATTTAAGAGAAAGTTCCCTTTATGATATGTTCCACTTAGGTTGAATGTATTGGTACAAAATACCATTATTAAATCAAAGAGTGTCTGCAGTTGACTATATATATATATATATATATATATATATATATATATATATATTCTACCATTTAGGTAAGTCACAAAATGCCTTGATACCAAATAATGAATTCACCAAAACATAATTCCTTTTTCAAATTTCTAGTCACCTTGGGAGTTGCCGCACCATGGAATTTCTTTTTCTTTTTTCTTTTCACCATGGAATTTCTTGTTGTTGACTTTTCCCTTTCTCCTTCACCCACTGATACGTATCACTCTGCGATTAAACCATAGCTGATTCTTTGGTCATTTACTCAGCAGCGATGTGCTGGCCATAGTGGTATTCACAAGCATAAGGACTTCGATGAAGAAATCTGTCTCCTCTGTACCATAAACAGGAATCTTAACTTCGGATATACCCGACTAGCTCATCATGGTGTTACTTATGAGAATTTAGCAGGATGCAAGTTTCCCTAAGAGAGGAAGGGAAACTGCTCTATCTAAAGAGGTTCCTCTATGGCTGCTGTCTCGTGATTTGGTGCTGATCTTACTAGAGAGTTGAGATGTTGAATCAGGAATACAGGCTGTACAGCTTTGGCTTCCTAGTTCCAAAGGCCACAGTCAGAAAGAGACAGCAGCTGTGGGTGAGGACATGGGGGAGCTGGAATCCTCCTGTACTGCCAGTGTGAGCAGCTAGCGGCCCAGCCACGTGGGAATGCAGTACAGCTAGCCTTCCTGTTAGAGGTACGTGCAGGGTCGCAAGAGACCACCACTCCAACAGAAGTGTCCGGACAAGGCAAAACTTGATCAAGAGGGTGTGTGTTCCAGAGAACAAGCACACTGGAAGAACCTGGCTCCCAAATGGGGGGTTTGGTGGGCAAAATAAGTGGGATTACAGGAGGAGAACATAAGTACAACAATTTAGTCATAACGACCTCCTGAAACAAAGACATGATTGCAAGGTGCTCATAACAAGGTAGTCATAGCAAGGTCGTCATAACAACCTTCTGAAACAGAGGTAGGGCTTGCAAGATGGTTTCTTAACTCTTTGAAACAAAGGCATGGTTGCCTCTCCTGGGACAGGCAGTACAGAACCACGTGTAGTTAAGGTTACAGGTGGGACACAGCCCAGTCCTTGAGAAACAGATTCGATTAGAAACAGGATGAGTCTTGTAAGAGGGCTTTCAGCCCTAGGATGGAGACTGGTTCTTCACTAGACGCAAAAGGCTGCATCCTACACGAACCCACGTCACTGAAGTGTTCACAGGAAGGAGAACCGCCCTCAGAATATATCATAGAGTCCTAGGTTGCCTAGGTGGAGGACCAGAGTGGATGCTGGGATTGAAAGACAGCCAAACAGTTTGGTTTCCTGGGGGCGGGTTCATTAAAACATTGTAAGTTTGACTGTAGAATGGGAAGTTGACTATAAATAGAGAATAAGAGTAGGAACTAAACACTTTAAAGGAGTGAGTTGCATTGGTGTGAGAACCATATCTCAATAAAGTTAACCCATAGGGTGGGTGAAGGAGGGATGGCTGCTCGTGCGTGCGTCAACCTTCCTGGGTTTGGATTCAGGGCCAGGCTCCCTTAGCATCTCCCATACTCCAGCCTCAGCTACCTTATCTGCAAGTGGTGATGTCACCAGAACTCAGTGGCTGTCAGCTATTGTCTTATTCCAGTCTCATTAACAATGCACATATCCGCCAGGAGTCCTAGCACCCAGCACTCGGGAGTCAGAGCTAGGTGGATATCTGTGAGTTCGAGGCCAGCCTGGTCTACAGAGCGAGATCCAGGACAGCCAGGATACAAAGAGAAACCTTATCTAGGAACAAACAAAAACAAACAGACAAAAAACCACACTCACAAAAAAAGTAAACAAAAAAACAATGCACATGTCTATATACCTGAATACCCACTTGGGAATTACTTACATACCTGTACAAAATAATGTAAAACAGGGGACCAGGATCCTAGGACCCAGAGGCTCCACCCCCCATGGTCTCACAGACTTCATAGGCACAGATCATTCAACCTGGGATGAGATTTGGTGGTACGGTGCTGTACTGAAGACCTTAGGAGTTATTTTCGCTAGTATTCCTACTGATTGAAAACGAAGGAGGAGAGTTGGTATTGGCATAAACATGTGATCATCTAAGCCACAGGAAGTCACTAACACAAGGGAGAAGCTGGCAAGCCAACCTTCCTCCAGAATGAGTCCCTGGGCAACCAAAATATACTCCCTAGAAGGCAAAGGAAGTGGGGAAATGTTCCAGAGGTTTCCTTGCATGAAGGGAAGCCGTCCAGACCTGCTTAAGACATGATGGGAATAATAAACACACCTACGTGCCAGGCCCGCACGTAAACAGTTTTGTAGGAGAGAGGCTGTCCGATGCTGAACCCAACTGCAATTTACTGGAATCGGCTGTCTCTCTCCTGGGATCTCTGTTTGTAGGCTGATCAAGGGCCCAGGACCCCATGGAGGGTTAAGGAAGCCATAGAAATCTGTTGGAGATGGATGGATGGATGGATGGATGGATGATGGATGGGTGGGTGGATGGATGGATGGATGGATGGATGGATGGGTGGACTGACCAACCAATGACCTGTGACTACAAGTGTGGCTGTTAGTCCTTTCGGGTGCCTTTTTTTTTTTTTTTTTTTTAAGTAGAAACAGAAAGACAAAGAGAAAACAAGTCTTGGAAAGGTCCACTGGGGTCCTCACAAACATTTAGACCCCATGTGAGTCCTTGAATACGGTGACTTTTAATAGATCTCAGAATATGCTGTGTCTGTGTACAGGAGAATTGGGCTTATTCAAATGCACATTTCAATGCCTGTTTCCTTCCTGTTTTCTGCTCTCTAGGAATGTGCCCATTATTTTCTGGAGGTTAAAGACAAGGACGTCAAGCATGCCTTGGCTGGGCTCTTTGTGGAAATCCTCGTCCCCGTGGCTGCTGTGAGTTGTGTTTTTATTTCTAACAACTTCTTCAACTAGGATGGCACACCCAGCGTTTTCTTGAGTCGAACATTCACACAAGTCTCTGTTGTAGGCTGTGAAAAATGAAGTCAACGTCCCCTGCCTCAGGAACTTCGTGGAGAGCCTCTACGACACCACGTTGGAACTCTCCTCTCGGAAAAAGCATTCCCTGGTTAGTAAACCACGGGAGAAGCCGAGCGCTGTCCCAAGTGGAGAGCCTGGAACTCCTGGGAAGAAATTGACTTGAAAAGAGGCAAAGCATGGGAGCATTGCCCCAGCGTCTCAGTCTTCAGAGCTTGCGTTTAGCACAAACCCATGAATCACTGTAACAGAAGGGGATCACACCACATCACCTCAGACGAACCTTCTAGTCCGATGGACTTGGCCGTTTACTTTAGAGATTGGCTAAACTGAGGTTTTGTTTGAGTTTCTGAGAAGTTTTTCTAATCTAAAGGCTGAAGTTTATAACAACGGTTTCTCTTCTCCCTCGCAGGAGTGAGTCTGTACTAGCTAATTCCGATCTAGACACTCGGAATCAAAGTTTACACAGAAGGAAAGAGAGGTGGGGTGTAGGCAGCTGCCTGCAGACCAAAGGTTTCTGAAGATTGGGACGGAGTTCTTGGGGAGGCAATATTCAGTATTTCAAGTTGCTGTGTGGGGAAATAAACTCTGGTCACTGCCAGGGGCGTGCCAGGTGTAATCATGGCAGTGTAAGGAAAGTCCATCGTTAAAGAGCTGGCCGCAGCACTGGCCCATGCTGGTCTCCAAAGCATGGGCATCCTTGTCAGGGTCTGAGCTGGTACCTAGCTGTTCAGCTGGTAGCTGTGACAACTTTGTTCATTTGCCTGTACCCTGTGGTCATTGTGACAAACGGCTTGCATATATTGACTGGTGTTAGAGAGGTATTCAGTGGGCACAGTAGTCCAGAGTACTCTAGGACTACGTTTATGTGAAGAAGAAAAATGCTGAGTTGAAGTGCAGAGAAGCCCATCCATTGGCCATTGTTTCTTGCTAGTCCAGGCAAACAGGTGTGTTTCTCTTTAAATCTACCCCAGCCCTCCAGGTGTGCGCTACTTGGTTAAGCAAAATGACGGCGAGCTGCGTGCATGGGAGCGTGGTCTTTGGATGGGTGCACGTTAGCTTTGCTGTCTTCACCAGTTGCTGTGGGAAAGGGCCCCAGTTAGGCAGGAAAAGCACCGTAGCACCTCTGTTTATTCCATCGGGAGCCAAGTCCTGCTGTGGTTACATTTGTCTTGGTAGTGTTTACTGGGACCATAACAGCTCTTTCAGGAATCTCCCTTAATCGCCCGGAAGATCGCAGGAGAAAGTAAACACGTGTATCTGCCTCTAAGATGGGGACAAACTGCTAGATATTTCTGAGTGAAAAAGCCAAGAACATTTTCAAACGGAGTATGCCTTCATGGGCTGTTCTAGTTTGCTTCTCTGTTGCTATGAGAAAAAAAAAAAAAAAAAAAAACCACTGACTAAAAGCAGCTTAGGGGAAAGAAGCGTTTCTTTGGCTTGAGTTATTGTCCATCATGGACGGAAGCCAGAGCAGGAACTGGAGGCAGGAACTGAGGCAGAGGCCATGGAGGAGCGCTGTTTACTGGCTTACTCCCCATAGCCTGCTTGCTCAGCCTGCTTATCTTATATAGCCCAGGACCTGCCCTCAGTGAGCTGTGTCCTCCTGTATTAATTAGCAATTAAGACAGTGTCCCATAAATGCGCCCACAGGCCAATCTGGTGGAGGCAGTTCCTCCATCGAGGTCCCTCTTTCCAGGTGACTCTAATTGTGTCAAATTGACTGAAGGAATGAGTGGGGTGGTTGTTTTATTTCTGTGGTGGCTGAGAGTACGATCTGAGATCCTACGTTTGTTTTAAAAGTGCGTAAGTGAAAACCGAGTTAGTGAATCAGCTTTCTGTATCATTGTACACGAAGCAAACATATTACTGTATGTATATTCCTAGCCAGAGTTCTAGAAGATTCTATCCAGTCATTATCAGGAAGCACTTATGAGTTCTTGTGTTTATACAGCATTGCTTTTATTTGGGGCCACACGGCCACAGAGGAGGTAATGAAGCCTTGGGTTCAGGGAATGTGTGTTTCCTGGTTACTGAGTTGTGAGTCACCCTGTGACCTCTGCTCCTTTCTTCTCAGGCCTTATACCCCCTGGTGACCTGTCTTCTCTGTGTCAGTCAGAAGCAGCTGTTCCTGAACAGGTGGCACGTTTTCCTCAACAACTGCTTGTCCAATCTCAAGGTTAGTGTTTGTCAACTCAACAACAACAAAAATAGTTTATAAAAAAAAAAATTTCAATGAGCTGTTATTTATTTTTGTGTGTTTGAAACAAGGACTTAACTGCGTTGCCCAGGCTGACCTCAAATCCACAGTCCTCCTCCCTCAGGCTCCCAAAGGGCCAGTATTACAGGTGTAGGCCTCCACACCATATTGCAATAAAATTCTTAAAAGAATAGATTCATCTGCCTAGAGATAAAAGAAATCTCTGCAGATTTGGGGGATATATATCTGCTCTAGAAAGAACCCCTTTGAAGACAGAATTAAAACAACCTTGTACAGATCTGCCTAGGTATGTAACTGTTGCCATGTGTATCTAAGTGATAGGAAAATGAAATAATGGTTATACTTAGCTGACCTAAACAGAATTATTTCAGATATACTGTGACACCTGTCCCTTTTGGTCTAGGTAGATATTTTGGAAACAAAAGCTCCGTTCTGTGGAGGGATTGTTCTATCAGAGAGCATTTGCCTCCTACTAGTCTGTGAATGTTTGTGTACTAACCACTACTGCTCGCCAGGTGGCCAGCACAGGCGGTCAGTGATCTGACGAGTCAAGTCACAGCCCTTGGGACCAAGGAGCCTATAATGAATACAGTTATAACAATTAGCTTTAAAATTGCCTTTGAATCAAATAAAAACATGCTCTCAATTTTAGTGACCAGTTGACACAGGACAAGTAGACAAGAACCCTCTGTGACATAAGATCAGACACTTCTGGCATGGTGATGTGTGCCAATAATCCAAGTGCTGGAGAAGCTGAGGCAGGAGGATTACAAAGTTGAGACAAGCCTAAACTATGTATAGCAAGGCCATTTTTCAAAAAGAAAAAAACCAGGAGCTGGAAAGATGGTTCAGCAGGTAAGAGCATTGGCTGCTCTTGCAGAGGACCTGGGTTCAGTTCCCAGCACCCATGTGGTGACTCACAACCACCTGTAACTCCAGTTTTAGGGGATCTGATGCCCTCCTCTGGCCTCTGTGGATGCCAGACACATAAGTAGCACACAGATGTACATGCAGGCAAAACATTACGCACATAAACTAAAATAAATGAATCTTTACAGATTATTTTAAAAACAAAACCAGTGCAAATCAAATTCTCACCTGTTGTCCAAAGCTGTGGCTCAGCTTCCTTCTCTGGTTCAATGTTTGCTACTTTCATTAAAAAAAAAAAAAAACCTAAAAATTCTTGCATGTGCTTATACATGTTGCCCTGTTTCGTGTTTTGGTTTTTGGTTTTTTTTCCCCAAGACAATTCAATGTGGAGAAGTACTTAAGATTAATTATGTTATTTTGTCATTTACTGTAATTAAGTAATGATCTGCATGGACCTGATTTCAGCACTGACTGTGTTCTGGCTCTAAGAGCTGATGGTGAAATCCAAGATGGCAATCGTTCATTTCCTTCAAGTTGGCAGTGAAACCTCATAGCAGCGGGCAGCCAGTGAGGCTTTCACGGACTGCGCAAGCTGAAATGCCTCTCAGGGTCATCAGCGGTTACACAGTGGCCGCTCTGGGGCATCCATCTGAGCGCAGTCGACTGTACCACCTAAGAGTTACTTCCCCCATTTGTCCACATTTGCAGTTACGGATCCTAGTACTTTAAATGTGTCTTTCACAGACAGAAAGTGGTCATTTTGTTCAAAACTGCGCCCATTAGTTTTTGTCAACGGGATAGAAACTAGAGTCGCCTGGGGAAAAGGAACCCCCATTGAACAGCCTCCATCAGATTGGCCTGTGGACATATGTGTGGGGCATTATCTTCATTAACGATTGATGTGGGCGGGGCCACCCCTGGGCTGCTGGCTCCGGGTTCTATAAGAAAGCAGACTGAGCAAGCCATGAGGACCAAGCTAGTAAGCAGTGTGAATGGATTTTTCTTTGGGCCACCAGCTCACAATAAAAACAACATGGAGACTTATTGTTAATTATGAAAGCTCGGCCTTAGCTTAGGCTTGGTCCTAACTAGTTCTTTTTTTTCCCCGAGACAGGGTTTCTCTGCATAGCTTTACGCCTTTCCTGGAACTCACTTGGTAGCCCAGGCTGGCCTCGAACTCACAGAGATCCGCCGGGCTCTGCCTCCCGAGTGCTGGGATTAAAGGCGTGCGCCACCACCGCCCGCCCTCCTAACTAGTTTTTATAACTTAAATGAACCCTTATCTTTTCATCTATGTTCTTTTACGTGGCTTGGTTACCTTGACTCTCTACTGCCCATCCTGTTTTCTGTCCATGTCTCCTGGTGTCTCCCGAGCACCTAGATTCTCCTCCTCTTCCTTTCTCCCCCTGGAAATCCCACCGATATCTCCTGCCTATCTACTGGCCATTCAGCTTTGTAATACACCAGTCACAGCGATACACTGATACATCGTCACACGGTGCACAAATATCCCACGGCAAACAGGGGTCTCCGTGGCCTCTGCATCGGTTCCTGCCCACAGGTCCCTACCTTGGCTGGATGTTGAACTGTAAATTCAAGGCCAAAATCATTTTCCTTCCCCAAGCTGCTTTCAGTCTATGTTTATCAGAGAAACAGAAAGGAACTAGAACAGAATTATTTTAATGATGAAGAATGCTTCTAACACAGCTTTCTGAATATATTTAATACATCTGGGGTTACAATTAAAATATTTTGTGCAGTAATTTATTGCTGTGGTCCAAGGAGCCATTTGGGAGGGATGGTCCAAGTTGTTTTTAAAACAGCAGAGCAGCTTGAATTATCTCAAATGAATTATTTCAAATTATAATATTCTTTAGAGCTCCTGTCAAAGCCCACAGAAAATCTGAGTAAAGGGTTATAAACCGCCCCGGAAGGACATGAGTGTAGACCCAGACATGCTTCCCTACACAGGCATTTCACCCATTAGGAGGTTCTAAAGCAAGACTGGGAAGAGCCTGTGGGGTCAATGCTACAGAGACTGAATCATGTCCCAGACTCCAGCCCCAGCACCAGGTCTGCACGTGCCCACTGTTGGTGGGAACACCAGGTCTGCACGTGCCCGCTGTTGGTGGGAACACCAGGTCTGCACGTGCCCACTGTTGGTGGGAAGTGCTCGGGAGGTCTGCACGTGCCCACTGTTGGTGGGAACACCAGTCTGCACGTGCCCACTGTTGGTGGGAAGTGCTCGGGAGGTCTGCACAGGGAAAGGGCCCCGTGGCAAGTGTGGGCACAGAGCGACTCCACCCGGGAAGAGCTTCGGGCTGAATTTTGTAGAAGTCTTGCACTCCAAGAAACACGGCAGAAGCCACTTGTTAGCCAAGATCAAGGCCAGGAGGGCCTGGTGTGATGGCTCAGTGGTTAAGGACACTGGCTGCCTCCAGAACCCACACCAGGGGGTTCATAATCACTCATAACTCAAGCTAGGGGGACTGCCACCCTCTTCTAGCCTCTGTGGGCACCTGCGCGCGCGCGCACGCGCACACACACACACACACACACACACACACGCACACACACTTACAAATAAGGATCTTTAGAATAAAGAAATGTAAGGAAACCCAGATATGATTATGGGCACCTGTGATCCCAGCTTTGGGGAGACTGAGGCAAAAGAATTGCCACCTTTTCACCCCCCATCTTCATCTTGTCTTCTTTCATTTACAAATTTAGAAAAGGATTTATCATATATTCATCCTGGGCTACATAGAATCTTCAAGCTAGTGTAACAAGAGCCTGTTTCTAAATTCGCAAATAAATGTCAGGTTATATGTATGGGTAGTAAATTGTTAGAATTCAAAGTGCTTGATGAACTTCGAGCAGAATAAAGTCCTGTCATTTATGTTTAGATCTGAGCCCAGAAAGGATTTGAATGAGACTGTTTCTAATATGTATCTAATGTATAAACACACTCTAGCCCCCATTTTACACACTCCATAGAGAGGAAATGCCTGAAGAAAATAAATGGCTTCAGAAGCAGACTTTACCTTGCATAGCTTCAGGATTTTATATTTTCTGTTACACCGTTCCATTGCAAAAGGAACCAGAGCCTTCCGAATGTACCCTTTTCACAGTCTCTTCCCCTGCATCCTTCTCTGCCCCCCTGATGCTGCCGCAGGAGGGGCCCAGCATTTGCAGCCTCCGAGTTCGCCTGGCAGCTTTCTCTGGCGCATTCTGCAGAGCCCGACTGGCAAGGTGCAGTCTGCCTTCCGTGAAGCAGAGGGACCGTGCACACAGTCACACCTTCTCAAAGTAAACCCGCTCATTAACTAAGGCAGCGCCTTAGTCTGTCCCCGTCGTGAGACGGAGAGGAGCAGGATGCCTTGGCAGCGTGTACCTGAAGTCTTTGGTGTTTATATTTAGTTAACTTAGTCACCCATATTTATCAAGATGCCACTGCGGCATGACGGGGAACTTACAGTTCCTTGTCTTTGAGACATGCCCACCCCTCAGGAACTCTTGGTCAGGGATTTTTGTCTGTTGTGTTTTATGTCAGAATCTGGGCATGTTGAGCTGCATGCAGTTGATGCCTACCTTCATGTCCGTCATACAACACTTAGCTGGAAAGAAGGAGATACGTGTTGAAAAGTTAGCGGTATTTTTAAAAGGTCACGTTCATTGCACTGATGATTACTGCATGCTCATTTCTTATCTTCCAAACTGTGTAGTTGGGATCATTTTAAATTTTCTTTTCTTGAACAATAACAATAAAAGAATATACCAGTGAGGCCTAGATTTTTTTTTTAAAGGAAAGAAAAAAAAAATCTTGAAGGTCAAGAAATTCCCTTACTGAGATGGCTCAGTGGCTAAGAACACTGGTTGCTTTTCTAGAGGACCGAGGTCTGGTTCCCAGCACCCACATGGTGTCCCACACCCATCTGTAACTCCAGCTTTAAGGGATTCTTATCTGGCCTCTGCAAGCACTTCCAGCATGTGGTGCACATACATATATTTAATTTAATTATATAATCAATAGCCACAGGTCTCATTAACTGCATATCTATTAAGAGCTGGGTAACTGGTGGAAGCTGTATATATACACTGTCATGAGGTCAGGACAGTGCCCCGGGCCACACTGCCGGTGTTTTCCTGCATACTGTTTCTTCTGAAACCCTGTATAGGTCTTCAGTTGAAGATTAGGCACTTTGTAGTTGGAGAAACCAGAATACCTAATAAGAAACTGTTCTCAGGCTAGAGAGATGGCTCAGTGGTTAAGAGCACTGCCTGCTCTTCCAGAGGTCCTGAGTTCAATTCCCAGCACCCACATGGTGGCTCACAACCATCTGTAATGAGATCTGGTGCCCTCTTCTGGTCTGCAGGTGTATGTGCAGGGAGAGCCCTGTATAAATAATAACAATAATAATAATGATGATAATAATAATAATAATAATAAAGAAACAGTTCTCTGTAGACGAATTTCTAAACAGTCTTATTAAATAAGAGACACAGAACCAAATACAGAGGCAATAGCCGAAGAGATCAGAGCGAATAGCCAGGACTAGCCTTAGCTTACCACCACGCAGTAGCTTGCAAAGAGTTTCCTCCTGTCTGACCTGTGCTTTTGTTTGTTTGTTTGTTTTTTTGAGACAGGGTTTCTCTGTGTAGCTTTGGTGCCTTTCCTGGATCTCACTCTGTAGACCAGGCTGGCCTCGAACTCACAGAGATCCTCCTGGCTCTGCCTCCCGAGTGCTGGGTCAGTGGCAGAGGGTGTACCACTCACTGGTGAGTCCAGCTGCCACTGCTTGCCGACGTCAATCCCAAAAGGCTTTGAGTGAACTCAAAGCAAGCCGTGAAAAGGTGAACATGTCACTAGCTCGGCTGCCGCGCCACTGATGAGTGCCCACGTCACGGATTAGGTCCAGTGGAGATCTGCACGAAAGCCCACTGGTTTCCTAAATGATTTTCTCACCAAGCCTCAGAGCCATTCTGAATCCATCCGTGTTCGTCAGTGGTTAATTAATGGAGACAGATTCTAAAGAGGGGAATGGCCTTTGACTTAGACCCCGAAACCTCTGACACTGAAATTGGTGGTACGAGAATATGCCAATCATGACTTCATCCTAAATACATCTGTTGAACACCAAGACAGCTGAGAAGAGGCTGTCTTCAGGTAGAGCGATCCACTGTCACAGCAATACTGCTGGGCAGCCGCTGAGTTATTTTAGGCTGCCGTAGAAATTTGCATATTCTCACCCTGTGGCTATACTGGGGCTAGACTGCCTCGGTCAGATTCTGGCTCTGCCCTTAATTGGCTGTGTGGCCTTATGTAAGTCGTTTGACCTCTCTTTGCCTTCTTGATTTCCTCATCTGTAGAATGAGAACCACTTGTCTACTCTGTATATTTTTGTGAATATCCGAGTTACTAGATATCAATAGCGTTTCATCGCCTAACGAGATGCCTGAGGTATCCATTTATAAAGGGAAACCATTTGCTCTTGACTCATAGTTGTGGAGATTCCTGTCAAGGGGCCCTTTGCAGCGAGTCTGCAGTCAGCAGCACATCTGGATGTGACAGGGCGAAATGGCTCCCCTCGTTGCCGAGGAGATAAACAAGGACTCAGTTCCCACAATCCTCTTGAGCCCAGTAAACTACCGACTGCCCACTAAGTCTCTGCCTCCCAGCGGCTCCAGCTCCCAATAACACTGCAGTGGGCACTAAGCCTTAAATCCTTGGGTTTTGGGGGGAACTTAACCATGACAAACTCTGAGGGTAGCGTCTGACGTAACCAAGCAACATGTGCCACACACATTCCAGCTTCTGAGACGACGGTTCTCACTAAAGCAGAAGTCTCAGCTGTCCCTTGCTAGCCATTTGTCCCTTGAAGGTTGAGCAATTTGTTAGTGGATCTCAGTTGTCAACCCCTCAAATGATGCCATGTTAGCATCAAAGAGCCCTGGGTCCGGGGCAATGTGCATGTAAACACACGAGACTCCGTGTCACCGTGCTGTCTCGGGGACCAGTCCTCACACGTTATGACACACTTCGCTGTGCTCGGTTGTTTCAACCACTGTTTGTTTGGGGTCTTGAGACATATCTAACCTGCTGGACAGTGGTCACTGGGGATGGAAAGATGAGCAAATGGAGTTGCCCGGAGCTCGCAATCTGACAGGAAACTTGCAAAGAGCAGAAAACCATGGGGAAACTCTGTAGGGCCTGTGGGAGGAGGGGAAAGATGGGTTATGTGATAGGAGGGTGGCATCTGGGGCTGGCTGCCCGGTCAGGAGTTTCCTAGTAGAGTTTGCTAGGGAAGCATCCAAGCATTTAGGGGATTGCAGAAGGATGCTATGATATGAAGGGTACCTCACCTTGAGGTAGGGACCAAGGTGGTCCCTGGCCAGGCAGGTCTAAAACACCCCTCAAGTGCTCTGAATTTGGATTACCCAGTGGGTTGCCGTAAGCCTCTGGGGGGCTTTAAAAGACAAACATGATTTTTAAATTTCATGTATTTTAAGGGTATCATTTAAGTGTACAGAGAATAGAAAAGAGATGCGGAGCCAGCTGCAGCAGTCATTCATAGCATCCAGAAATGGCAGCGGTCAGTTATCACTACCCACTCCATTGGCAGAACAAGTAAAGATTTAGGTCAACCACATTGCTGTTCTCTCTTTAGGAACAATAGAAATATCAAGCATTATCTCTTTTTTTTTTAATTTATTTTTTTTGAGATGATGTCTCATGTAGCCCACACTAGCCTCTAGAGCCAAACATATTTCTTATCCTCCTGCCTCTACCTCCTAGTGAGTATGCCACACCATGCCCAGCTTTGTGCAGTACCAAGTATTGAACCCAGGGCTTTTTACATGCTGCTCAAGCATTCCACAAACCAAGTTACAGCCACAGCCCAAGCACAGCCCTAGGCATGAAAAAATATTGGTGAAAATCAGCTCTACCAAAAAAGTTGAGGGGCTGGAGAGATGACCCGGAAGTTAAGAGCACTGGCTATTCTTACAGAGGACCTGGGTTCAGTTCCCAGTACCCACATGGCAGCTCACAACCATCTGTAACTGCAGTTTGGGGGATGTGGTACCCTCTTCTGGTTTCTGCAGGTACTGCACATGTGGTATACATACATGCAGGCAAACTTGTATGCGTACAGAATAAACATAAAGCTTTTTTTTTTTTTTTTTTTTTTTTTTTTTTTGGTTTTTCAAGACAGGGTTTCTCTGTGTAGCTTTGTGCCTTTCCAGGAACTCGCTTTGTAGAACGGGCTAGCCTCAAACTCACAGAGATCCGCCTGCCTCTGCCTCCCGAGTGCTGGGATTAAAGGCGTGCGCCACCACTGTCCAGCTAAGCTTTTTTTTTTTTAAGGTTGAAATTAAACCAGAACGCATTGAGAAAAGCCGTTGGAATTAGAGATTTCAGCCCGCAGGTTGAGATGATGCAAGCCCTCATGATTCATAGTCAGAGCTCTATTATATGAGAGGCTCTCAGATGAGATACCACGCACTGTACACACTGAGAAAGGAACTTGGTAAGGAAAAAGATGGCCCCACTGTGGTGGAGACAGTTGCTGATGTGGGTTCAGAGTGCGTAGCATCATTAAATGAGAGGAAAACTTACAGGTAACGTTATTAGTTTCAACTCCACTTAATGAATCATATCATTGTGCAGATCAGATCACTAACAGGCAAAAACCTATTTTAAGCTTTGTATATAAAAAGGCACTTCTCAAAAGTTGGATTCCCCCACCCCTTCCTGAGCTAGACAGGTACATACAACATTTACGTAGAAGGGTAGGCGTGCAAGAGTGTGAAAAATTCTTAATTTTTTTTTTTTTTTTTTGCTTTTAAGTACTAATATATCTGTTATTTTTATTGCTCTGGTACTGAGTACTGAACTCAAGCCTTGCACATGCTATCTTATCGTGAAGTCACACCCTCGGGACCTTTTTGTGCAATTTCTTTCTTCCTTTAAATTACCTTACAGGTATCTGTGGTATTTTGAGTTATATTCCTGCACACACACTCCATTCCTCCTCCCCTCCCTTCCCCTCCCCCCTCCTGCCAATTCCCTCTGTCCCCGTGGGTAATTCCACTTCCACTTGTATTTAATATGCACCTACTGGACTTTACGTGACAGCAGGAGATTCAGGGTCACAAATGAGCGAGAACACAAAACGTTTGTCGTTCTGAGACTGGCTGGGTCCGCTGAGTTGCATCACCCCCCAGCTGTACCCCTGTGCCCGCGGACACCGTCACCTCACTCCTCCCTGTGACTGAAAGGGAACTAACTCTACTGTGTTTGTGTACCTCGTCCTCCTCGTCCTCCTCGTCCATTTCTCTGTTGCCGGATGCTTCTCGGAACACTGCCATGAAAATGTCTCTGTGAGGGGACGAGGTCTAGTCACAGTGCCTGAGTCAGCTAGGACTTGGTCTCCTCTGGATAAATACACAGGGGTAGCGTAGCTGGGTCTGACGGTAGACCTACTTCAAAAGTAGTAGACCGTGGAAGGTAGATATACAAGATATTGAAATGTACTATAAGACTTCACTAATTAAACTAATACACTAGTCTATTTGGGTAGACAAATAGAACAATAAAAATTAATAAAACAGCCGGGCGGTGGTGGCGCACGCCTTTAATCCCAGCACTCGGGAGGCAGAGCTAGGCGGATCTCTGTGAGTTCGAGGCCAGGCTGGGCTACCAAGTGAGTTCCAGGAAAGGCACAAAGCTACACAGAGAAACCCTGTCTCGAAAAACCAAAAAAAAAAAAAAAAAATTAATAAAACAAACTAGGAGCAGATACAAATACATACTAACAAACTAATATATAATAACTTTATATTAATTAATTTTATTATTTATTTTATTATAATGATACTAATATGACATGTTTATTACTAATAGCACAATAAACTAAGCAGATACAAACAAAATCTCTCCCACCCCGCCTTAAGACACAGGAGCTAGGTTGTACCACGGTGTGTAGTCCCTGCCGGTCTCAGTAGGCACTAGAGAATAATCAGATAGAAAAATCAAAACAATAACAGTATTGTAAGGGACATCATCTGTCATAGGAACAACATCCGAGTCTTCTGTGAATGCTACGCAATTCTGTCGGTTGCTTGGCAGTCTCTTGAGTTTCCGTTTTGTCAAAGAGGACTTGCCCTGGTATTCCTGTCTCACCATCACGGTCATAACCCTCGTGGATTATTTGTCTGGTGAACACCGGAAGGCGGATGGTCCAGGAGTCCCTGGTGATGGCATGTGCCTGCCGCCCAACTGTTCCAGCCTTTCCCGAGCTCTCTAGGGAACACCTTCCTGCATGGACCACCACTCAGGAAGTAATAGTACATTTTGGATTCTGTTACAGAACAAAGACCCCAAAATGGCTCGAGTTGCCTTGGAATCTCTCTACAGATTACTCTGGGTTTACATGATTCGAATCAAATGCGAAAGCAACACTGCAACTCAGAGGTAAGGGCAGGCTCGTGCTCTGGTGGGCGGGTGCCTGGAGACCGTCCGGCTGGGAACCACACTGCTGGCCACTGCACAGGGTGTGTTCCTGGAGTGTTACCCACCCCGGCCCAGCTAAAACGCGCTCAGAGCTGACGGTTCCTGCAGGCGCAAGGCCTCAGAACTTCCCTGCTGCCTCTGACGCCTTCGCCAAAGCATTAGCCTCCACCAGGACTGACAGGGTCTGCTTCTGGACAGCATTTGGCACTGTGAGGAGGGAAACCGCTGTCTTTTCCAACTGCCCTGGGTTTTTTAAAAGGAAAAAAAAAAAGGATGTCTTCATAGAGCAATTATGCTAATGGAAAGGCTTTGGCTTTTTTTTTGTGTTTTTTTTTTTTTTTTTTAATCCTCTGATAAGATGAAATATGTGCACCATCTCCCTGGCAGCTAGATCTCAGCCAATCTCGCTTGTTTTCTCTTTTTCCTGCCCTTATCTTCCAGCCGACTCATAACCATCACCACCACGCTTTTCCCCAAAGGGTCCCGCGGCGTGGTGCCCAGGGATATGCCTCTGAATATCTTTGTGAAGATTATCCAGTTCATTGCCCAGGTAATGCACACATTTCTGCCAGTCTTCTTCAGGTGAAGTAATAAATAAAAGGGGCCACAGTAATCCTCAATGTGTCCAGACTTCTTAGAAAGGGGTTGTTTTCCCACACAGCTCGCTCGTTTGCTTCCAAACAGTCAGATGAATACATCAAGTGCCTTCAGCGTCTAAGAAAGAACCCGAGAGGTGGAGTTGAAGTGATTCATCTGAGGTCACAGAGCCTACCAGTAAAACGGCCATAGCACAGATAAGATCCCTGGTCAGTCCCAACGCTGGCAGCAAAGAGAATACTTTGGTGACAGAGACTCTTGGCTATCCCTTCCTACTTTGCCCAGATCTCTGCTCTGTATTCTCCAAGTTAAAAGGAGGCATAAGGTCTGGTATTTGGCAGAAACTTAATTTTTAAAAAAAGGCAATCTAGTGAAATTGAAGAGTAAATAGTAATTTTCTAATTTTTCTCTGTGTGGAGAAAATAATTTCACGGGGAGATTAGCATTTATCAGTTTTGCTCAAAACCATTCTAGCCACTTTACACATGAATTAATTTACTTTAAAAAGAGATTCCAGTAACACTGAAGCTAGTTTGGCTGTAACTTATTATTCAAATATAAGATTTCTCCTTGGGGGAGGGGTTTGTGGGACTGGACCCAAGACCCACTCATGCTAATTGTACACCCTACTACTGAATCACACCCCAAGTCCACTGTTTTCATTTATTTATTTTTGAAACAGTGTCTTATTTTTTAACTCTGACTGGCCTATGACTAATTCTGTAGACCAGGCTGACCTCAAATTCACAGTCCCCCTGTCCCTGCCTCCCACATGCTGGGCTTAAGGGCATGTACCCCCATACCCAGCTGCCCTTTTCTTTTGGAAATACTTGGTGAGTACATTCTTTGACCCCCATTTTGACCTCTGTGACTTACAGAGGCACTGGGAGTCTCCTAACCCGGGCTTTGTCACCAGCCAACCTGCCACCTCAAACTAAAGAACATCTTCACCTGGAAAGCCAGGGTAGAAATTCATGCCCAACGTGCCACAGAACATTATATGCTGGAAGGAAATTATAGGTTAGCAAATGTTGCTGAAGTGCGGTTGATATTAATATAAAGGTGTAAGATTTGGTGCACACTGTTTGATACGTAGCATCTCTATATATATTGGGCCCATGAGAGGTTTCTTTCATATGAATCCTTAGAGAAAGTGCATTGCTACCCCTGCAGATGAAAAATTTCATATGAATTTTCTAAGTGTAGTCACAAGGTATATGCATTTTGACTATCCTGGAATACTGTATATAAAATGAGCATGTCGTGTCTTAGTAGTTTCTAACTTGTATGACCAGGCTCCACCTTAAGTGGTATGTCTTATGTCTTAATTCTCCGCGCCCCCCCACACACACTCATTTTTATATATGAGCCAGAGGATGTTTTCAAAGTTAAAGAACAGAGGGAGACCGTCGCTGTATAGCAGCAACATAATTACAAATGTATTTCTCAGCTGAGTATCAAAAATTTATCAACATTTGCAGTACAAGTGGGAAGAATTGAGGCCGTCTTTTTTAGGTCCAGTCGCCCAGGTGTTGTGGTTTTTTGGTATTTGGTTTTGCGTCTCCAGCCTCGGCCACTGAGCTGATTCTGTGTACCGCATAAGGAATGCAGCTCCTCGGGCAGTTCTGGTGTATCTGGTCTTCCTTCAGGGGCTCTCCATGACCCATAAGGCCAGGCACCACCCCAGTCCTCCAGCAGCCAGCTTTTGCTTGCATTTTGTGTTAAACTCGGCATTCCATGTTTTATTTTGTTTATTTTCTCCCCCTCCCCACCCACCCCAGGAGCGTCTGGACTTTGCAATGAAGGAAATCATTTTTGACTTTCTTTGCGTGGGAAAACCAGCCAAGGCATTCAGCCTCAACCCAGAGGTATGAACGACTCCTCTATGCGAACAGAGCACTTATTCACAGTGCCCATCCCTTTGCCCTGAAAGTCTGGGGGGCTCGAGTCGGGGGGAGGGGCAGTCCCTCTCAAGGGTTTTAAGACACAGGAGCTGTTTTTTCTGTGTCCCAATCTGGGCGTCGTTTCTTCAGGAGTAAAAATTGAGGTGAACCGATTCAGGACGACCCATTGGCCATGCGCTGTGGTCTTCGGTTCTCATAAAATGGAATCATTCTTGCCTTGAAGAACGTGAAGACAAAGATTGGCAAGTTTAGTGTCGGGACGCCATGAGTAAATGCAGAGAGGGCTGAGATTACTACAACACAATGAACTTAGATAACCAGTAAACAAATGCGCTTCCTGACAACATCCCAGCTCCAGGGCCAGGCACCTCATGGAAATGAGTCCCTGGTAGGTGTTACATTCGTGTGGCGCTCTTGGCTCTGCAAATGAATGGCAGTTCAGTCTTAAACTTTTAAAAACACTAGCAGCCAACAGACACATGCTGGCCAAGCTGCCTCTTTGCAGCTCTTTTTCTACATGATTATGGAAAAGAGCACTGGACCAAAAGCCAGAAAGCTGGTTTTTGCCACTTGTCACGGGCTCAGCTACTTTTCTAGTGTGACGTTTACTTCTGCCTCTTGACTTTTATTCTAGTAAAATGGACAAAGTGTGTTTCTAGCTCCCTTCACAGGAGAGTGATACTAGCTAGCACTAGCTAATATTGCAAACTAAAAAGGACATGAGGGAGAGAAGAGAAAGAAATCGAGGCAGAGGAAAGAAACCCCGTACCATGGAGCACAATGCATGCTTCTCTCTGTCATCACTGAGATGTCCTGGCTCCTTCATCCGGTCGTTAAGGAAAGAGGGCCAGAGTCCAGGGGCATGGCGTAGCTCTTTAGCTGCCCCACAGCCCTTGCCCCTTCCCACCATACCCTGAATCCTCTCGGTTGCCACATTTCTGCCAACAGAACAGGAAACTAATGTGTAGGGGTTTCTGTGTTGTGGCTGATGGCGTCTGCTGTCACGGTCAGCAGGTCAGGAGGAAGTCAAAGCCAGGGGCCGGATCAAGGCCCACAGCTGGACAGTAGCAGACTTCTCTCGTGGACAACATTTCCAACATCTTTTTCATTTTCTCAGTAGTTCTAAATCTACTATTTGAACAATTCTCAGAATTACTGAGTTACTTGTCCTAGTCAAGGTTTCTATTGCCGCCATGAAGCACGAGACCAAAAGCAAGTTAGGGAGGAAAGGGTTTATTTGGCTCACACTTCCACATCATAGTCCCTCGCTGAGGGAAGTCAGGGCAGGAACTCAAGCAGGGCAGGGGCTGGAGGCAGGAGCTGATGCAGAGGCCATGGAGGGGTGCTGCTCACTGGCGCGCTCCTTATAGCTTGCTAAGCCTGTACTCTGATAGAACCCAGGACCACCAGCGCAGGGATGGCCCCATCTACTATGGGCGGGACCCTCCCACATCAGTCACTAATGAAGAAAATGCCTACAGGCAGATCTCAGGAAGGCATTTTGTCAATCGAGGCTCCCTCTTCTCCAGTGACTCCAGCTTGTGTTAAGTTGACAGAAAACCAGCCAGTACACTTGTCGAACATGAACATCTCTCATGTTACCTCCATGCTGGCACGGTAACACTCACTGTCATCTCAGTCCTTGGCCTGCATAGCAAGACCCTGTCCTAGACAACAAAGGGCCATTGTTCTCACCACCGTGGGTCTGTCTACAAACTCTTCATCCAGTCAATGGCTTGTCAGCTGACCTGTCTGTGAAGAGCAACTGGGAATACGGTTTAAATGGAGAATCCAACAGGAAAACAGATTTGAGTCTTCTATGGCAGTAAATACCTGTCTTAGTCAGGGTTTCTGTTGCTCTGAACAGATGCCGTGACCACAGCCACCCTTACAAAGGAAAACATTTCATTGAGGTGGCAGCTTACAGTGTCAGAGGTTCAGTCCATTATCATCATGATGGGGAGCCTGGCGGCGAGCAGGCAGACATAATACTGGGTAGGTCTTAAACAGAAGGCAACAGGAAGTGAACTATGTGTCATACTGAGCGAAGCCTGAACCAAGGAGACCTCAAAGCCCGCCCCCACAGTGACACGCTTCCTCCAACAAGGCCACACCCACTCCAACAAGGCCACACCCACTTCAACAAGGCCACGCCTCTCAATGGTGCCACTTCCTTTGGGGGCTGTTTTCTCCCAAACCACCACAGAGCCTTTGCCCACTGGGTCCATCTTGGCAGCTCTCCTCCACGTCTCTTCCTCCTGCAGGGGCACAGAAGAGTCTGCCTCTTGCTACTTGACAGTTACGAGCCAACAGGGCACACATGACTGGCACATCAGCGTGTCTCCAGGGAAGGACCTGCCTGGGACAGTGAGGTCATGAAGAAAAGACAAACACAGAGGAATGCCGGACCGAAGGCTGGGACTTGGGTGGCCCAGGCTCTTGGCTAAAGAAGCCGCAGCCCTCTGGAAGCTCAGTGTGTTTATTATATAGAGTTGAACGCAGCTGGACACCGGAGACAGGGTTATTGCTTCTAGATAAACATGGAGGTAGCTGGATCAAGGGGAGAGGTTTAGCTGCTCTCGGTAGGAGCAGCCTCTGTAGGGGAGCAGTCTTCAGGCCGTAAACATGTAATGGGGAGAAAACTACAGTAGACATACATGTTCTGCACACGCCGTCAGTACTCCCTCAGCCA
This sequence comes from Peromyscus leucopus, assembly GCF_004664715.2. Taxonomy (NCBI): domain Eukaryota; kingdom Metazoa; phylum Chordata; class Mammalia; order Rodentia; family Cricetidae; genus Peromyscus; species Peromyscus leucopus. The sequence continues at coordinate 34,493,008 of NC_051082.1, forward strand.
GGGGAGGAAGTCCTTCCCATTTCCCTCTGATCCACACCCCAGCGGGGGAAGGCTTTGACGTTCCTCTATGGGTCTGAGGCTCATATCAGCACACACGTTCCCCCAGGATTTCACTCACTCAGGCTTCCTCTGCTCCCTATACCAGATCCCCTTCAGACACGGGCACTCCGCGGTCGGTGAACAGAACTTACGCAGGGGATGAAAATGCTGCTGCCTGGCACAGATTCTCAGAGAACAAAGCCAGATTGCCCATCACTGATGGGCAAACATTGTAGAAAATCGCAAAGAAGCTGTGTACATCAGGACACACAGATAATCCCCCAGCATTTGGGAGCTGGAAGCATGAAGATCAGGAGTCTACACGGGGAGCTACATAGAGAGTTCAAGGCTAGCCCGGGCAACATGAGACCCTGTAACAAGAAAAGCAATGGCTGCACAAATAAAGATGTCACTTGTTTTAAAAAAGAAGGAGAATATCAAGTGACTTGGAGCGGCTGCATGACTCTAGGAAGTTTGCAGGATACAAAATAAATAAGTGATGTATTTGTATATTCTAGTAATGAACAATCAAACAATTTACACTATCGGTGAAAAACGCAGTAGCCAACACTAAAGCACATGGAAGGTGCACACCACTGTATGCTTTTTTATTCCCAAAACTAAAAAAAATACTGAAAGAAGGCAAAGCTCCCAATAGGTAGAGCTAAGTTCTCTTTCCAGCAAATCAAAAGATTTGCCATTGTTGAGTTCTGTTACCCCTCAAATTGACTGAAATGTGTTAAATCATCATCTTAATAATATCTGCCTTATATTCCCTACAGCTTCTTTTAAAATAGAAATCAACGAGCTGGTTTTAAATTTGATATGGAACATCAGACTGTTAAAATAACTAACATAGTTCAGAAGTAAAAGAATAAAGTTGGACTAGCATAGCCTGATTTTAAGACTTAGAATAAAACTGTACGGTCACTAAATGAGTATAAAGATGGGGGTCGATATAAAGAGGGTCCAATGAGGATGGGGAACCTAGAGAGAGACCCACACATGGATGGTTGCTCATTTCCAACTATGGGAATATATTCAGAGAGTGAAAGTCTTTCCACTAAGTGGTTCTGAGCAACTGGGTACCTACCTTGCAAAATGACAAATTCCAGTCCAGTGTTCACTGTAAGCAAAAACAAGCTCAAACTGGATTGTGCAACCTAAATATAAATACAACACTGTAAGTCTTCCAGGGGAAAAAAAAAAAAGAAAACCTTTGTGGTCCTTGAATGGACAAAGCTTTCTAGAATACAGAAATCATAAATCACAGGAAGTTAATAAATTGAGTTTGTGTTTTAAAGTTTGCATGTTGATAAGGCATTCAGTAGAGAGTCAAAGCGTGGGATAAAATATTTTCACATCCCCAACAAAGTACTTCTTTCCAGAATATATAAAGAACTCTTGTAATAGATAATAAGAAAATAAACAAAATAGCAAATAAACATAAAAAAAAAAATATAGAAAAAAAAAAAAAAAAAAAAAAAAAAAAAAAAAATAAACAAAGTGACCCAAGATCATCTGAATGAGACAGTGATTGCTTGATCTTTGGAGATAGCATGTACAGTCCTGTGTGTTGCATAGTTAGCTGTGAAACCTACTTATATGAGACACTGTCATCTGAGAAGGAGGACTGCTGGAGAGATCAGAAAGTAAGACAAAAAATGTAGAACGACTGCTATGTAAATGAAAAAAAAAAAAAAAAAAAAAAAAAAAAAAAAAAAAAAAAAAAAGAAATACATCAAAAAAAATCAAAGTAACCAGTAACCCTGTGAAAAAACGGTCACTGTAGGTGGTCACTAGGGAAATGTCAGGTAAATGATGACTAGATGTACTGGGGTGGGATCTAGAGCAGCGAGGACCTTTATACTATCCCACTGAGAATGGAGAGCAGGGGCTGAGTCCTTCCTTGAGTCAGCTTTGGGGTTTAGCTGGACTTTAGAAATGGCATTTCTTCTCACATACCGTGTGTTTTCATAGCTTTGATATCCTTCAGACTTGCTGGCCTTTATAGTCAGAGATCAATAATAGATGTTGGCTGTGTGTGTGTGTCTGTCTGTCTGTCTGTCTGTCTGCCTGCGCACGCCTTTAATCCCAGCGCTTGGGAGTCAGAAGCAGGTGGGTCTCTGGGATTTGAGGCCAGCCTGACGTACATAATGAATTCCATTTGTCTCAAACTAAATAAATAATCAGAGATAATTTTATTTTGTGATTCATATTTGGAACTCAATATCTTCACACTGTCTTTGAATGAAAACTTATGGTGTTCCTTTCTGTGAAGCATTTGAGTGTTTCCTGACTCAGTTTACCTTGGTTGCAGCTGCCCACAGGCTGAGTACCCATCCCTTTGATATTCCCCCTCCACACACATGCATTCCTTTAACAGATGTGTGTCCATTTCAAACATGCACTCCGAATTTGGTGACCATCTTCCCGGCTGTTTCCTCTCGATAATAACCTGTCGGGTTATTCTAGCTAACCGGGTCTTTCCTTGCGTCTCTTACAGAGAATGAACATCGGTTTGCGGGCTTTCTTGGTGATTGCTGACAGCTTACAACAAAAGGATGGTGAGCCGCCCATGCCGGTCACAGGAGCTGTGCTCCCGTCGGGAAACACCCTGAGAGTAAAGAAAACGTACTTGAGTAAGACGCTGACTGAGGAGGAAGCCAAAATGATAGGTGCGTATGAGCCCTGAAAATCATTGTCAGGTCCTTGCTGGAAGTGAGGGGAACTCAGGGGGGAAAAAAAAAAAACCAACCACCAAATCATTGCCAAGTAGCTGGTGAGACATTCCTGCACTGTTGTGTTGACGCATGCCTGCTGGGTTCCACCCTGGAGCCATTTAAACTCTTTAGGACTTCCTGGTAAATATTTTGCCATTTAAAATGTTGCCTTTCATCTGGGTCCATGTAAACATCTAATATTGGTTATTGGTTACCTACCTCGTACAGTAAGTTTCCAAGATATCTGTGTGTTTGGGCAAATAATCTTATTTATAATTTGTTCATTAGTTCATTTTTGAAAGAAAATTTCTTCCTTTCTTTTTTCTTTCTCCTTTTTTTTTTTTAAGTAACAATGATCTAATTTGTATATTTGTATTGTAAGCATGCCAATTCCCACAAACACCTCAGGAGAATTTTTTTCTCTCTCTCTGATATTATCTTCCTGAATCCAAAGAGATTTTTTTGCCCTTGTTTCTTCCCTTTTAAGTACTCAGATTTAGAAACTATTCTAAACTGTGCTAAATAGTTCCTAAATTCCAAAGATGTGAGAGAAACACATGCAGAACTCTTCACTGTGACATCAGTTTTGTTATGTTCAATGAGTTCAAAAGACTTCATGCGTGAGAAATGGCTATTGGTAGTCATTTGGTTAAAGTATGATGTTGTTTTTGGTGTGTGTGTGTGTGTGTGTGTGTGTGTGTGTGTGTGTGTGTATTGTCTTCTAACTATATCACATTCAATAGGAGCAATACATTTCCCTCCTTTGAAAGTTTCTAAGTGAAGTCAGTTTGTTTATTTTACTGTGGAATCTGCACATGCATCTCAGAAGACAATATACAATTATTAAACTCTTAACCCCAAGTGAGAATTATCACTTATTCATGTAATCACTAATGCTGGTGGGTTTTCTTGTTAATCAGAAGCTTGAAAATTCAAAAGCAAAATTACTTTAACTTTTGTAGAAAATATTTCTCGTTGAAATATTGTTATTAGGGAGGCTGGAGAGTTGCCTCAGGGGTTAAGAGCACTGGCTGCTCTTATGGAGCATGCAGGGTGGATTCCCAGCACCCACGTGGCAGCTCACAACTATCTGTAACTGTAGTTGATAGGACCCAATGCCCTCTTCTGGCCTCCACGGGTACTGCACACATATGCTACACATACTTACATGCAGACAAAGCATTCCCATAAATAAACCATTTAAAAAGTATTACAACTCTTACTAAGTGAGTTGAAAAATTATTTAGTGAACACCTGCAAAGTGAATGCCAGTGCAGTTGGAGCCAGGCAGACAGAAAGGGCCCCACTCTCGGCCCTTCTGCTCAAGGAGCTAGCTCCCAGGTGCAGAGGACCCTCCTCGAAGAGCCATACTGTAGCGCTTGGGTGGGCCAGGGTATTCTTCGATATATTTAGTTAAAAGTGTGACTAACACATGTTTTTCAGGAATGTCCTTGTATTACTCCCAAGTCCGCAAGGCCGTAGGCAACATCCTAAGGCACCTTGATAAAGAAGTGGGACGATGTATGATGCTCACCAATGTCCAGATGCTGAACAAAGAGCCGGAAGACATGATCACGTGAGTACCGCCAGGGAGGCTCGAGGAACCGGGGATCCAACTGGACATTGTTCTCTTCTCCTTGACTCAGGTTCTAAGGTAGTAAAACATACGTATTGATGACATTTGCCTGAAAGCCAGTTCAAAGCTGAGGTTGGCCTCTTTTGCTTATATCCTGAGTGCCATTAAGCCGGCAAGTTAGAAAATGGTGCTCACAGCTCATTACCAACCCATAAAAGGGCATTTTGTGGGTTTGTTTAAGACAGGGTTTCTCTGTGTAGCCCTGGCTGGCTTGGAATTCACTATGTAGACCAGGCTGGCCTCAAACGGACATTCCTGCCTCTGCCTCCTGAGTGCTGGGATTAAAGGCGTGTGCCACCACTGCCCGCCTCTTCCTTCCTTTTTTTAAGGAGAAACTTCAGGGAACCACACAAACATTTAGGAGAAGAGAGTAGTGGGAAGATCGCTTGGCCTAGAGGGAGCGTTGAGAGGCTGACCCACCACTCTCCACAGCCCTGAGCAGGGTGTTCACCAGATGGCAGGTGTTCACGGACATGGATGGCAGGTGCAGGATCATGGGACCCTGAGCAGGTGTTCACGATCATGGACCTGAGCGGTGCATGATCATGGGACCCTGAGCAGGTGTTCACTGGATCATGGGACCCTGAGCAGGTGTTCACTGGATCATGGGACCCTGAGCAGGTGTTCACTGGATCATGGGACCCTGAGCAGGTGTTCACGGATCATGGGCGGGTGTTCACGATCATGGGACCTGAGCGGTGTTCACTGGATCATGGACCCTGAGCGGTGTTCACTGGATCATGGGCCCCTGAGCGGTGTTCACTGGATCATGGGACCCTGAGCAGGTGTTCACTGGATCATGGGACCCTGAGCAGGTGTTCACTGGATCATGGACCCTGAGCAGTGTTCATGATCATCTGAGCAGTGTCACTGGCACACAGTGTTTTCTTAATCCCCATTCCTCACTTCTTTCGTGTCACATTAAAAAAATAAATAAAAATGAAAAGCTTGGCAATGGTGGTACATACTTTTAATCCAAGCACTTAGGGGCAGAGGCAGGTGGATCTCTGTGAGTTTGAGGCCAGCCTGGTCTACAGAGTGAGATCCAGGACAGCTAGGGCTACACAGAGAAACTCTGTCTCAAAAACCAAAATAAATAAATAAGATAACTAGTAATAAATTTTAAGATCTGCTAACAAATTCCTTTTTTAAAAAATACATCTCTTTGGGGGATGTTTAAATACTCTTCATAAAATCCCATAGACCAAAGCCCATGTTAACAAAAAGAAGCCTTGCCGGGCAGTTGTGGTACATGCCTTTAATCCCAGCACTTGGGAGGCAGAGCCAGGCGGTTCTCTGTGAGTTCGAGGCCAGCCTGGTCTACAGAGTGAGATCTAGGACAGGTTCCAAAGCTACAGAGAAACCCTGTCTTGAAAAACAAAAAATAAAAATAAAATAAATAAAATAAAAGTTAAAAAATAAAGTAAAATAAACCATGCATCCATTTAGTTTCTAATCTGGGCTTGCTTTATCAGTTGAAAAAGGATGTCAGAGTTCCCCCTTAGACTTTAGGCTAGGCGGGGTCATCTGTCTTCTGACAGGTAAGAAAAAGATCCCAGCTGTTGAAGACATCTGGTAGGCAAGCTAGGGTACTGCACAGACACCTGACTGCTGCAGGTGCCATGGGAGCCGGAGCCATGTTAGGGCTGTGACTGCAGCTGCGAGGGTGTCACGTGACAGCGTCTCTGTTGGAGGCCACCATGCACCCTCTCCTCTCTGCTGTCTTCACACAGCTCTTAAGGAAGGTCCACGGAAAAGGAGAGGAAGTTAGCCATGGCGGCCCACCCGGGTGTTTGCTCTTCCTTCTGTGGAGATATCCAAGGGCTCGGCCTGACTCTATTCTTTGTATTTTCTTCACAGTGCTAGGCTGGCACCCAGGACCTTACACCTGCCTGGCGAGGTCACTGGTCACTGGGATGTACCCCAGCCCTACATTCATTTCTTTTCATTTCTATTTATAGTGTGTGTGTGTGTGTGTGTGTGTGTGTGTGTGAGAGTGTGTGTCTGAGAGAGACAGAGAGAGAAAGAGAAGAGGCTTTTTTGTGATTCAGGTATTGAAAAGCAATCCGTGGGGACTAGCCGTCATGAAATCCTACTGAATGGCCATCTTGTGATTAAGTGCTCTGGATGCCTGTGCTTTCAGAGATCTGGACCCTTGGAACTACATCAAGACATTTTTTTGTTTTGTTTTGTTTTGTTTTTTAATTAGATTTATTCATTTTATTTTGTGCGTGAGTGTTTTGCCTGCATGTGCCGGTGTGCACCTTATACGTGCTTGGCACCTGCAGATATCAGAAGAGGGCATCAGGTGCCCTGGAACTGGAGTTACAGATGCTTGTGAGCCACCATGCGGGCGCTGGGAATCAAACCTGGATCCTCCGCAAGGACAGCCGGTGCTCCAAACAGCTGAGCCATCTCTCCAGCCCCACATCTAGACTTTTACAAGCTCGCAGGCCTAATGAAGCTGGGAGGGATAAACATTTGACAGTGACGTGGGACCGGCACCAGGCTGTACTTGAAAACTCTGCATTAGGCACTGGTTTTTGTTCGCATACTTAGTCATGTTTGTATTGTTTTTTTTAATTTTCATAATCTTTAGACTGGCTTCAATTTTGTCTTCAAATTCTAGGGGTGAAAGAAAGCCAAAAATCGATCTCTTCAGGACCTGCGTCGCTGCGATTCCCCGACTGCTGCCCGATGGGATGTCCAAACTTGAACTTATTGACTTGCTGGCCAGGTGGGTGAGAGCAGTCTTGGGTGTCCGTCAGTCAAAACTGATTATAATCTTTTGTCGCCATTCAAACAATACAACAGAATGATTACTTTCAACTGATGGAGATTTCCTTCATTAGGTATTGTCCTAGGTCTTATGTGTGAACATGCATAAAGAACTTAGTTGTTTTTCGTGTTTTAATAACGGGCCTTGAACCCAGGGACCACTCACGCTAGGTACATTCTCTGCTACTGAGATACGTCCCCGACCCTCTCTTTAGCTCTAATTTGAGACAGGGTGTCACGCAGTCACCAGGCTAGTCTTAAATTACAGCCTTCCTGCCTCCACTTCCTGAGTAACGGGGACTGCAGGTGTGGACCGTAGACCTGGCTTCTAAGTCTTTGAGATATCTGTTACTTTTTTCCATGCTCGAGGGGTTTGAAATGGCTAACATCCCGATGGGTCTACACAAATGAGTGGCAGCAGGGTAGACCCTTGAGTTCAGTGGGCGAGGGGTCAACTGTGGACCGAGGAAGCCAGAGAATGAAAGGTCAGCTTGAAAGGCATTGGAGAAAGATCAGTTCAGAAAGATAGAGAGAAGGGCGTGACCTCGCTGTGAGAGTTCATCTGGGGTCTGACCCTCAGTTCGAGATCCCTAGACTCTCTGATGAGGCCAACAGAGACAGTGATCCTAAATCTAACAGTAGTTATCCTGAAAGCTACCCAAAATCACATTTATCATTCTCCCCATCCTCCGCCTGACTGCACAGCCCAACTATAACTTAAAAACTGCACTGAGTGAAAGTATCTCGTAGTTTGGGATACTTCCTCATCTCCGATGACCTGAAACTCCAGTTGACAACACATGTCTTTTATTTAAAATAAAAAATTCAACATAGGAGGCAAAACCATTGTTACTAGAATGCGGGGAGTGAGAAGGAGAATAAGAGTCATCATTGGATTGGGGAAATGAAGGGAAAAAAAAAGGTAGGAATGCCAATAATGAAAGGACATAGACACAAGCCCGGAGAGAGGGAATTTTAGCAGCAAGTGACGCCATTGATACGCCATTTAGGGGCTAGCGAGACGGCCCGGAGGGTGAAGGTGCTTGACAACCTGAGTTCAGTCCTGAGGGTCTGAACACGGTAATAAAGAGAGAACAGACTCCTGACCGCTCTCCTCTGACCTCCAGGCACATGCCATATCATATATGTGCCCACACATGCATGCACATACAATAGATGTAATCTTAAAAATTATTCTCTTGGGATTGGAAATGTTAGTCCTGTAGTTAAGAGTACTGACTATATACTCTTGCAGAGGACTCAGGTTCAGTTCCCAGCACCCACCTGGCATCTCACAGCCCTCTGTAGCTTTAGTTCCAGGAGATCTGAGGCCCTTATCTGAACTCTCCAGGCACCCACGTGGTACCCAATCGTGCATGTAGGTAAAACATCCATACGCTTGCAATCATGCGGGTGCTCTGAATCAAACCCAGATCCTCTGGAAGAACAGCCAGTACCTTATCCATTGGGCCACCTCCCCAGACTCCTATAAATGTAAATATTAAATGCCATTAATCTGATAATCTGATAATGGTGGCAAAAGGAAAAGCCTAGGAAAGGGAAGAAATATTAGTGCCTACCCCCTGGGGAACCCCTGAAACCTGAGGGTGTTCTGTCCTCTGGGATGGGAGCCTCAGTTTATTTATTTAGATTCCGAGGGGACACGGTTCTCAGGCTAGAGAAGGAGGCAACCTTGGTTGTGCGCAGTTCATCTTTTTCCAGGCCGCCTGTGGCGTGAGAGCCAGAGGGCGTCAACAAGGGCTCAAACCAGCCGTCTAGGACGGAGAGGACCTCTAGCTTTCACGCAATGGCTTTTACTGCCCCGGCCCCTTCCCACCCTCTTCCCATGCTCTAGCGTAGGGGATGCTGAGTGTGAAGGCTGCTGACGACCCGTGACTTTCAAAACCACGCTCCTAAGACTGGCTGTCCCAGGAAGCCTTTCTTCCATTCTAGCTTGCGTGTGTGTGTGTGTGTGTGTGTGTGTGTGTGTGTGTGTGTGTGTGACCTCTCATCAGTCACCGTAGCCTGCATGGTGCTTGTATGAACAAGCTTCAAGCCTGTGGATTCTTCTTCTTTCTATCCCACGCTTAGGAGTTACTTTAAGAAGGGCGTGGGCTGGGGATAAAATACAATATAAAGAGTTTGCCTCGCGTGTGTGTGCGCGAGGCTCTGAGTGAATCCCAAGCCCCTCCAAAATTGTGTAAGGGTTAGACAATCACCAGCCTCGGCTTTGCCAAGGCCCGAGCAGCTGAGGTAAGAGTGGGAAAGGGACCTGAACTGAGGTGAGCTTCCAGTTCTGAGGAGACCCAGGAGGAACAGAGCATGAGTAACAAACACACTGACTGAGGGTAGACAAGAGTGAAGAGTGAAGAGATTGGGATCCTGGGAGGGTCATCCACTCAAACAGTCTCCTGGGATGAGAGCGGGGACTGAGAACGAAGAAAGTCTCCGGACAAATTCCAGAGTGGCCCAGAAACACGAAGGAGTCAGTTTGCTGCGCATAACAGTAGAGAGGTTGGCAGCAGGAAGTCAGGACATGGAGGGGGTCAGGGGGGCTCGGGGATCAGGACCCTGAGGAATCAGTAGCTAAGGCTCCCACCAACAGCCACGTGGACCGCCAGAGAACAAGATGGCCGGCAGAGGAAGCCGGATGGGAAGAATGGAAAGATGACAGAATTTTCTAGAAAGTTTGAGCTTGGTATCCCTGCTTGCTGTTGTACGGCCTGTGTGATCTAGACAAACCATTTAAACCCCCAGCATGCCCTTTCTCCCTGGGTAAAAGTTTGATAATCTTAGAAGGATGCTGTTTGTCTCTCAGGGCCTTTGAGAGGGTTAAGTAACGCTGAGGCGTCAACACCCCAGTTAGTCAGTCAGAGGGAAGTCCGTGGGAAAGAGCCCGTTATCAGAGAAGCAGCTGGTAATTGCCTCCACTCAAGCCTTTGAAATGCCAGGCTCTTTAGATAACGTGGGGCATTCTGGGAGAATGTCTAGCACTGCTTTGCTGTGTGTCTGCACAGAAGGCTCTTGACCTCTGCAGTCACCTTGACAGCCTGATCCGGTGATGCTGGAATCTGCAGACCGTGGTGCCAGACGCACGGGGAGGGAATTGTTAGACATAGTTGGAATGTCTGGGCTATTTATAGCGCCCTGTTTATTATTGTGTACATTCTCATAAAGCCCAAAGCCATGAGTACTGTTTTTCAGAGGGGAAAAGAGCAAAATAAATATTCTCGAAAGTTCAAGAAAAATGACCGGACTGTACTGGACGCCTGTGAAAAGGGCTTTTTTTATAAGCTTCAAAGGGAAGTCAGAAGGTGTTCTCACGGGGGAGTAGAGAGCCTATAACCTGTACACTGGCTCCTCTGTGCCCTGAGAAAATGAGGCGCTTCAGAAGCCCCCAGAAGTCGAGAGAGAAAGGTGTCGTGATCCCCTCTCAAGAAATGTGCATTTCAGCTGCCACACGGGAAGACTCCCATCACTCTGCTCCCCAAAGTCCAATCAAGGTTGTGCTGAGGTGACCTGATGCAGTGTGTACATACAGCCTGGCCAGAGGAGGGTACGGGACGCTTCACACTTACGCCACAGTGCATTTTCACCAGAAAATTCGGTGTTCTTCATAACTGGAAAAGCAAGACTCCCAGTAAGAGGTTTCAAGGACGTGTCCCACGTGGCTGCTGCAGCCTGGCCATGCCAGCACCTCGGGTTATAGCTAAATACTGCAGACACACAAACCACAGACAGACTATGTGTGTGAAATGAAGCTGGCAAGCCTCCTTCTCCAAGCTATCAGATTTCTGACTTGTATGTACTGTTCGACCAATTAATAATGGCGGAATCTGAGAAATCTCACCCAGTGGGCTTCCTGGAGGCGGTGGCAATCGTCCTGGTGTCATGGTCAAACCCCAAGTGGTTCTACGTTCCTGTCTTAGCACGGAGCCTGCCTGGATCGGCTGGAGGGGTACCCCCAAGGGATCTCCACATCCTAGGCGGGAGCTTACTTCTCCCCATTTTTCTCTTCACTCACCTCCCAGATGTGTTCTGCTTCTTCCTTAGAGCACAGAAAGACAGTGTCCCTGACTGTCCAAGATGGCTGTCACCTGTCACATTCTCCATTCCATATGCGCACTAGGGATTTGATATTCAATATTTACTCCCCCTTCAAAAATCTGACTTTATTCGTGTGACACCCACCTCATAGGGCTGTGTGAGAATTAAATAACCATGGAGATCCCTTAGCATAGCACTTATACACGGGAAGCTCCCTGACGGTAGCAGTCGTTTTCAGTGAATCTCCAGTCTTGCGTGATACATTCCGTGTTATACACTGTTTTTGGATGTCTCCAGGTAAGATGGGTACAGCCGCATTCCTAATTTCGGACAAGAAGACTGTATGTTAGGAATAAAACTAGGGCTGGAGAGATGGCTCAGCAGTTGAAGGGACCTGGGTTCAGTTCCCAGCACCCACACAGCAGCTCACCACTCTCTGTAGATCCAGTTCTGTAGGATCTAGTGCCTTCTCCTGGCCTCTGCAGGCACTAGGTCCACAGATATACACGCAGTCAGAGCAGCTACACACGTAATTTTTTTGTTATTTAAAAAAAAATTTAAGATTTGGTTGCTTACATTTACAGAACTTCCCTGAGACCGAGTGTGAAAAGTGAAAAGCATCTTCTGTCTAGTGTTTTTATTAGTTTGTGGGTGCATCTGAGGAAATGCTACTGCTCAGGAAACTTCTGTGGTAGCTGAGGTGTATTAACCACTCCCTCCATTTCATTTGTAAGCGTGGTGTGTAGAGCCAAGCTCAGCAGGAAGACTAGACTCCAGCTGTGTGTGCTGCCTCGACAACTGTTTGGACTGAACTGTAGTTCAACACACAGCAAACTGATGGAAGTCCTCTCTACAACGGTCCCCCAGACCAATCTTCCACGGCTTCTGGTAAACTAGAGCCAACAGCAGCCTGCCCCGCAGCCTGCCCGCGTCCCGTCGCAGCTGGGGATGGATGGTGTCGCCAGACCACCACTTTCTTGCCTCGGCCTGATAATATTTTTATTTATCCCTTCGCAATTTAGATGGGACTGTTTCTGCCAACTGAGCCTTTTCTTCAGGTTATGGTTCATCAGTTTGAAACACACCCGAATAACCGAATTGTTACAAGCACTTAGCTAGTTGATGAGACTCTGGAGCTTGCCTTGGTAAGGAGGTTTGTGCTGTGAGCCAGTTGTCTGATCTGATAACCAAAGGTCAGCTTTGTCCCAGCCGCCCCCTCAATACGTCTCTATTGGTCCAGCTATACCCTTGTGCAAGAAGCGTGTGCCCTGGGGACGCTCGCTGATTACTTGCTCTAGATCACTGCAGATAGAACCCGGGGCACATGTGGCCCGTGGGAGGGAAGCATCCTCTTGTTTGCTTGTTTACCTGAGCTGCTGGACCAGTGCCAGGCCCTGCCAGCGCTCCTGACGCCAGCCGCCTGGAGGGACAGCCCACTGATGTTACGGTGTTGGTTTCTTTTGGTCTGTTTTACGGCTAAGTCCCTGAGGAGACTTCTTATCTCCCCCCCCCCCCCGTACTTTTACTTGGCATTTTAATTATTGTATGACATGTACCTGAAACTGTTCAAAAGCCCCCAACAGAGAGATCTGTTTCTTAAAGAATTTTTCTTGAGTCCTCAGGTCAAATCAGACTTCTTCCCGGGTTGATTCTTTGTAACTCTCTGTTGTCCTTTAGCTGATGCATCAGACACTCTTGGAAAGTGGGGGCGGGGTCAATTGCGCTTATTGGCTTAGTATTCAAGACTTAACTCCTGGGCTGAAACGTGGAAGTAACATCGTCTCACGGGGCATGGCCACCCAGAAGAGCAAAGACTACCCCATCCTGGGGCTCCGGTGCACTGTGGGCTTGAAGTTAAGACAGATTCCAGATTGCAGGTTGTCTGTGTCTGTGCTGTAGAGGAGGACTGAATTGGTGTCATTGAGAAAACTCAAGGTATTGACACTTAATGGCTTCCTCTGAGTCAAGTGCCGCCCAGCTCTTGCTCTGGGCACTGCCTGGTTCCAGAACTGGGTTGCTTTGCCAGAGCAATTGCAAGAATGTACCCCAAGCTGGGGATTTAAATAAGAGCTGCTGGCGGTCTCTCGGGTCTGGAGACCGCGAGTTCAAAACCGAGGTGTAGGTAGTGTTTTCCTGCGAGCTCTGGGAGAGCGCGTTTGCTCAGGGCCTCTCACCTCACCTCTGGGGGCTTCCTGGTGGTCTTTGGCATTGCCTGGCCATCTAGGCATCACCAAGACCACTGTTGTACCTTCACATGGCATTTGTCTGTCTCCAGTCCTGTTGCAGGGATCGGCAGTCAGTCCTCCTGGATTCGGGTCCAGCCTACTCCCATACTACCCAGTCCTTATGTAATTATTTCTACAGTGGCCCTAACTCCAGATAAGCTTTGCTTTATAAAGCAGAGGGGTGGGTGTCAACACGTGAGATTTGTGTGTGACACAATCCAATCCAGTATCTTGACCACTGATAACATTTTTCATTGAATGTAATGCTAATTCCCATTGTTACATTATTATACTTCCTTAAACTGTGGAAGATTATGGTCCCAAATGTCTTGGAAAATAAACAGCTATAGATGTAATAAATTAAAATTAAAAACTTAAAACAAGAAAAAGGTCGGGTGGTGGTGGCGCACACCTTTAATCCCAGCACTCGGAAGGCAGAGGCAGGTGGATCTCTGTGAGTTTGAGGCCAGCCTGGTCTACAAATGAGTTCCAGGACAGCAGGGCTACACAGAGAAACCCTGTCTCAAACAACAAAAAAAAAAAAAAACTCAATGAGTGTTTTTTTTTTTTTTTCTTTTCTTTTTTTTTTTTTTACAAGCTAGTAAGTTCCAACTATGAACAACAAAGATAACTTGAAACTATTTAGAGAGAAGCTAGAGAGATGACTCAGTGGTTAAAAATACCTGCTGCTCTTCCCGAGGACCTGGCGTCAATTCCTGACACCCACACAGCAGGTCACAACCATCTGTAACTCCAGTTCCCCAGGATCTAATGTCCTCCTCTGGTCTCTGCATGTACCAGGCATACAACATGATACATGCAGACAAAACACTCATACACATAAAATAAAAATAAAGCCAGGCATGGTGGTGCATGCCTTTAATCTCAGCATTCAGGAGGCAGAGATAGGAAGATCTCTATGAGTTCTAGGCCTGCCTTGTCTACATGGTGAGTTCCAGGATAGCCTGGCTATACAGTGAGACCCTGTCCCAAATAATACTGATAACAATGACAATAAAAATCTTTTTTAAGATGGTAATATTGGGAGTGGCTCACACAGGCTCCATGGGAATTGATACTTTTGAAACTCCTAAGTAAATGTAAAATTAAACTTTTTTTTAAAAAGTATGCATTTAAGCCATTCATTAAGAATTAGGGGAGAGCTGGGCGGTGGTGGCACACGCCTTTAATCCCAGCACCTGAGAGGCAGACCCAGGCAGATCTCTGTGAGTTCAAGGCCAGCCTGGTCTACAGATCTAGGACAGGCTCCAAAGCTACACAGAGAAACCCTGTCTCGAAAACCAAAAAAAAAAAAAAAAAAAAAAAAGAGCTAAAGAATTAGGGGAGACTCATTTTCAGCCCCCAGCAGAAGTAGAGGACTGCATATCCTGTCTTCTACCTAGAAGAAAACTGAAGTTGCCCATCTCATCCCTGTCTTCCCCAGGCTCTCCATTCACATGGACGACGAGCTGCGGCACATCGCACAGAACTCTCTTCAGGGCCTGCTGGTTGACTTCTGCGACTGGCGGGAAGATGTGCTCTTCGGTTTCACTAACTTCCTGCTCCGGGAAGTCAACGACACGCATCACACGCTCCTTGATTCCTCCCTCAAGCTGCTCCTGCAGCTGCTCACCCAGTGGAAACTGGTTATCCAAACGCAAGGAAGGGGCTACGAACAAGCCAACAAGATCAGAAACTCAGAGGTGATCCCCCATGTGCACACTGTGATGTCATGCACACACACACACACACACACACACCACACACACACCACATGCACACCACACACACACACACACACCCACACGCACACCACACACACACACACACACACACGCATACCACACACACACACATACACACACGCACACCACACACACACACACACCACACACAAACACACACACACACACCACACGCACACCACACACACACCGCACACACCACATGCACACCACACACACACACCACACATGCACACTACACACACACACACACACATACACACACGATACACACACATGCACGCAAACATCACACACACACACACACACACACACACACACACACACACATACCACACATGCACACACACACACACACACACACACA
The DNA here is from genome assembly GCF_004664715.2 of Peromyscus leucopus. Lineage (NCBI taxonomy): Eukaryota > Metazoa > Chordata > Mammalia > Rodentia > Cricetidae > Peromyscus > Peromyscus leucopus. The sequence continues at coordinate 34,508,568 of NC_051082.1, forward strand.
CACATGCACACCACACACACACACACTACACATACACACACACGATACACACACACATGCATGCCAAACATGCACACCACACATGCACACCACACACACACACACACACACACACACACACACACACACACACACGATACACACACATGCACACACAAACCACACATACACACCACACACACACATCGCACACACACACACCATACACACACACACACATACCACACATACACACACCACACAATACACACACACACACACCACACACACACACACACACACACACCACACATGGCAATTTAGGAAACCTTCAGAGTTCTTCCTTCCTACTGCGTAGGACCTGCCTCTGAATCTAGCCCTTAGCTCTTCTCCAGCCACATTGTGTCCAAGAACTCAGAATGTGCTCTGCCATAAGGCCGGACTTGTTAACTCCAACAAGGAGTATGTAAGGAGTGGAAATTGTTTGTGGGGTCCCCCCCCCCAAGAATTATGATCACACATTTGTTTATAAGAACAAATGGTCAGTGTACTGGAGAGATGACTTAAAGATTAAGAGTGCATCCTGCAAGGCTGGAGAGATGGCTCAGAGGTTAAGAGCACTGACTGCCCTTCCAGGGGTCCCGTGTTCAATTCCCAGCACCTGCATGGTGGCTCACAGCCATCTGTAATGAAATCTGGAGTCCTCTTCTGACCTGCAGTCATACGTGCTGACAGAACACTGTGTACATAATAAATAATAAATAAGTAAATAGTAAGTAAGAGTGCATACTGCTCTTTCAGAGCAGCCAAGTTCAATTCCCAGCACCCATGTCAGATGGCTTGCAACTTCCTGTAACTCCAATTCCTGGCGATTTGACACCTCTGGCCTAAATGAGCACCCATAGTCTTGTGGACACACCCATACACATACCTGAAAATAAAATAAGTCTTTAAAAATAAGGACAAATGATTGGAGGATGGAGAGTTAGAACCAGGCAGGGCTGTGATTGGAGGATGGAGAGTTAGAACTGAGCGGGGCTATGGGCATCAAGACAGATAAGGATAGAGCCCACAGTTTGCTGTCTACCAGGTTGTTTTTTCTAGTTAGCAAAGTACTTGTCACTTTATTCTGCATCAGCGGAGATGCAAACACAGTCTTACAGTTTCTTGATAATGAATGGTGAAAATGAATGCCAGCAGTCTGGAGAGTGCATTGAAAGGACCAGGTTCTCAGTGCCGCGTGGTGAGCTGACCTTGGCCATCCCGATGACTCTGGTTCTGGATGGATAGGCTCATCAGTGGCTCTGAGGCCTGTGTAGACTCTGGGCAGCGTAGCAGCACCCAGCTAACAGTGAGGGTGGCATTCAGGTCCCCGTGTGCTACACGCACAGAAGACAACTGATTGAAAAACAGTAATCTCCAAAGCTTTGAAAAAGGAACCCGAGGTGTCATCTGTCTTTGCAAGAGGGTCATGTGATTGCAGTTTGGGCACTCCCAGAACCCGTCATGTAGACGTGCAAAGCTTGGATTAGATTCCTCCCTGTGAAAATGTAAATGAGTGTGCTGGCTCACACCTCTAAACCCAACACTTGGGAGGCAAGGGTCAGAGGATCATAAATTCTAGGCTAGTCTGAGATGCATAAGTGAGAGCCTGTCTCAAAAAAGCAGGTAAAAGGGAGAGAGAGAGGTGGTTCTGCAGTGAAGTGTGCACACTGTTCTCCCAAAGGACCCCGGTTAAGTACCCTATCAGGGAGCTCACAATTGCCTGTTCATTCCAGTTCCAGAGGATCTGATGCCCTCTTCTGGACTCAACCTGCACCCATGTGCACACCACACACACACACAGGCATATACATACAATTAAAAATGAATAAAAATATCTTTAAAGTTTTTTTAAAATAAATACAAATAAACAACAGTGATAAGCCCTCACCCCAAGAGAACCTAAATCTCTTCTGAAAAATCTCCGGCTTTGGGCTTGAGCTGTCATTGGAAGTAGAGAACTTCTTCCTTCTCTAGAGAACGTCTTCTATAAGACGCCCTAGGTTCAATATTCCCAGTACACATATACACCAGCACCCCCCAAATATGTGTGTGTGTGTGTGTGCAAGCAAATCTCAGCAAAAAGTAAAAGTCTTTGAAAATCCAGCTCAATTGTATCTTTTGTCCATAGAAAACTTCAGTGAAAACAAATTAGACCGCTTTGATCGCATAATCCCAAATAGTGTGGCCAGAAGCAATATTCGTTTCTTCACTATGAACAGCCTTTGAACAGTCATTTCTCATCAGCGATAACAGATGGCTGGAGTTATCACAAAGCACCCATTGATCTGAAAAAAAAAGAGAATTAGGATATTTCATGAATAATAATTAATTCACACACTCTGTCTCTAAGCTGTTACATTTATTTTAATATTGCAAAGTCTAATGTGCAGAAAAGCTGTATGCCTTCCCTTGTTATTCACCTAAACTTGGAATGTTTTCTTGCATGGCAGCTCATTCCCAACGGCTCCAGCCACAGGATGCCATCGGAGCGTGGTCCCCACTGCAGCGTCCTCCACGCGGTGGAAGGCTTTGCTCTTGTCCTGCTCTGCAGCTTCCAGGTGGCCACGCGCAAACTGTCCGTGCTGATACTCAAGGAGATCCGAGCTCTCTTCCATGCCCTGGGTCAGCCTGAGGTATGGCATGTTCTCAGGAAGTCTCCTAGTCACTCCCTTCAACAGCTTTAGGTCAAAAATTAGAAATAACACATTGCTATTGCCTATATGCAACATATGTAGCACCAAGACTTCACTGTTGATACATTGTTGGGTTTTAATTAGGTAGCAACTTTTTTTTTTTTTTTTTTTTTTTTTTTTTTTTTGCTTTATTTTGTTTTGAGGCAGGGTCTGGAACTCTGTGGACCCAGCAGGCCTTGAACTCACAGAGCTCTGTCTGCCTCAGCCTCCTAAATTCTGGGATTAAAGGCATGCACCACCATTCCCAGATTTAATAGAATTCTTTTAAAAATCCTGTTAACTGTTTTTTAAGGTTTTATTTATTGTTATTTCATGTGTATGAGCATTTTCCCTGCATCTATGTGCACCATGTGCACGCAGGGTCCTTGCAAGCCAGAAGAAGTCACTAAACCTGCTGGAACTGGAGTTGCAGACAGTTGTGAGCTGCCCTGTGGGTGCTGGGAACCGAACCCAGGTCCTCTGTCCTGAGCCACCTCCGCAGCCCCCATAATAGCCTTTTTTAAAAAAAAAAAAAAAAAAAAAACTTTTTTTGAGCATTTCATACTGCATTTGTATCGTTTCCACGCAATGCTCTCCCCTCTTCAGCCCCTCCCGCGCCCTCCTCATTTCCTTAGCTCCTCTTTATTACTGTTGTGTATATATTGTGTAAAATATAACCTACAGAGTCTGCTTGGTGTTGCTCATACAGATGTGTGTTTAGGGCTCCCCACTTAGGAACAGATAACCTGTCGGAGGCTGGTCCATGGAGAAGACTAATTCTTTCTCAGCAGCCATTGGCTGCCTGGAGCTGTCCATCTTGGGGTGGGGCCTTGTGGGACTTGCCCCACCCACATTGGACTACCAACGGGTATTGTCGTTATGTGACCATACTGTTGCAGTTTCCTGGGCATAGTAGCATTCTTAATCTACTGGAGGCAAATCATGTATTCTGACAGTGACTCAAGAGACCATTTCTAATTTACTGAATGACCCTACTTTACTAAGAGTTTTAAGATTCATTTAGTTAGGGTTAATTAATTTAGTAACATTTTTCTCAGTGTTCAACATACATCTAAATAAGAAGATGCGACATATACATTAGAGAATAAATAAGAAAAGTAGCATATCTTTAAAACATAACGATGCCAAACCAAACAGCTTAATTTCAGTGATGATGGGAAAGCATGTCCTCCCAAGATAAAAGGCAGAGTTGCGTGGTCTGTGGGTAGTCCAGGATGCGGGGGTCTGTCTATATATGTTTTCTTGGGGACTAACAGTCAGTCACAGTCCACGTTTTCAGCTATCCTGGTGAGCCAGTAATCTCAAATAAGGAGCATTTTAGTGTCCCAGCAAGGCATGTTCCTGCAGGGTTTCTGTTCCTTAAGCTTATCACAGAGGCATGAATGCCTGCCTCTGTGACCAGTATACAACCCTGCTATTTAGACTCTCAAGTATGTGAGAATCTTTGAAACTGGAGCTTTAATTATCTTGCACTGGAATTGTAAGCCTGTGTATCCTCAGGACCACAGGGTTTTAGTTCCTGCCTTGCCTTTGGTGACACTCACATCTCTCTGAGAAAACCTTTATCGCTATCTGGCAGGCTGCTCTGCTCCACATCCTGGGCTGAAGGCTGTGGGACGGGAGGGAAGCATGCATTTCCCAGGGGTGTAACTGACTCCTCCTTTGTACAGGACGATGACAGGCCGATGATTGATGTCATGGATCAACTAAGTTCTTCCATTCTTGAAAGTTTCATTCATGTGGCAGTTTCAGATTCGGTAAGTAAACATGTGGTTCCAAATGCTATCTGTTGTCAAATGTAAGTTCTGAGCCTGTCTCTAAAACATAACTATGTGTGGAAGCATAAGGTTCTTAGCAGACTAATAACCTGAGGCAGAGATAACTAGGGGAACAAGATTAGCTTTTCAGATAATTGCGCAGGACACGTCTGGAAAAAAATTCCAAAGAAAATTTGAACCTTAGAAATACAATTAATAGTCTTTTAAAACTTCAAATTCAAGAAAAATTATTCTGGACAGGGTTTCTCTGTGTAGCTTTGCACTTTCCTGGATCTCGCTCTGTAGACCAGGCTGGCCTCGAACTCACAAAGATCCGCCTTCCTCTGCCTCCCAAGTGCTGACATTAAAGGTGTGTGCCTCTACCACCAGCTTACTCTGGATTCTTATAGAAAATTAACTTGCCTTAATTATTGTCTTTAATATTTAATCTTGCCGGGCGGTCTGGGCAGTGGTGGCACGCCTTTAATCCCAGCACTCGGGAGGCAGAGCCAGGCGGATCTCTGTGAGTCCGAGGCCAGCCTGGTCTAC